>NC_090989.1:151778750-152086875 GCF_041146395.1 Eulemur rufifrons
CTCTTTATTCACGTTTTACTAACGAACATTTGCTGAGCGCTCACTCCCCCCAGGCTCCTTTCCAGCCCATTCCATTTATTAGCTCAGCTCATCTTCAGCACAACCCTGTGGGGTAGGTGCTGTCCACCCCATGTTACAGGCAGGGAATGTGAGGCCAGAGAAATTACATGAGCAGAGTACAGAGCTGCTGCGTGTCACACCTGGACTCAGCCTGGGGAGGCCGGGGTGGTGGCTGAGGCCGTGTGCTCTGCATGCACACGCCACGACCGCCTCCCTCCTCAGTGGGAAGAGGGATTCACAGATGTCAGGCAAGTGGCAGAATCCACCCCATCCCCAGTCTTGGGAGGCCCAAGAATCTAACATACCAAAGGCCGCTGTCCCAATTCTGGGGATCTGTGGGGACTCTAAAGGGTAACTCCAGAGTGGACCAGAAGTGCCCCTGTGTTCTGACCCCCATTGGAAACATTTTGAAGCCTTTGGAGCCCACACTGCTGCCTTCCTAAGGAGAGCCTGGCAGGTCAGCACCCTGCCAAGCCTGCCAAGCACTGTCTTGTGTGATCACATGGATGTCACCAAACACTGTCCCCAGTGGGGGAGGCTCTGCTCCTTCTACATCAATTCCTGCTTTTAGCCAGAAAAATCACAGGGAGACGGAGTTATGCCAAAAGCTATTCTGAACAATTGGGTTTTCATACAGATTTGTCAGAGCAAGTGAGTAATTCCCATCAGGGAAGGAGGGGGCAGGGTGGGTGGTGAAGGGCAGGGCCCCTGGCTCACCTTGAGGGACAGGTAGGCAGCGATGGTGATCCTGGCATGCAGGTGGCTGTGGCCGTGTTTGTAGCTCACCAGGAGCACAGCAGAGCCCTGGGCCTCGGCTCTCACCCTGATGCCGATGTACTGCTTAGAGACCGGTGGCAGCCTCTCCACACAAAGACGACACGTGGTCACCATGAACTTGCTTTTGCTGGGGAAGGCACGACAGTCTGAGGGTCCCTCTTTCATCCTGGGCCAGATAGGTAATCTAATGTTTTTAAATTAAAAATATTAAATTTCAGTATAATTCACACAGATAGATAATGTATGTTTTTTTCTGACATATTGAACACATACTATATCCTGTACCCAGATCAAGAAACAGATCATTGGCATCACGAAATCTCCTGGAGACCCATCTGATGTCTAGCCCCTGCCCCAAGGAAACCACTACCCTGACTTCTCCCAGCACAGCTCAGTTTTGCTTGTTGCTGTAGTTTGTATAAAGGAAATCGCTGAGCATAAACTCTGTTGTATTGGCTTCCTCTGCTCAATATTGTTCATGAGATTCCTCATTTGTTGCACACTGTACATCCTTTATCCACTTTTCTATACATTATGCCGTTGTATGGATACAGAGCAATAGATTTACCCACGCTGTTGTGCACACTTCTGTTCCTTGCAGTTTGGGGCTCTGATCCACAGGGCTGCTAAGAGGATCTGTGTACCTTCCTTTTTGGGGACACACTTAGGCACATCTCTTGGGTGTTCCCCAAGTGAGATTTCTAGGCCATGGGGCGTGTACTGTTATTGCCAAATATCTTTCTCAAAGTGGTTCTATCAATTGAAACTGCTACTAACAGTTGCCCTACTTCCCTGCCTTTATTTTCCTTCAATGTTTTCATTATATTTTAAAAACCTTATTTATTTTGATTATGATAAAATACACATAACAAAAAACCTCCCAGCCTTGCACTTGTACACGCAGAGTTCAGTGGCGTGAGGTACACTCACACTGTTGTGCAAGCATCACCACCATTTATCTACACAGCTCATCCCGTAAACTGAAACTCTGTACCCAATAAGCATTAAGTCCCTAATTTCTATGCCCCCCTCCCTAACCACCCTTCTGCTTCCTGACTCTATGAATTTGACTACTCTGAGTAGCCCATGTAAGTGGAATCTGAGTGTATTTATCTTTTGTGACTGGCTTTTTCACTCAGCACAATGTCCTCCAGGTTCTTCCATGTGGTAGCATGTGACAGAATCTTCTTCATTTTTCAGTCTGAAGAACAGTCCACTGTATGGATAGATCACATTTGGTGTATCCATTGATCACTGGTGAACACTTGGGTTACTTCTGCCTTTTGGCTCTTGTGAATAACACTACTATGACCGTGAGTGGACAAATACCTCTTTCAGATTGTGCTTTCAATACCTTCAGGGTATATACCTAGAGGTGGGATTGCTGGAGCACATAGTAATTCTGTTTAATTTTCTGAGGAACCACCATACTGTTTTTAACAGCAGTGACACCATTGTACATTCCCTCCACGAGTGCACAAGAGTTCCAATTTCTCCACATCTTCACCAACACCTATTGTTGGTGTGTTTTTTTTTTTGTTTGTTTTGTTTTGTTTTTTTGAGACAGAGTCACATTCTTTTGCCTGGGCTAGAGGAGTACCCTGGCAACATCAGGGTACTAGCAATGTCAAACTCCTTGGCTCAAGTGATCCTCCTGTCTCCGCCTCTCAAGTAGCTGGGACTATAGGCACTTGCCAACATGCCCAGCTAATTTTTGTTTGTTTCTTTTTATTTTTAATTGCCTGGATAATTTTTTTTCTATTTTTAGTAGAGATGGTATCTTGTTCTTGCTCAAGATGGTCTCCAACTTCTCACCTGGAGAGATCCTCCCACCTCAGCCTCCCAGAATGCTAGGATTACAAGCATGAGGGACCACACCTGGTGTCAAAATTTGGATGTGAAACCATCTTGTCCAGGATTTTCTTTTTAGGAAGTTTTTTATTGGTGCTTCAATTTCAGTGCTTGACATTGGTCTGTTTAAGAATTTTATTTCTTCCTGATTGAGCTTAGGTAGGCTGTGTGTTTCTAACAGTTTGTCCATTTTTTCCACATTTTCACATTTATGTGCATAGAGGTTTTTATTGTATTCATACATGATACTTTGTATCCATGGTATCATTTGTAATTTGTCCTTTTACATTCCTGATTGAGCTTAATAGAGTCCATTCTTTTCTGCTTCTCATTAATCTAGCAAGAGGAGTGTCAATTTTATTTTTTCAATGAACAAACTTTTTGTTTTATTAATCTTCCATAAAGCGTTTTTATTATTGAGTTCATTTAGTTCTGCTCTGATCTTTGTTACTTCATTTCTTATGCTGGGTTTAGGGTTTGTTTGCTTATCCTTTTCCAGTTCTTTGAGATGATTCATTTGATTGGTGATTTGTGATCTTTCTGTCTTTTGCATGTAGACATTTGTGGATATAAATTGTCCTCTGAGGACTGCTTTAGCTGTGTCCCACAGATTTTGACATCTTGTGTCACCTTTGTCATTTAGTTCAAAGACTCTTTTGCTTTCCATTTTAATTTCCTCCTTAACCCAATAATCATTCAGCAGAAGGTTGTTTAGTTTTCATGACTTTGTATAAATATTGGAGTGTCTGTTGGAGTTGATTTCTAATTTTATTCCAGTGTGGTCTGAGAAGATGCATGGTACAATTTCTATGTTTTTAAATTTGTTGAGACATGCTTTGTGGCCTAGGGGAGGGTGAATCTTAGAGAATGTCCCATGAGCTGATGAGAAAAATATATATTCAGTGGTTTTTTAATAGAATGTTCTGTAAATGTCAATAAGGACCATTGGTTCAGAGTTCTGTTTAAGTCCGTTGTTTCTTTGTTTATTTTCTGTGTGGAAGATCTGCCCTGTTCTGTCAGAGGGGTGTTGAAGTCGCTGACTATTACAGTGCTGCTGTTCATCATTTTGTTTAGATCAAGTAGGATATATGAATCTGGGTGCACCTGAGTTAGGTGCATTAATCTTTAAAATTGTTATGTCTTCTTGTTGAGTTGTACCCTTCACCGTAATGTAGTGACCATCTTCATATTTCTTTCTTTATTTTTTTTATTTGAAGACTAAGTTATCTGAAATGAGAACTGCTATGCCAGCTTTCTTTTGGCTTCCATTTGCATGGAATATTGTTTTCCATCTCTGCTCCTTGAGTTTGAATGCATCCTTGTGGGTTAGACGTGTTTCCTGAAGACAACAGATACTTGGCTTGTGTATATTTATGCATTCAGCCAGCCCAGGTCTCTTTAGTGGGCAGTTCAAGCCATTTGCATTTATTGAAAGAATTGATAAGTGGGGCAGATTTCTGTTCATCCTGTTGAGTTAAACTTTGTTGCTTTCTTTTCTCTCTTGAGCCATTGTAGTGTCTGGCCTTTACTCTTTGGCTTTTGGATGTTTTTAAACTGGTCTTTATTGTGTTGATCCTTATGTAACACTGTTCTGAGTACTTCCCGGAGGGCAGGTCTTGTCTTGATGAATTCCCTCAGACTTTGCTTGTTTGAGAAGGTCTTTATTTCTCCTCATGTAAGAAAGTTTGTTTCACAGGATACAAGGTTCTAGGCTGGACAGTATTCTGTTTAAGAAGAGTTAGAATGGAGCCCCTGTCTCTTCTGCCTTCTACATTCTCATTTCAGAAGTGTGCAGTTAGTCCTATGAGTTTTCCTTTGTAGATAACCTGCTGCTTTTGCCTTACCACCTGTAACAGGGCCTCTTTCATAGTTATTTTGGCCACTCTATGAGGACTTTGTGTCATGGTGTGTTCCTGTCATGTTTGCAATGAATCTCCTCGGCGTCCTTTGAGCTTCTTGTGTGTGAATATCTAGATTTCTAGCAAGGAAAGGGAAATTTCCTCCATTATATCCTCAAATAGTTTATCCAGCCCTTGTGTATTTTCTTCTTCACCCTCAGTGATGCCTATAATTCTCATGTTAGGTTTCTTCACATGATCTCACATTTCTCATAAGCTTTGCTCTTTTCTGTTACTTCTCTGCTCTATCTCTGCCACTGAATTCTTTAATTGAAAGGCGTTATCTTCAAACCCTGAGATTCTTTCTTGATCTACCCTATTCTTGAGGTTTCCCACTGTGTTTTGTAATTCCTTGAATAAATTTTTAATTTCCAGAAGTTCTGTTTGATTTTTCTTTAATGTTTCAATTTCTTTAGTGAATTTTTCTTCCAAGTCCTGGATGTGTGTGTATGTGTGTGTGTGTGGTTTCTTTGTGTTGGGTATCCATTTTCTCTTGCATAGCATTGAGTTTTCTTACAATCCATGTTTGAAATTCATCTGTCATTTTAGTGTTCTGAACTTGGTTGATATCTATTGCTAGAGAGCTGGTGTTCCCCTCTGGGGCGTCCTTTCAGTTTGATTCTTCATACTTCCAGAGTTCTTTTGCAGATTCCTTTGCATCTGGAGCAGCTGTTGCTTCTTACCTTTGGATTTTTGTTTAATGACATGGCCAGTTTAGTCTCTGAGCCAGTAGGTGGCGTTTGTGGGTGAGATTCAATCACACCCTGTGTGGTGAGTCAGCAAATGTAGTAAAAGGGCATGCAAATCGACCTTCCTGTCAGTAGGTGGCGCTTGGCAGGAGGAGCCAGCTGCAATGTTTCTGGGTTCTGTAACCAGCTGTCATTCCCCTGGAGAGGCACTCTAGTGCCTCAGGTGGTGGGTAGAGTCCTGGGACTTCCAGGTGTGTCCTTATTCTCCAGCTCAGCAGGGGGAGATGAGGGAGTGAGGCTGGGTGGGGCTGGGTTGGAAGAGCCTCTGGTCAAGCTCCACAAATGCTGTTACCAGGGGTCAAAGCTCTGTTAGCAGCTTTTGGACAAAGCCGCCAGGTGGGGCTGAAATGGCCCCACTAAGCCAAAATGTCTGCATGTGAGGGTGGGGCTGTCTGAGAGATTTGTAGAGTTTGCCCATAGCCAGAGTTTATACTTAGCATTGTTGGTGTAGTTAGTACAGTTAGTATTGTCTCTCTGTAGTGTTAGCACAGTATACTTAGTATTGCGAGCATAGTTAGTATCAATGGTATTGTTAGCCTGGCTCATATAGCTAGTATTGTTAGTATCCCTAGCCTAGGTACTGTAGTTGGTATTGTTCTTTAGTTACTTAGCATAACTAGTGTAGAATTAGCATAGTTAGAGGTGACCAAGCAGCAGGGTGTGGCCTTGAATTTGTCCATTGAGTTGCTTAACAATTATATGCTCCTGAAGAAAATTGGCTGGTGCAGCTTCACCAAGGTGATGCTGGCCCTGTACCTGCTTACTGTGACCCAGGTAGCCATCAAAATTGTGTCCAATCAGAGGCTCCATGGCCTGGAAAGTTTTGATGTGGAGGTCTAAGCCAAGAGGAACCTGAATCATCCAAACATCCTTAAGCTGTTGGATGTCATTGAGACTGAAGACACGGTCTATTTAATAACAGAATACGCCAGTGGTTCAGACCTTTTCCAGCATATACTGAGACACGGCCACTGGAAGGACAAGGAGGCTCGGGCCAAATTCCAACAGGTCCTGGCTGCCATGAAGTAGTGCCACGAGAACCAGATTATCTACAGGGACCTGAAGCCCCACATCCCACTTGAAGACAGTGACAGTATCAAGCTAGCTCACTTTGGCTTTGCCATGACTTTTAATGAAGGGATCAAGCTGGAAACCTTTTGTGAAACTGCCTGTTTTTGTGTCCCAGAAGTTCCTGAATGAGGACTATATGGGACCAGAAGTGGTCGTGTGTAGCTTGGGTGTTGTCTTCTACACCATGACAGCCAAGACTCTTCCTTTTCATGGAGAGAACCGGGGGGCTGGGGGGGGGCTGGGGGGGGGCTGGGGGGGGAGGGGGGGGAGGGGACCTTAAAAGTAGCATCACACATGCAAGGTGGAGACATCTGTTTTCTTCTAGGAGGAACTGAAAGCATTTCTGAAACAGTTTCTAAGCCTCGACCCCAGAGAGAGTCCCACCTTTCCTCAAATTATGAGGGGCATTTGGATCAATGGGCAGGAGATGCCAGAGGAGACCAGGAAATCCACAGTGACTGCCAGTCCTCCACTTAACCTGAAGAGAAGTCCCGATCCAAGGCCAGCCCCTCAGCATGGCCCCAGGGCCTCCCCTCAACCCACAGCATCAGCAGCCATGGAGAAGAGCAAGGAGGGGATACCTCTCCCCAGGAAACACCCGGGGAAGCTAACTGTCTTCAGGCTGGGAAGCCAGTGGGAAGACCTCGACGTCTCCCTCTGAGGAGGGCTAGGGCTGGAAGGCGCTCGCTAGGAAATTTGCCAAGTTTATGTTAAGAATGTGCTGTATCTGCCAAAAGATCTGCCACAGACAGGTAAACAAGGTGGTGCCAGGGAATGTGGACAGCTGAAGCAGCAAGAGCAAGTATGTGGGGAGGTCCAGCCACCCTTCCTGCACATATTGTATGTGTTATGGTTCTACTGATACTAGTTTTAATAGACAAGTCATAGTTGTATACATGTACGGGGACAATGTGAAGTTTATATACATGTGCATTATGTGGCATGGTGACATAAAGCTAATTCACATATCCATCACCTCAGAAAGGCAAATGCAACATAATGTCATTTACATGTTGAATCTGCAAAGCTGACCTCATAGAAGTACAGTAGCTAGATGGTGATGAGAGGCTGGGGGATGGCAGAGGGAGGGCATGGGTAGTTGGTCACAGGGCACAGAGTTTCAGACAGACAGGAGGAAGAAGTCCTGACAGCTGCTGCATAGCAGGGTCAAAAGCGTCAACGAGAATGTCCTGCACATTTGAAAATACCTGAGAGTCCCCTTCAAATGTGTCCTTGCCTTTACAGTGGAGAGCAAGAAGATTCCAAGTTCCCTGGATCCTGACAGCACAGAGTGGGAAGTCGGCCAGGCGAGGACTCACAGGTCCAGGTGGGAGCCGGCAAGAAGCAGCCCGCGGCCTTCAGAGGCATCTGAGCCACAATAGAGTGAGCTGCAGCACGGCCTGGAGCCCTGGAGACAAGAGGGGCCCTCCGCCCACACCGGGTCCCTTTCTTCCCCAGTGTGGATTTTCTTTATGCTTAACAGCCCGGTGAGTGGTCACCCAGTGCTGCTGTCCCTAAAATCCAGCCCTGGCTCTCACCCCTTCAGCAATGCCTTTTTTTTTTTTTTTTTAATGTCATCACAGATTACAATGCAAATATGGGAGATTCAAATACAATTAAATTATTTTGAGAACTAACTTAATTTTTAGGGACCATAGTTCCAATTCTTTGGAAGCTTTCATCCTTCTGAGCTCTTCTGGACTTGAAAGCTCCTCGTTAGGTTGGCTGACCTGTGTTCCTGCCTCATTTTTATCTCTAGGTCTCAATAGATCATCTTGTTAAGGTGTCAGAACATTTCAGATTGGTATTCTATTACCTTTCAGTTCTTTCTTGAGAATAGATGGATGTGGAAGGATCATTCAAACCTGTCTTGTCTTGTTAGTTGACTTTCTGCAGTTTGCAGAGCAGAAGACACAAGGTGGAACCTGAATCGCACTGTGCTAGATTCTGAAGTTTCTAGTTATGAATCCTTGTTGTGCCAACCAGGAGAAAAAGGTGAGTGGAGAACTGACTGTATTTTAGTCTATTGATTTATTTTGTATTGTTTAATACACTGAAAAATTGCAAAGGGCATATTCTATTTGATTTAGTGAGAAGTAATGTGAGCATTCTCCTTTGTTGAGGGTAATAACAAGTTTGTTCAGAAGGGAATTCCTGTGAAACCTTGTAATCATTGCTATCAAGGTTTCAGATCACAAAAGAGGCAAAGGGAAGATTTGGAGGAGACTCATAAATTTTGAAAATAACTTTTTCTTTTGTTTTGCCTTTGGTTTTAATTTAGTGTTTGTATATGTGAAGATAAGCGTGCACAAAATAGTGACATAGAAGTTGACAATAAGGGTTTTCTTGAGTAAAATAAGAAAGAACTACAATTGATGATGTGATTTACTTATGTTTCCTGTTGAAAATTTATTGTGATAGCAAACTGTAACATTTTTCAAGACTAAAAGTGTTTTTTGTATTTAAATCTGGGAAACCTACAGACCGGAATTATCAAAAAGGCAAAATGAGAATTTCCTCAAGGCTTAGTCTGATTGATTAGGCCTGTTGATTTTGATGCCACTGCACATTGTTTATGTTTTTTCAGAAGAGCAAATGAAACCAATAAAATGTGACTTTCTAGACTTTGGATATTGGGATCTATAGATTCTTAGGTTCAGCAGGTCTAAATCTTTAAAGACATGAAAATGCATGAAAACAAAACAGGAACCATGACATCCAAATATTTTTCTAGCTCATTTTTTCTACAGATTTATGATTGACTTGGAGTAGCAGAGTTCTGGTTGCATCCATCATTCATAACATTTATCACAGTACATGTAGAATATAGTGAGAACAGTGATAATAGCAAAAAAGTAGTAGCCATCTAAATTTGTCCTGAGGTCAGATTTGAAATATTTTCCTGGTTCTCAACCTCTGCTCTCATCCATGTGCTTATAGGAAAATTGGCAATATTTTACTTCTAAGTAACTTGATTTTCACCCTAGGAGGTTATCTTTTTTGCTTAGATTTTCCCATGGTAATTTTTTTGTATTTCAGCTTATTACAGGGGTACAAAAGTTCAGGTTACATACGTTGCCCATGTACCGCCTATCCCCCGAAGTCAGAGCTCCAGGCGTGTCCATTCCCCAGACAGTGCGCATTGCACTCATCATGTAGGCATACACCCATCCCCTCCCCCCACCCCCCACCTCAGTCTGATATCCAATTGGTATCATTCCCAAATGTGCATTTAGGTGATGATCAGGGAAACCAATTTTCTGGTGAGTACATGTGATGCTTGTTTTTCCATTCTTGGGATACTTCACTTAATATAATGGGTTCCAACTCTCTCCAGGAGAACCAAAGAGATGTCGTATCACTGTTATTTCTTATAGCTGAGTAATACTCCATGGTATACATATACCACAATTTACTAATCCAATCATGAATTGATGGGCATGTGGGTTGTTTCCACGTCTTTGTGATTGTGAATTGTGCTGCTATAAACATTCGGGTACAGGTGTCTTTGTCATAGAATGACTTATGTTCCTTTGGGTAGATGCCCAATAATGGGATTGCTGGATCGAATGGTAGGTCTATTTGAATCTGTTTAAGGTATCTCCATAATGCTTTCCACAGGGGTTGCACTAGTTTGCAGTCCCACCAGCAGTGTATGAGTGTTCCTGTCTCTCCGCATCCACACCAACATGTGTTGTTTTGGGACTTTTTGATAAAGGCCATTCTCACTGGCGTTAAGTGATATCTCATTGTGGTTTTGATTTGCATTTCTCTGATGATTAGGGATGTTGAGCATTTTTTCATGTTTGTTAGCCATTCTTGTATCTTCTTTTGAGAAATTTCTATTCATGTCGTTTGCCCACTTTTTGATAGGGTTGTTTGATTTTTTCTTGCTGATTTTCCTGAGTTCTAAATAGATTCTTGTTATCAGTCCTTTATCTGATGTGTAGTATGTGAAAATTTTTTCCCATTCTGTAGGTGGTCTGTTTATTCTCGTGACTGTTTCTTTGGCTGTGCAGAAGCTTTTTAATTTAATCAGGTCCCATTCATTTATTTTTGTTGTTGCTGTGGTTGCCTTAGGGGTCTTCTTCATAAATTCTTTGCCTAGGCCAGTGTCTGTAAGAGTCTTTCCTACATTTTCTTCTAGAATTCTAATCGTTTCACACCTGTTTAAGTCTGTTATCCACCGTGATTTGATTTTTGTGAGAGGTGAAAGCTGTGGGTCCTGTTTCAGTCTTCTACATGTGGCTATCCAATTTTCCCAGCACCATTTATTGAATAGGGATTCTTGTCCCCAGAGTATGTTTTTGTCTGCTTTGTCAAAGATTAGATGTCTATATAAGGATGGTTTTATATTTGGATTTTCTGTTCTGTTCCACTGGTCTGTGTCCCTGCACTTGTGCCCATGGCAATTGTATTCTGTAGGGGAATAGCTCCCTGAAGAACAGACCCTTTACTGCCTTGAAATCAGATTGGATCTCAGTTGTACTACCTATGAACGCGAGCAGGATGCTTCATGTACCGTTTCTGAAACAGGGGACATAATAGCTGCCCTACCTAAGTAAGATATTGCTTGGAAAGTGACTGCAGAAGCTTACAGAAGTGGTAGGTATCCTTTCTTAGAGTAGCATTTTAAAATAAGGGGAGAGAGGAGAAATTACATTGGACTACCTACTAAATGCCATTGCTTTTGTCAGCCAATTTCATATATGTTAGCTCCTTTAATCCTCTGACCTAGGCATTGTGGTCTTCATTCTGGTGTGTGACTTGAGTGAGTTATATATGTAACCTATGTAAAACTTAGTTGTTCATCTGCGAAACCAGAGAAATAACTATACCCACTTTATAAGGCTGCCGGTAATATAACACATGAGTGACTTAGCCCAGTGCCTGGGCTCTTCTTAATGCTCAAAAAATGTGAGCTAACATTACAACCTTACAGACTTTGGGTTAATTCATCGGACATGTTACAATTAATACCAGATTAGGAAGATATCATTGGTGCAAAATCTTGTGGCTTATAATACCTATTATCTACCTGTGTATCCACTATCATTTATATCCATCTAGTTTTTACTAGGCAGATGGAAGAGAGAAAGAGGAAAGTTTCATTTGGCATGTAGACACTTAAAACATGCCATTTTAATGTCCCTGTACCGAGTCCCACTGGCTGCTAACCCAGATAACAAAAGTAAAAGGCAAAGCAAGTTATGCTGGCTCAGGTTACTTTGCGTTGCTGTAGCCTTGGGAAGATTCTCATAACAGAACAATGTGGACTAAGTTTTCTTTATCCTGAAAAGTATAAACACATGTTCTGCTAGAAGGGATATATAGGGGGTGTTCATGTGTTTTTGTTGTGTTGAGGGATTGGAGTAGGGGTGAAAAAATGGGAAAGCTGATTATACACTTGGTTATATACAAAGTTAAATTTTGATTCAAAATGGAAAAACAACTGTGGTACCAGAAATATCTGTGAAGTAAAGCAATGAAATAAATTCTCAAGATAATTGGATATACATTCGTGTCAGGTCTGTGTTGAGTGTGGAATTATAGTTAATAATGTATATTTTAAATTAAATGTAATATTTTTATACACTCATACTTTCCACCTCTTGAAGGAGCACTGATGATTTTTGCCACCTTTTTTCCCCACTGCTTTAGGTCAACTGATTGACAGCTGGCTGTTTTTGGCAAGAAATAGGAAATTGACCTAGTAAACGTGTGCAAATATTTTTTATTTTGAATTAATAATAAAATGCTTATGTATTCCTTTTCATATTTAGACTTCCTTTGACTGCCAATTTAGGTTACAAGTGCTTTGTCAAGTCAAAAGCAATATATCAACATTAATTTTTATACCTTGTGTGTGAAATGTAAAGAAAACATTCATCATTTGAAAACATAATATCCTAAAATACTAATTTATGTAATTATGGAATGTGATAATAATTTTTTTTATTTGGACAGAAATAAAAGCAAAATAGCATTTTTAAAAGCATTTTCATGCACTTCAGATCAGATCTGTCTGGGAAAGTCTTTTAGGGCAAGGGGATGCATAGACAGCTCTTTACATCAAGTGAAAAAACAGAGAAGAAGAATCTACTTAAAAAGGCAGAAGGAGATGAGCCTTAGAGGAGAAAGAGGTTGTTACAATAATCTAGATACCTCATCTGCAAACCAGAATGTTGGTACTTGAAACATGTCCTATAGTGCAGTACTTACAAATAATGTCAGGTAGGAAAGTATAATGACTTTCTTTTTCCTGTTGCAGAAAGCAGAAGCCACCGGAGAACAATGGCCAAGAGGTAGACCTAAATAGGTAAGTAATAAGATATCATTGATTTCTGTTCTTTTTTTGTTAAGAAAAATTTCTGGTTTTTTAAAATAGAAAAGTTGTATTCATTAATTACATGAATTTCTATGTTCTGGTTTGATGAATCTTTGAAAGGGTTAAGGCAAGTGACAAAGTATCATCACTACTTCTAACCATTAGGCTCCAGGTGTTTACTAAGAACACTTTCCTCTCCTGAGGTGACTCCTTTTTCTTTCTCTTATCAACATCAATAGAGTCTCCACTTTTCCTTCCAATGGGGCAACAATGAGATGACTTGCTTAATAGGTTGAATAACTAAAGTTAAAGAGTACAATGAAGCCTTGGAAATTGATTAGAAATATTGATAAAATTCAGATGAAATGTGTATGAGACAACTTTATAGTGATTTCTTCCTCCAGCCCCATGGCTTTGTTTTGGACACATCTCATTTTCTAGGTGGCTTCTGTTTTCTTTTTCACATTGGCTTTGTTAGGCAGCAAGGGTTTAATCTGCAGTTTTTCTTGCTTCCCTTAGTAATCACTCTCTATGTACCGACATTGGAGACAGTTATATCCACGAAACTGCACTTGGTCCCACAGGCACACGATCCTTTATCTTTTCAGGCCAAAAATTCAGTGATCTCTGCAAAACTGCTGTGAACTAAAATAAAATCTTTAGGCTCCCCCTTCTTCTGGCTGAGTGAATGGAACCCCTGTTGGCCAAGGGGGTATCCTAAAACTAAATTGCCTGTCACAAGAAGGGAGGTCACACATGCCTCATCATGCCCCCCTCCCTTCTTGGAGACATCCTTTGTCACCCCTTAACAGGCCTAAGGTTACTGAAGACACCCCTATAGGTCCTCAATTTACACAACAAATATATGCCCAGTGGCTTGTCTCTGATTAACAGACTTTCTCTTCTAAAAACATTCCAAGCCTTTAGACAAAGTTGCATGCTTTAACTAATTACAAGCCAAAGAATCTTTAAACCCTCCTATAACTTGTAAGTCCCTGCTTCGAGATGGCCCACCTTTTGGGGACAAACCAATGTGTGCCTTCCATGTATTGATTTATGACTTTACCGGTAACCCCTGTCGGCCTGAAGTGTATAAAACCAAACTGTAACCCAACCAGAGGGAGTCTACTTGCCGAAGATTTCTTGGTTGTGGCTCCGGGTCATGGTCCTCAAATCTGGCTTAGAATAAATCTCTTTAAAATTATTCTCCAGAGTTTGGCCTCTTTTCCATTGACAAGATTGGCGCCCAGACATGGGGCTCAGAGAAGACTCAGGACCACCAAAGGAGTAGCCCAAACTCAGCACCAGGTACTGGCCTGGCCCTCTTGGGACCTGTAGCTCCAAGCTTCTTCTTTCATGGACCTGGTAAGTCCTCCTGAGCTCCAGACCTCCCGTTTTGGTTGATGGTCTTGGTTTAATGTGAGCTGGTTCTTTTCCTAGGGATTGTTGTTTGGGATCCCAATTGAAGATTTGGAGGGCATTCTAAAGGGTCTTCTCCATTGTCTTTTCATCCTAAAATTCATCGCAATTGGCTTTTCTGTGCATTTTTGAAAGAGGAAACTGAACTGTCTTGTGTGTAGATAAATTAGAGAGTGACTTTCAGACCTCCAAAGACAAGGGGAATTTTACTCCTCCCAGCCAAAAGGCACCCTGGGTGACCAGGATCCTGACAGGGACTTGCCTGGGGTGATTCCCTAAGGTGTGAGTGGCCCTATAGGGAACCCCACATCATTAATTAAAAGAAGGCTCGTCCAGGAAACACACATAAGAACTGATCACTAAGCATTTTGAGCCCTGTCTTAGGTACTAGACTCTCAGAGAGAAAAACTGAGATATGTAAGAGTGTGGGACCAACTCAATGGTGAAACACTGGTTAGCCCCACACACAGTCAGCACACTGAGATCCATGACATATAACCCTAGACTATAGTTTGGTTGCTCCTTTTAAAGAAAAATGAAAAAAAAAAAAAAAAAAAAAAAACCTTTAAAAATGATGGAAGACATGGAGAATGTCCCCATTCAGACACCCCAGTTGGTTTGTGGTGCCTTTACTTGCAAGTATTTTTGTAAATGAAAAGGTTCAAAGGCATGCCAGGTTTTCTAGGGCTCCAGCTGGTTCTAGGCAGTTCTTGTGCACAAGTGTTTACAGAAGGGCAAATTACATCAAGGAAAATTCAGAGCTCTAATGCTCAACCTCCCACTATAAAATCAAAATGTCTCTCATGCTGTTTCTCTTTTCTTTTCTGGCCAATCTAAAACCTGCTAACTTTTTATATTCTTGTTAAGATAACTCATTGTTTATGGTATTTACAATTGGAAGTCTACCTGGAGATCCTGCTGCCTGTTTTAGCTAAAATGCAAAGATTGAAAATTCATTTTGAAATGAAAAAAAAAAAAGGTAAAAGAGGTTTCTTAAAAACTAAACTGCACTGGAAACTACTTTTCCCAAAACCTTGATCCACAGGCCTAATTAGATTACTAATCAAAGAAACTAAACTTTGCCATGTGAACAAGTTCCAGTTTCATGAGAAGAAATTTGGATCCAGCTGTCTTTTACAGACTGGTGAGCTGTGTTACCATCTCAGGGCTAGAGTTCTAGGGTAAAATCTATTAGAACTGTGTGTGCATGTGTGTGTGTGAGTGTATATGTTTAGATGTGTTATGTGTATGTCCATCTATTACATGTTTGTGCTTACATGGTTCCAGACTGGTTTAAAAATAAGGGAGCAGTTATAAATTAATTAAACAAATGCAAATGGTTGACCTGAATTTAGCAATCTTTGGTAAATAACCTGGATTATTTTTTAAAAAATAAAAAGCTAATAGTAAAGTAAAAGTAAAAATGTTTTCAAACTGTCAGCATACATTTCTTTTTGCCTGGGTTTTACTGTACATTTTTTATGTTTTTGAGGTGTCAACATTTGACATAAAGGTTATAAAACTGTAAACTCAGCCAAAGATAAAATGATCTCTGTTTGTATGATTCTTGATAAGTAAGGTAAATTTAATATTTGGTCTAATCATAATCACTAAATCTGAGCTACCGACAAAAAATACCTATGTGTTTAACTTTAAAAATGTAAACGTGCCTAAGTGTCAGCAAATTAGAATAAATAAAACACCAAGTAGATAGAGCACAAAAACAAACTTATGATCAAAGGTGTATGAAAGTATTTTGGTTTTTGTCTTTTAATCCTAACTGCAGATATAGTTTCTTTCTACTGATACAATGTCTGTAGAAAGGTACACAAAACCTGTTTCTAACTCACTGTCATGTGATATTAAGAGTACTGTTGGGGATTCAAAGCTGTCCTAGAAGTTGTAGTTAGAAGAGCTTAAATTGGAATCTTTAGTTTTCCCTTGATCTTGTCCATTTTTGTCTTACTCTTTACAAGCTAGCCAGTTATGTGTACGTTATGTTGCTGTAACAAAGTTTTTGTCTAGAACAAAATTCCTAAACTGTTACTTTTTGTACGGTAATTTATTTTAAGGTAAAAAGCGAATGATTGTTAAAATTCAAAGAGGATCTCAAAACAGTCTCATGCTCTAGAAATAGTCTGTGTATAGTCAGGTTTACACCCAAGTGGAGAAAAAATGTTTTGAGACTATTTAGATTGTTTTTAAAATATGTTAATCATGATCCTCACTTAAAAAAAAAAAAAAAAGATGTTACAGCTTTCTGTGATATTTAAGGTCTTAAGGACTGGTGCTAAATTTTTTTTTCAGTCTGATGTCAAGTAATATCATGTTGATGGGGCTCAGAAACTATCCTAAAATGAAGGCTTCAGAAGCAAAAATTCTCTAACCTTGCCTTTTCTCCTGCCTCTTCTTCTAGTTCTTTCCTGAAGGTAGCCATAGAAATCAGAATCCCTCTTCCACAAGGCAGGTTACACAGGCCAGGACCCCATTTTCTGAAAGCTAGTCATAAAACCTAAAATTATTTCGTGTAAAAACTGGCCATAAAGTAATTATCTGACCTACTTTGTTTACCTATAAAACCCCTATTCCAGGAAGGGCCCTGCCCTACACCCAGAAGGAAGGAAGGCACAGTCAGAAGAGGCCGAACAAAATCCAGACAGAAAGGCCTCGCTGGGTTCCCCACTCAGCCTGTTAGAATGAGCTCACACCCCTTCTGTCCAGTCATATTTCTACATGGCTGTCCACACTTTAAACATAAAAAGGAAAAATTTCCCTGCATCTTTGAGTGTTCATCATAAAGGTGTCCATGTATAAGATTTTAGTTTTGTTTTATTAATCTTAATGTCAGTAAAATTTTCAGCAAATCTTTATGGGAACAGTGGCCTTTGCTCCCTACAGTTTGACTAAACTTTCAGGGCCAGGAACACTTTGAGTGCTATGATATCAATAAATTTTCTTTTGGGATGTGGTGTTTTGGAAGCATCTAATTAACTAATAACTTTTAAACAGAATATCTTCTAAAATGTCTACTATGTTTATAAAATTTAAAGCTGGTATTACATTGTTTAAAATAACAAGTCTTATTAAAATACTCATGTTTTTCTTGGTTAATATTTATGAGTTTAAGGAAAAACAATTAAAACTATATCGACCCCTGTTCTGTATTATGTATGTTATTTATAGGGTATAAAAATACTTAAGAAAAAATAACTTAAAGTAATAACTGGAATCTAAGTGAACTACTAAAATAAATAAACAAATTAGATAAATATGAATGGGAAAACACAAATGAAATTTTCATATAATTTAAAATCTTAAAGTCATGGTATGTTAAGATGATCATGAAATGTCTGAGTGATTAATAAAATACATTTCAAACCTAAGTTAAGGTTTATATACCTTGATAACTTATTTTTAAATATATTTAGAAATGCTAATAAAATTGGTGACCGATAACAGTTCCAAGTTACTTTAACTTCCTAAGTTTTTCTAAGAGTTGATATTATAATTAATATATGTAATTGAAATTTCTAGGTGGAAGGGAAACAATTTTAGATGAAAAAAGTTTTTTCAATAAAAAGGTTATAAGACATTAATATTAATAGTTTTGTTAAACAAGATAATTTCATCTAATTTATTGGTTTTAAAACTGCATTAAATTAAATAAGTAAATAGTAATTAAAATTAAATGAACATAAAATTTAAAGGTTATAAAAGGTTTACAAAAATCTTAACTTATGGACAAATTGGTTAAAATTCAATGGATTTGCCTATAAGATTTTATTAAAATTAACTTTACGATTAATACACTAATACAATAAAAAATGTAGTTTCTCTTTTGACTTAGATTTTCATGTGATATTAATAGGAATAACAAAATATTTTAGGAATAACAAAAAACTTTTTTGTTCACCTTTTAAAATAAACTTCAAAAGGGAGGGAGGAAAAGAGACAGATTCAGCCTCCTCATTACCTTGTACTTTCATCTGTCTATTAGCTCTATTTTTTGTTTGTTTGTTTGTTTATTAAGTCCTAAATTTGTTTGAGAACTAAGTTTCCTTTCTATCGGAAAATAGGATTTTTGATTTTAAAAATATTTAAATTGTCAGTTTGGCTAAGTAAATGTCTATAATTTTATAATAACCTACAGTCTTGTTTCATGACAACAAATATCTTATGAAAAACTATTCATAACTTCCTGCTCTTCAAACTTTCACTAATATTTAAAGTTACTAAAAATAAAAATTCTAGTCAATACATGTGATTCTATAAAGTGTACCAAAGAATAAGATGTTTTTAATAACAAAGAATTGTAAAAGAAGCATAAAATATGTTCTTATTAAATATATATAATTTTGTCTAAGTCAGAGGTTATTTAAAGGCTAAATCAAAATATAGATTTAGAAAGAAAAGAAAAACAAAATAAAAGATAACTTGTGAATAAGAGAAAATGTTAAAAAGGCAATGAATATAACAATATTTTTTTTTATAAGAAAGGTTAAAAAGAACTTTTTTAGGCACATTATTTAGCTGGTCTATAATCCATGCAGGTTGAGGTAAGTTTATAAAGGGAATTTATTAAAGAATTTTGTATGTGGTCCAGTTAGTTATAATTAAAAACAAGTTTTGATTGACATAAATTTTTCTGTAAATATTAATTTGCTCTTAATAAAATGACATAATGTACTCGTTTTAATTCTATAACCTGTTTCCTTTTAGTTTAAAAAAAATCTCACTACAGAGGTTTATACTTCACCTTTTGGTAATTGGCTTAAAAAAATAAAAAAACTTTTATACTTTATCAAGATAATCCCTGTACTCTCTTTATTATGTTTTGACTAACTAGAAAAACTAAACTTTAAAGTTGTCACATAACTTACTTTAATCACCTTTAGAATCTTTGGATGACTATCTCTCTTGGATAAATAAATGACCTTTATAGCTGCTTGTGATTGTATTTAAACAAATGTTTTCAGCCTTAAATATTTGACAAACATTCCAAAACCCAAATTCTAAATTCAGCCTTTTGACCTTAATTTACTTTTTTATATATAGAGAGTAACTGAAATTCTAAGACAAACATATTAAGTTTATTTGGTACGTTAAAACCATACAGAAAACATCCTCAAACATAAAATGGTACTTAACTTTGTTTGGGTTATATTTGCATATTAATATAAATTCCAGTATTGTAAAATATTGATATGTCTTAGTGTATGTTACCAGCAATAATTATAGTTATTATGTTAAATAACATATGCCACAAAAATAACCAGCTTTGTCAATTGTCTCTTTAACCACAAGTAGGCTAAAAGTTTTATTTCACTTTAATTCATCTCAAAAGGTGTTTTTTTACAACTAGCTAAGTCCAAAGTTTCCTTCAAGGAAAATCATGGAAAGGACTGACAAGTTCTCTCAAATGCAGACTTCTAATAACTTTGGAGATTATATACCACTGGACTAAAAGAAAACAAGCTTCCAGGACTCTAATTAGAACACTGATATGGCCATGAGTATTACTAACTCAACCTCATGAGACTGAGATCAATTTTTATAACAAGACTTTATTTAAAACATTAGTGATTCTCTTGTTTGTTTTCCAGAGTCCTGACAAACTTTAAGTAAATAACAAGTTTAGCTGATGTTGAGGCATGTCTGACATCCCCCCTTGTGGCAGGCAACTGAGTTTTAGGACATAGCCTTAGCCAGGAGGGGTCCATTCAGTCAACGAGTCGGGGGGAGCCTAGAGATTTTATTTTAGGTCACAATTCCCCACTTTGCACCAAGATGTGCCAGAGGCTGCATCTATGGTCAAACTTTTACTTTGTCCCATCCATTGCCAGGGTGGTGTGGCTGCCTGCCCCAGGTCCATCCAGTCCATCGGTGGGACCCTTGTGGCCAAGAGGACCGAATAGGCAAAAGGGCTTAGAGCCAATTAAATATTTTAGGCCAAACAGGACTGGAGGTAGACAGGCACTCATCACACTTTAAACCCTTCTAGACAACATAAGAGTAAAACCCAAAATGTCAAAGGCAAGGCTACAAAACTAATTTATCTGTAAGTGTTAAGCTACTATATTGTTGGGATTAGTGGCAGACTTGTACTAAATATAAGCACTGTTAACATTTAAGCTAAGGGAATTTAGAGACTTTTATTGTGTTACAATATTTTAGTCTCAGTAATTTACACTAAGGTGGCTGATAAATTACTTGTTACATCTCCTTTTACATAAACTGAGAACAATTATACTCAGGAAGTTCTAAGTCTACAGGAAGCAGGAAAAATAAATTTTATGATTGGGATGGATGTCTGCACCACGTGGCCTGAAAAGACAAAGTTTGTCAGTTAGTATTTGTTTAGGCTTCTGTGTGCCCCTCCTTGACCTGGAGGGTCTCAACTAATTCGGTCCCTCCGAATTGGCCCTTATAATCTCAGACTCCCCCTCTTCCACGATAGTCCCTGGGCCTAGAGGGAGGATGTTTGAACATGGCATTGGCAGATTAAATAGTTCTAGGTTCTGGAGATACCAGGTAAACTTGCTATTTACTTAAAACTCGTCAGGACTCTGGAAAACAAAACAACAGAATCAGTAATGTTCTAAATAAAAAGTCATAAAAAATTGAGTTTGGTCCCATGCAATTAATTTCTCTTCTGTTTGAGGTTGAGTTAGGGATACTCATGGACATACCAGCTTTCTAATTAAAGTCCTGGAAGGTTGTTTTGTTTTAGTCCAGTGGTATAGATCTCCAAAGTTATCAGAAGCCTGTATTCAAGAGAACTTGTCAGTCCTTTCCATGACTTTTCTTGAAGAAATAGACTTTGGATTAGCCAGTTTAAAACACTTTCTGAGATCAATCAAAGTAAAACAAAAACTCTTAGACCAGTCATGGTTAAAGAGACAGCTGACAAATCAAGTTGGTTATTTTTATGGCACATGGCAATTAAACATAATAAGCATAATCATTGTTGGTAACATACACCAAGATACGTCACTGTTTTATAATATGGGAACACATATTAATAACATACTTATAGAAATATAACCTAAACAGAGTTAAATGCCATTTCATATTTGAGAACATTTCCTGTATGACTTTAATGTGCCAAATAAACCTAATGTCTGTCTCAGACTTTCAGTAGCCCTAATACACAAAAAGCTAGTTTAAGTTCAAAAGGCTGGATTTAGAATTTGGCTTTGGAAAGTTTGTCAAATATCAAAGGCTTAAAACATTCATTCAAATAAAATCACAAGCCACTATAAAGGAGGGGTCATTTATTTAACCAAGAGATATAGTCAGCAAAAGATCCTAAAGGTGATACAGTGAGTTATATGGGTGTGACCTTAGCCATTTTAAAGTTTAGTTTTTCTAGTTAGTTAAAACCTAATAAAGAGATCACAGTAATTATCTTGATAAAGCATACAATCTTTGCTTCTTTTTAGGCCAGTTATGTAAAAGTAAGGACAAACCTCCTGTAGTGTGGGTTCTTTTTAATTAAAGGAAACATGTTATAGAATCAAATGAGTACGTCATGTCATTTCATTAAGAGCAAATTAATATCTACAGAAAACTGTTTTAAACAAAATTTCTTTTTTTTAAATTATAGCCAACTGGACCACATACAAAATTCCTTAATAAATTCCCTTTATAAATCCTATCCTCACCTGCACAGACTATCTACCAAACATGCCTACAGACTTTCCATTTAGCCCTTCTTATAAAATAGATTTCTATATTCATTGCCTTTTTACATCTTTCTCGTACAAGTCACTTCTATTTTGTTTTTATTTTCTTTCTAAATCCTTGTTTTGATTCAACCTCTGAATTAGACAAAATTATATATTTTAATAAGAACACATTTTATGCTTCTTTTATAATTTCTTATTAAAAGTAATTATTAATTACTTTGGTACACTTTATATAAAATCACATGCATTGACTAGAAGTCTGATTTTTAGTAACTTTAAATTTCAAGAGCAGGAAGTCATGAATTTTTTATTGTAAGACATTTGTCATGAGAAAAGATTGCAGGTTACCATAAAATTATAGACATTAACTTAGCCAAACTGATAATCCAAATATTTTTAAAATGAAAAATCTTATTCTTTGATAGAGAGGAGACTCAGTTTCTCAAACAGCTGTGAGACCTAATGTAGACAGACTGAAGCATAAGTTAATGAGGAGACAGGCTGAATCCGTCTGTTTCCCTCCTTCTCCCATTTTTTCCAGTTTATTCAAAAGATAAACAAAAAAATCTTTTGTTACTCCTAGATTCTTTTCTTGTTCCTATTAATATCATATGAAAATCTAGGCCAAAAGAGAAAACCAAAGTTTTCATTGTATTAGTGTATAATGATAAAGTTAATTTTAATAAAATTTTATAAGGAAATCCATCTAATTTTAACCAATTTGACTGTAAGTTAAGATTTTTATAAACCTTTTATAACCTTTGAATTTTACATCCATTTAATTTTAATTATTATTTACTTATTTAATTTAAAGCAGTTTTAAAACCAATAAAGTAAACAAAATTATCTTTTTTAACAAAACTATTAATATTTATGTCTTATAACCTTTTTATGGAAAAAATTTGTCATATACAATTGTTTCCCCTCCATTTAGAAATTTCAATTACATATATTAAGCGTCATACCAACTCCTAGAAAAACTTAGGAAGTTAAAGTAACTTGGAACTGTTACCGGTCACCAATTTTATTAGCATTCCTAAATATATTTTGCAATAAGATATCAAGGCATATAAACTTAAACTTACATTTCAAGTGTATGTTATAAATCACTCAGACATTTCATGATCATCTTATCATAACATGATTTTAAGATTTTAAAGTATATGAAAATTTCATTTGTGTTTTCCCATTGATATTTATCTAATTTATCTAATTTATTAATTTATTTTAGTAGTTCAATTAGATTCCACATTACTTTAAGTTATTTTTTGTTAACTATTTTTTATGCCATGTAAATTACATATATAATACAGAACAGCAATCGATATAGTTTTAATTTTTTTAAACTCATAAATATTAACCAAGAAAAACATGAGTATTTTAATGACTTGTTAGTTTAAACAATGTAATATCATTTTTAAATTTTATAAACATAGTAGACATTTTAGAATGGACTCTTTTTAAAAAGTATTAATTAGACACTTTCAAAACACCACATCTGAAAAAAAATTTATTGATATCATAGGGATCAAAGTGTCGCTGTCCCCGAAAGTTTAGTCAAACTGAAGGTAGCAAAGGCCACTGTTCCAATAAACATTTGCTGAAAATTTTACTGACATTAAGAATAGGACTAAATTAAAAACATATACATGGATGTCTTCCGGATGAACACTCAAAGATGCAGGAAAATTGTTCCTTTTTATGTTTAAAGTGTGGACAGCCATGTAGAAATATGACTGGACAGAAGGGGTGTGAGCTAATGCTAACAGGCTGAGTGGGGAACCCAGCAAGGCCTTTCTGTCTGGATTTTGTTCGGCCTCTTCTGACTGTGCCTTCCTTCCTTCTGGGTGTAGGGCAGGACCCTTCCTGGAATGGTGGTTTTATAGTTAAACAAAGTAGGTCAGATAATTACTTTATGGCCAGTTTTTACATGAAATAATTTTAGGTTTTATGGTTAGCTTTCAGAGAAAGGGGTCCTGGCCTGTATGACCTGCCTTGTGGAAGAAAGATTCTGATTTTTATGGCTGGCTTCAGGGAAGAATTGGAAGAAGAGGCAGGAGACAAGGCAAGGTTAGAGAATTTTTGCTTCTGAAGCCTTCATTTTAGGATAGTTTCTGAGCCCCATCAACATGACATTACTTGTCATTAGACTGAAAAAAAAAATTCAGCATCAATAATTAACACCTCAAATGTCACAGAAAGCTGAAACATTTTTTTTTTTTTTATGAGAGTTAAGATTAAGCTCTTTAAAAACCATCTAAGTAGTCTCAAAACATTTTTTCTCAACTTGGGTATAAACTTGAGTACATGTAATATTTCTAAATGAAGGTCTTTTTTTAGAATCTCTTTGGATTTTAACAATCATTCACTTTTTACCTTAAAATAAATTACTGTATAAAAATTAAAAATATAGGAATTTTTTTCTAGGCAAAAACTTTGTTACAGCAACATAATGTACATATAACCAGCCAGATTGTAAAGAGTAAGAGAAAAATGGACAAGATCAAGGGAAAACTAAACCTTCCAATATAAGCTCTTCTAACTACAACTTTGAGGACAGCTTTGAATCCCCAACAGTACTCTTAATATCACATGACAGTGAGTTAGAAACACAGTTTATGTACCTTTCTACAGACATTGTATCAGCGGAAAGAAACTGTATCTGCAGTTAGGTTTAAAAGACCAAATCCAAAATATATTTATAAACCTTTGACCATAAGTTTGTTTTTGTGCTCTATCTACTTGGTGTTTTATTTATTCTAATTTGCTGACACCTAGGCATGTGTACATTTTTAAAGTTAATCACATAGGTGTTTTTTGTTGGTAACTCAGATTTAGTGGTTACGATTAGACCAAATGTTAAATTTACCTTACTTATCAAGAATCATACAAACACAGATCATTTTGTCTTTGGCTGAGTTTATAGTTTTATAATGTTTATTTCAAATGTTGACACCTTGAAAACAAAAAATGTCCAGTAAAACCCAGGCAAAAACAAATGTATGCTGATAATTTGAAAACATTTTTGCTTTTACTTTACTAATACCTTTTTATTTTTAAAAATACGCCAGCTTACTTAGCAAAGATTACTAAATTCATGTGAACCATTTGGGTTTGTTTAATTAATTTATCAGCGCTTCCTTATATTTAAGCCAGTCCACAACCAGGTAGCATGAACATGTAATTCATGGACATACACAAAACATACCTGAACATATACACTCACGCACCCAAAGTTCTAATAGATTTTACCCTAGAACTCTAGCCATGAAATGGTAACACAACTCACCGCTCTGTAAAACACAGCTAGATCCAAATTTCTTCCCATAAAACTGGAACTTGTTCACATGCCCAACTTTAGTTGCCCTGATTAGTAACCTAATTAGGCCTGGGAATCAAAGTTTTGAGAATAGAAGTTTCCATGGCAGTTTAAGTTTTAAAGAAACCTCTTTTACCCATTTTGTTCTTCAGTTCAAAATTAGTTTTGAATGTTCGCCTTTTAGGTACAACTGGCAGCAGGATCTCCAGGTAGACTTTAAATTGTAAATATAAACAACGAATTATCTTAACATGAATAGAAAAAGTTAGCAGGTTTTAGAGTAGCCAGAAAAGAAAAGAGAAATAGCATGAGAGACATTTTGATTTTATAGTGGTAGGTCGATCATTTGAGTTCTGAATTTTCCTTGATGTAATTTGCCCTTCCATAAACACTTGTGCACAGGGTTGGGTATAGCCAGCTGATGCCCTAGAAAACCTGGCATGCCTTTGAACCTTTTTATTTACAAAAATACTTGCAAGTATAGGTGCTACAAATCAACTGGTGTGCCTGAATGGGGTCATTCTTCATACCTTTCCTTATTTTTGAAGGATTATTTTTCATTAAAAGAAGCAACCAAACTATAGTCTTGGGTTAGGTGTCATGGATCAGAGTGTGCTCATTGTGGGAGGGGCTAATGAATGTGTCTCCACTGAGTTGCTCTCACCCTGTTACCTGTCTCAGTTTTTCTCTTTGGGAGTCTAGTACCTATGAGAGGGCTCAAAATGCAAAGTGGTCAGCCTTTATATGTGTTTCCTGGACAATTCTTTTAATTGATTTGGCATTCCCTATAGGGCCACTCATGCCTCAAGGAATCACCCCAGGCAACTCCCTGTCAGGACCCTGGTCACCCAGGGCTGCCTTTTGGCTAGGAGTAAAATGTCCCTTGTCTTTGGAGGTGTGAAATTCAGCCTCTAGTTTATCTACAAACAAGACAGTTCAGTTTCCTCTTTCACAAATGCACAGGAAAGCCCATTGAGATTAATTTTAGGATGAAAAGATAATGGAGAAGGGCCTTTAGAATGCACCTCCAAATCTTCAACTGGGATCCCAAACAACAATTCATAGGAAAAGAACAGCTCAGAGTGAATGAAGACCATCAACTAAAAATAGGAGGTCCAGAGCTCAGGAGGCCTTACCAGGTCCACCAAAGAAGAAGCTCAGAGCTGCAGGGCCCAGGAGGGCCATGCCAGTACCTGGTGCTGAGTTCCTTCTGCACGTTTAGTGGTCGTGAATCTTCTCTGAGCCCCATGTCTGGGTGCCAATCTTGTCAATGGAAAAGAAGCCAAAGTCTGTAAAATAATTTTAAAGATATTTATTCTGAGCCACATTTGAGGACCATGACCTGGAGCCACAACCAAGAAATCTTTGGCAAGTGGACTCCCTCTGGTTGGGTTACAGTTTGGTTTTATACAGTTCAGGGAGACAGGGGTTACAGGTAAAGTCATAAATCAATACAAGGAAGCATACATTGGTTTGGCCATCTCAAGCTGTGAGGCCAAAGGTGGGCCATCTCAAGCTGTGGGGGGTCTTATAGGTTATAGGTGAGTTTAAAGATTCTTTCACTTGTAATTTGTTAAAGACATGCAGCTTTGTCTAAAGGCTTGGAATGTTTTAAGATAAGGAAGTATGTTAATAGAGACAAGCCACTGGACATATATTTGTTGTGTAAATTGAGGACCTACAGGTGTGTCTTGAATACCCTTAGGCCTGTTAATGGGTTACAAAGGATGTCTCCAAGAAAGGCGCGGGGCATGATGAGGCCATGTGATCTCCCTCCTTGTGGCAGGCCATTTAGTTACAGGATACCCTTGGCCAAGAGGGGGTCCATTGAGTCAGCTGGTGGGGGGAGCCTTAAAATTTTATTTTAGTTCACAGCAGTTTTGCAGCGATCACTGAATTTTTCACCTCAAAAGATGCAGGATCTGTTTGTTTGTGGGACCAAGTGCACTTGCGTGGATGCAACTTCCCTCCAATGTCAGGACATAGAGCGTGATTACTAAGGGAAGCAAGAAAAACTGCAAATTAGACCTTTGCTTCCTAAGGAAGCCATGTCAAAAAGAAAACAGAAGCCACCTAGACAATGAGATGTGTCCAAAACAAAGCCATGGGAGGAGTGACACTATAAAGTCGTCTCATACATATTTTATTTGAATTTTATCACCATTTGTAATCAATTTCCAAGGGTTCATTACCCTTAAACTTTAGAAATTCAGTCTATTATACAAGTCAACTCATTGTTGCCCCATTTGAAGGAAGAGTGGAGACTATTTTCATGTTGATAAGAGAAAGAAGAAGGAGTCCCCTCAGGAGAGGAAAGTGTTCTGAGGAAACACCTGGAGCCTAATGGTAAGTAGTGGTGATACTTTGTCACTTGCCTTAACCCTTTGAAAGGTTCATCAAACCAGAACATAGAAATTCATGTAATTAATGAACATGACTTTTAGCATTAAAAAACCAGAAATTTTTCTATACAAAAAAGAACAGAAATCAGTGATATCTTGTTATTCACCCATTTAGGTCTGCCTCTTGGCCATTGTTCTCCAGTGGCTTCTGCTTTCTACAACATGAAAACGGAAGTCATTATAGCTTCCTACCTGACATTATTTCTAAGTACTGCACAACAGGACACGTTTCAAGTAAGAACATTCTGGATTGCAGATGAGGTATCTAGATTATTTTAACAATCTTTTTCTCCTCCAAGGCTCATCTCCCTCTGCATTTTTGAGTAGATTCTTCTTCCCTATTTTTTTTTTTCACTGCATGATGTAAAGAGCTGTCTATGAAACGCCTTTCCCTAAAAGGCTCCCCCAGAGAGATCTGATCTGAAATTCATGAAAATGTTTTTTAAAAAGCTATTTTGCTTTTATTTCTGTCATAATAAAAAAATTATCACCACATATCACAATTACATAAGTTAGTAATTTGGGAAACTAATGTTTTCAAATGATGAAGATTTTCTTTACATTTCACATTGAAGGTACAAAAATTTATGTAAATATATTGCTTTTCACTTGACAAAGCCCTTGTAACCTATATTGGCAGCCAAAAGCAATTCTAAACATAAAAAGGAACATATAAGCAGTCTATTAATAATTCCAAATAAAAAATATTTGCATACTTTTACTTGGGAAATTTGTTATTTTTTGCCAAAAACAATCACGTGTCAATCAGTTCACCTAAGGCAGAGGGAAAAAGCTGGCAGAAATCATCGGGGCTCCTTCAAGAGATAGAAACTATGAGCGTCTAAAAAGTTATAATTAATTTAATATATACATTATTAACTATAATTCCACACTCAACACAGACCTGACATGAATATATTCCCAATTATCTTGAAAATTTGTTTCATTGCTTTACTTTGCAGATTTTTCTGGTAGCACAGTTGTTTTTCCATTTTGAATCAAAGTTTAATATTACCAATCAAGTATTATTAATTAGCTTTTCTCATTTTTTCACCACTACTCCAATCCTTCAACACACCAAAAACACATGCACACCCCCTATATATGCCTTCTAGGAGAACATGTGTTTATACTTTTCAGGGCAAAAAGAACTTAATCCATATTGTCATGAGAATCTTCCCGAGACTACAGCAACACAAAGTAACCTGAACCCCTGAACCGGGATAACTTGCTTTGCCTTTTACTTTTGTTATCTGGGTTAGCAGCCAGTGGGTATTTGGTAGAGGGACACTTCAATGACATGTTTTAAGTGTCTACATGCCAAATGAAAGTTGCCTCTTTCTCTCTTCCATCTGCTTAGTAAAAAATAGAAGGATATAGATGATAGTGGATAGACAGGTAGATAATAGGTATAATAAGCCACAAAATTTCTCACCAATGACATTTTCCTAATCTGGCATTACTACATAACAGGTCCCATGAATTAACCCAAAGTCTATAAGGTTGTAATGTTAGCTCACATTTTTTGAGCATTAAAAAGAGCCCAGGCACTGGGCTAAGTCACTCACATGTTACATTAATCCTCACAACAGCCTTACAAAGTGGGTATAGTTATTTCTCTTCTTTTGCAGGTGAACAACGAAGTTTTACTTAGGTTACATATATAACTCACTCAAAGTCACACACCAGACAGGTAAGTGGTAGACCTGGGGATAGAACTCAGCTCTATTTCACTCTAATGACTGTGCTTCTAGCCTCTTAATGTTACTGCCCTTACTACACAAGTATTTGCTATCATAGAAACTATTTAGGACACTAAAATCATCACCGATTGAGCTATGTTTCCAGAACAAAAGGAAAGCTTGTACTCTTTAGGAGCTCTATCTAACCGTGAGATTTGGGCACTATGAATTGTTGCCTATTACTTTTGAATGGCTCCAAATGGAATCATTTATTGTCAGGGGTTAGTGCCATTGTCTTACTCCAGTCACATGACCATGAATTAAGTGAAAAACAGGCGTGGCCAGTAAGTCACTCTTTAAAGTTTTCCAAGACCTAACTTCCAACATGTATTTCAGATCACTGGACATACCAGAAATCCACCTAGTATCAAATATTTTATAAATATTTCACATGGTCCTGGAAAAGGTATAAGCTTTGGAATAAGTTGAATTCAAGCCCAGGTGCCATCGTTTACTAGAGCTGAACATCACACAAGTCATAGTTTCTATCTTTGAATCCCAGTTTTCTCATTTATCAACGAAGACCACAATGCCTATGTCAGAGGATTAAAGGAGCTAATATATGTATGTAAAGGGCCTGACAGAAGCCATGGCATTTAGTAGGTAGTCCAGTGTAATTTCTTCTCTCTCCCCATGTTTTCAAATGCTACCCTTAGAAAGAATACCTACAACTTCTGCAAGTTTCTGCAGTCATTTTCCAAGCATTATCTTACTTAGGTAGGGCAGCTATTACTTCCCCTATTTCAGAAACGGGAGATGAAGCAACCTGCTCGCGTTCATAGGTAGCAAAACTGAGACCCAATCTTATTCCAAGGCAGTAAAGGGTCTGTTCTTCAGGGAGCTATTCCCATACAGAATACAATTGCCGTGGGAAAACTTAAATACAAAAGATAACCTCCTAGGGTGAAAATCAAGTTACTTAGAAGTAAAATATTGCAAATTTTCTTATAAACAAATGGATAAGAGCAGAGGTTGGGAACCAGGAGAATATTTCAATTCTAACTTCAGGGAAAAATTTAGATGGCTACTAATTTTTTGCTACTATAACTGTTTTCACTATATTGGATATGCACTGTGATGAATGATAGATACAGCCAGAACTCTCCTACTCCAAATCTATCATGCACGTGTAGAACAAATGATCTAGAAAACTATTTGGATGTCATGGTTCCTGTTTTGTTTTCATGTATTTTCATGTTTTTAAAGATGCAGACCTGCTGAACCTAAGAATCTATAGAGCCTAATACCCAAGTTGTAAAAAGCCACATTTTATTGTGCACAGTGATTTATGTTGTTTATATATTTTTAAAAGAGCAACTAAAACTGATAAAATAATTTGGATGCTGGGGGACTGTCAACCTCATGGTTATACAGTAACCCATCCCCTACCCCCATTCTCCATTAGTTGGAAAAGGTAGTGTTACCAAATATTCATCGTTTAATGGATATTTAAGTTTAAGTGGGTGTCCTGTATTTTTGTTGCCAAATCTAGCAAGCCTAGAAAAAGGTTGAACTACTTGAACCAGTCAAAAGTCTGAGAGTACCACACTCAAAAACAGATCATTTGCGTACTTTTACTAGATATAAACTCCCAGAAGCAAAGATTACATCTTTTTGTACTTTTTATTCCCAGGATTCAGGACCGAATTATCTCAAATTCTAAAATTGTGTGTGACTTCATGAAGTTTTTTCTTTTTTGAAAAGAGAAATGAAAATCCTTTTTCATTTCATTCAAAAACCCACACAAACAGCTTTCTGACTATATCACTGTTCAGTCCGAGGGGCGGGGGAGGGGGGGGGAACGTTAAAAATGTTAATTGGAATTTATTTGGCTTTCAAAAACTCACACATAAAAACTAATGAAAACAGAAACAACACAGGAGGCTCAGGCCACACCCCTTTGGGGTAACTCACTGTGCCCACCCGCTTTCCCACGCAGGCTCAGCGTGGCCAGAGCTAACTGCGTGGCCACCTGCGTTCTGCTACTGGACAGGGGCCTGGAGCCTCACAGTCTGCACAGCTCCTGAGTGCTGGCTGGCCTGCAGGTCAGTCTGTGCAGCCTCAGTTCCCTGCAGGGCCACCACCCTCAGCCCTGTGGGCAGGCAGGGCCCACGGCTGCACCCCCGTGGAGACCAATGGTGGCGGCACATCTTTGCCTCCCTCCTGCCCTTCCCCGCATCTGGAAGGGGACTATTTGGGGACCTGAAACTTCCCTCCTGTCCTAAAGGGTGGAAGCCTTGACTGTAGGCCACGCGGACTGGTGGGCAGAGCCTGGTGCACAGGTTAGCGCACCTGGAGTGGCTGGTACACCGGGATGTGGCTGAGTGGGGGTGGCTGGAGGCTTGGCCTTCCCCTGCTGCCACCTCACCTACAGCCAGCGAGGTGCCCTCAGCCGACTCCTGTGGGTCAGGGGGAAGAGAAGCCAGAGGCCCAGGGCTGTGGAGATGTGGCCCAGTGAGCCCCGGGTTACTTGCGACGGGCTTCGACCTCAGGAGCCTCCTGTGCATCCAGACCCCAGCTCTCAGGCTCTCCTGCTCTCGTCTTCACCTGACTCTTTGATGGGATGAAGTGCGAAGATGCAGGTTTAAATAAACAGGATAGAGAACATGTAAATACCCTTAATGTTAAATGAGCTCTTATAACTCTTACATAATAAAGAAAATTTTTGCATGCTTAATTTCCGAAGTGTACAACACTGTGAACATGGGATGGTGGAGATGGACTCTACCTTGTAGGGGTGTGGGTTACATGGAGGTATGTATTAGAACTCATGAGCTCCACGCTGCAGATGTGTGCATTTCACCATAAATAAACACCAATAAAAGAAATGTTAAAAAACAAACAGTAGGAGCAGCAGCAGCAGAAATCGGGTACTACTCAGTGCTGCCACGGGGGCCCCGGGCTGCCGGGCACAGGTCCAGCTCCTGCCACTTGACGGTGTCACCTGGGAAAGGAGGCTGATTTCTCAGGGGGTCTACACAGTGCTCTACAGCCAACCAGACTCTGGTTTTCAAAGGATAATGTTCAGTGACATGGCAGAGTGTTCATGTTACAATGTTAAGAGATAAAAAAGCAGGACAAAGTTTCACATAAATCAGGATCAACGATTTGTAAAAAAAATATTTGGACACAGGCAGAAATCCATTTATTCACTGAACCAATGAACCACTGACGGAGCTTTGCTTTGCTGTGATTCACAAGTGTGATCACAAACTCACACTGGGCTCCCAGCAACCCCGTGAGAAGTAAATGCCTTCCTGGGGGGCCCTGTCGGGGTTGGCACAGTTGGGGGTCTGAGGGTGTGACAGGCCTATCACCTGGGGAGCTGGAAGAGACACAAACTGGGTTTTCCAGGAGAGCTGGCCCTTGGGCTGACTTTCTCCTTTGTAATCAAGGTGTCCCATACATACGGTGCAGAGTGTGTAGCGCGCACTGATCTGACGATCACTTGCATGGACATGCAGCCACCACCCAGGTCCAGATGCTGCCAAGCCCCCAAGTGTCCTGTGCCCTCCCAGTCTTTACCCTTCCCAGTAACAATTCTGACTTCCATTGCCACAGATGTGTTTTCCTGTTCTAGGACTTCCTGTAAATGGAATCATACAGTAAGTATTTTGGGGGGGGGGGTCTGCCTTCTTTCACTCCACATTATGTCTGAGATTCACAAGGTTGCATGTACCCATACTTCATCCTGGTTTTTTTTTTCAAATTGTTGTGTCCATTGTATGAATATACCTGTTGATGGACACACTCGGGTGGTTTACAGTGTTTGGCTAGTAAGAGTAGGGTGGTGAACATTTTAGACATTTCTTGATGCTGACACAAGCACTCATTTCTCTTGGATACATATCAGGAAGTGGAACTGCTGAGATAATAGGGTAGCTGAGTGTTCAGTTTTAGCAGAAACTACCAGTTTTCCAAGTGGTTGTACCATTTCACTCCCCCTAACCCCACCACCAGGGGTTGAGATTTCCAGTTCTGACTGGAGTCTTGATGTGTGGACTCACGTGGCAGTTTGTGGTGGTGGCAGGTGGAGGCTACAGTTAGGGAGAAGGATTCTTGGTAAGAGGAATGTCATGAAGGCACGTGGCAACTGTGAAAACGCGCCACTCAGATCTCCTGCAGCAAGAAGGTGGGAGGGCCCTGCTGCTGTGCAGAACCCACCTCGGCACTGGCGCTGAGACCACACTTCTCAGCCACTCAGCGGGAGCAGCGGGGATACCTGTCTACCACACACCTTTGGCTCAAGAACTGGTCTGCTTGGTGAAAGGCTCTCAGCCCGAGACTCCACCTTCTCACCCCTCACTCTGCTTCACGGGAGCCCAGCCTGCAGCAGGTCTCCCGAGCGAGCGGTAAAACGCTGACCCTCCTCCTTCTCTCAGGACAAATCTGATCTTGGGTTAACTTTCTAGCTGTTTCCAGGGGAGCCAGAGAGGCCAGTTAGCTGAACGTCAGGTGCGGTATTAGGCAGCACTGCTGATGGGAGTTTTCACCTCTGACTGATGAACTACATCTGAACTGGAAGGACTAAGAATAAGCTAAAACGTCTGGTAGGAAACCACAGCCTTAGGCTCCCCCAAGTGCAAGAACTCTTATAATCCGGTATGTCCCTGGAGTGACCCTGGGAACTACGATTGTGGTTGTTGAAAAGATATTGGTTCCCACGGGGCCTGGGGCTTCTGAGCCAAGGAGGCCCCCACAACCACTGATACGGATCTCATGTCCTCGCCCTTGGGCAGGCCCTGGGGGAGAGGGTAAGCCCCCCACTGATGCGAGGGCTCCTCCTGTGGCAGAAATCTGCAGACATGGCTCTGCTGGCACACTGAGCGACCTGTCCTCCATCCTTCTAAGCAACTCTGACGCCAGGTGTGGTCTGTCCAGGCCGCGTGAGTCTGAGCGCCTGGCTCAGCCTGAGGAAACCGCCGCGGATCTGGCCCTGCCTCCCCACAGCCCTCCCCTCCTGCCTGCCAACCTGCTCGCCTCACATCCTTGACGTTTCCCCACTGAGGGCCTCGGGGCTCTGACTACTAGCTCCCCTTCCTACCACCCAATGAAAAGACTCAACCGAGATGCTTGTCATCATTTAATGATGTTTCCAACACTCCCTTCACTGGGATACAGGGAATTTCAGGGGGATGGAAGCTGATGAACCACCCACCCCAACAACCACATGATTACTCGTTTTCCAGAAAGCTGAATGCCAGAAGGACTCAGTAGGAAACAGTGTGATCACTTAGCCAAAGAGGTTCCTTGGGATTCTTTCTTTCCTTCCTCCTCCTCCATTTCCTCCTCCCTGCTAAGAAACTTCTCCAGGGGTACAGATGATCAGGAGAAGGGGGGATCCCGTCTCTCTGGTGCAAAGAGGAGTGCTGCAAACACCACACCCCAGATGCAATGAGACAACAGGGAGGCACAGGCCTGGCACAGACCTGCTCAATAAATAACAAACAGAAGTCACCACAGCAGGGTCAGTGGGCCTGAGGACACTGATGGGAGGAGCCACCCTCCTGAGGCCTGGGTGGCACGCTTGCTACGTGCTGCACACCAGCACATCTGCAAAGGGTCCCAGGAGGGTCTTGTTGAAGATGCAGCGGACCCACACCAGGTAGGTGGTGAAGGGCTTGATGTTCTCAGTGAACGTGTGGTTCTGCAGGGCCAGGATGTAAGGCACGTAGGTGTTCTCCCCCTGCTCCTGCAGCCACACCTCATACTTCACCTCTCGCACCTTCAGGTACTTGAGGTTCCATGGGATCTGCCAGGAGACGGTGAGGCGGGCCTCGGAGGCACCCTGCACCGACGCCTGGCATCGTGCCTCCCGCACCTTGCCCGGGTACAGGCTGACGGTCCACCTCTGCTTCCGTGGCCCTGGCCGGCCCTTCACCACGCGTCGTATGGTTTGAATGAGAGATGGGATGTCTACCTTGGTGTCCTGGTAGATTCGGAAAAGCCACTCGGGGTTCCGGCAACAGAGATGCCGTGGGACCTCACGGCTTTGCAGGATACGGGCCTGCTCAGCCTGGTCCAGGTGGGTGATGCCCCCCTGGTCCCAGGGCCGCTCAGGGTGCGTGACCGTGTTCTCTGGCATTGTGTTCCGCCAGGCTACATACTGGAGGGCCATACCAGGCAGCATGGCCAGCGTTTTATAGGGGGTATAGTGGTCGGGATTGACGGCATATGGGAAGAGCTCAACCACAGTGGCCCCACGGGGCAGGAAGAGGGTGGTGACCAGCTGGGCCCCATGCATGCTGACCAGCATGGAGGCATTGCTGACCAGACGCACAACATCTGCAAAGGTGTGGTCCTCCAGGGATACCGTCACTGTCTTCATCTGGAACTCCTGGGCCAGCGCCAGCAGCAGCTCTGCCTCATTCAGGATGAGCCTGTTGTGGGTGCGGCTGAAGACCAGGATGTACTCTTCACCTAGGGGTGCTCCTGCATGGCTCACATTCAGCTTTTCCATCATGAACTGTGCAAACTGCCGGATCTCGCTGCCTGAGACAAGGATATTGGCCTTTGGGCCCTGGGGCTGGACGAAGCCATACTGGTACCAGGTGGTGATCTTGGAGAGGCCCACGAAAGCCTGGGAGAAGCACAGTAGCCGGCCCAGGGTCTTCAGCTGTGCCCTCAGGAGAGGCTGTTTGGGGCTGAGAAGCTTGTAGAGGTCGAAGTGTGCACCCTCGCCCCAGCCCTCCATGAAGAAGAGCCGGGCCTCCTGGGCCAGGCCAGGGAACTGCCGCAGGGTGTAGAAGAGCGGCAGCAGGTCATCGTGGAAGACATGCATGAGGTTGTCGGGGTTGAAGCGGTTGGCGATGACGGCCACGTCGGGCACAAACACTGGCTTGGGCATGAAGCGCAAGGCAGCAGCGGGCAGCTCCACAAAGTTGAAGTACTGGGTGTTGTGGTCCTCCACGGTGGACAGGTCGAGCAGGGCTGGCTGGAAGCGCCGGGAGCCCAGGTTGGGCAGCATGACAGAGGTGTTGCCGTGGAAGAAGATGAACTCCTCGGCCTCGCTGGAGTAGCAGAGCCACTTGAAGCGGCAGATGCGGTCTGTGTGTGTGCGGCCCGTGCACACCATGTGTGTGCCACCCTCCATCAGGATCTGCAGTGCCTTTGGGTAGTCGATCCTCAGCGCTGGGGCCGGCTCTGGGGCCTGTCGGCTGAGGGCCAGCTCCTCTTCCAAAGTGGCCGCATGCTCGCGCAGCCGCACGTGCTTCCACAGGACTGCCGCCAGCACCGACACCAGGAGGGCGTTGAGCACCGCTGACAGGTGCATCCTAATGCTGCCGTGGGGCCCTAGTGAGATGATAGCCGCTGGGCAGTGCCACAGGCCAGGTGGGCTTCACCCATCCCTATGGGTACCCCGAGGACCAGCAAAAGCCTGCAGGAGGAGAGAAGGAAAAGAAAAAGGGGTTGGCATAGTCTGCCTGGCGTCATTACAAGCTCCCACTATGCACAGCCACTGTGCTAGGCATGGTAGATTAGACCGTTGTTCAAAATATTCACTCCCCTCCACCACTTCCCTGGGTGGAGTATCTATCCTTACACTTGACGTTGGGCTTGACCTCATAACCCGGTTTGGTCAATGCAATGTTAGCAGACAGAACATAATCAAAGGTTTGGAAAGTGCCTGGACTGGCCTTGTCCTCTTCGTACTTATGACACTGCCATAAGAAGAATGTGTTCAGGCTAACTCGTCCCCAAGAGGAGTGAGACAGTCATGGAACAGAGCTGCTCTGGCCAAGGCCTGTCTAGCTCCACTGGCCCCGATGCCTGGGTTAGCCTAGCCGAGATCAGCAGAGCCATCAGCCAATCCAGCCGAAGTCAGCCAACACACAGACACCTGAGGTGAATAAAGCTTATTATCGCATGTCACTGAAATTCTGGGACTGTTTGTCAGAAATCACTGCTGCAGCAAAAGCTCACCAGGAGAGGTATCTGCAATGACAGGCCACAGGGAAAATTGCTGTTAGGGGTCTGAGGTTCCTGGATTGCCAGGAAATTACTTTTCCCTAAATGAGAACTGGCATTGAAGGCCTGTGAACACTGTTCCCAGGTTACCCACCAAGACCCCACTGTGCCCCTTCTGAGAGACACAGGAATGTAAGTGCAGGGAGCAGACTGGCTAAGATCTGCTCCTGCTTAAAGCTCCTTTAGAAATCATGCCTGCTGGCTTTTAGAATCCCATGAAAGCACAGGTAGAAACTGGCCCCCTCAGTGAACAAGGAAGAGGATTGTTCCTCACCTTTGACAAATGTATCTTGAGGCAAAAATCCCAAAAGAGTTTTAAATACCCTCTCCCACATACACACACCTACAGAGAGGCCTGGCTGGGGGTGGTTATTCGCTCCCTTTTTGTGCACTGTCACGGAGGGCACCACGCCTCCTCTGGGGCCCAGGACTATTGGGACAGCTGAAGAATCTCACCCTCAGCGACACAGAAGCAGCACAGGTAACACTGCATTGGGCAGGGAGCTATGTGCTCCTTTCTTCCCTTGCAGCTGGCTTCTGATGCAATCTCCACCTCCCTGCGACCAAAAGTACCAAAGGGTGATCTTGCCCAGAAAGAGAAGGTGTCTTTGGCCAGGTACCCTAAGAAGCAGAGTCAGAGACAAGGATTTGCATCTAAACACTTTGAGAAATCATCCCAAGAAATACTTACAGGGGAGTGGAAAAGTGAGACAGAGAGGGGACAAAAGCCAATACAGGGTACACCAGTAAGCAGGTCACTGCTTTGGGAAAGCTGGGATACATGTCTATCAACTGTCAGGCTTAGGTGAAGTCCGTTTGGAAGGCATGATCTCTTCTGGCCTACCCTCATCAAAGGCTGGGCATACACATATGCACATATTATAAAACACACACCCTCATAACCAGGAGGTGTAAGGTACTCTAGTCCATTAAAAAAAAACAAAACACTGGCCATAATCATCTTAATTGATTTTCCAACCTACTAATAGGGTTGGCAACTTGATGTTTAAAAAATACTGGTCTAGACCACAGGTTCTCAAACCTGGGTGACGTGGAATCCTCAAGGGGCACTTGCTAAAAACCCACATTCCCTGCACCAGTCCTGGAGGCCCCAGCTCAGTAGGTCTGGAGTAGGCTCAGGCATCTGCGTTATTCGCTTCTCTGTGTTTTTCCTGCCTTCTTACGGATTACTTGAATTTCACTTTGATTTGTCTATAGTGTTTTTTAATGTATCTCTTGGTGTAGAGTTTTTTAATAGTTAAAGCTCCTTTAGAATCATGCCTGCTGGCTTTTAGAATCCCATAAAAGCACGGGTAGAAACTTGCCCCCTCAGTGGTCAAGGAAGAGAATTGTGCCTGGGTGTCGCCATTGACAAAAGTTTTGTATACTGAGGCAAAAATCCTAAAGGGTTTTTTTTTTTTTTTTTTTTTTTTTTTTTGAGACAGAGTCTCACTCTGTTGCCCAGGCTAGAGTGAGTGCCGTGGCATCAGCCTAGCTCACAGCAACCTCAAACTCCTGAGCTCGAGCGATCCTCCTGTCTCAGCCTCCCGAGTAGCTGGGACTACAGGCATGCACCACCATGCCCGGCTAATTTTTTCTATATATATTTTTAGCTGTCCATATAATTTCTTTCTATTTTTAGTAGAGATGGGGTCTCGCTCTTACTCAGGCTGGTCTCGAACTCCTGAGCTCAAACGATCCGCCCACCTCGGCCTCCCAGAGTGCTAGGATTACAGGCGTGAGCCACCGCGCCCGGCCCTAAAGGGTTTTAAATACCCTCTCCCACATGCACACCTACATTGTACTCCGTGATGTACCACAGTCTACTGGTACTGCCGTTTGACCCTCTGGGGAAGTGTAGAAACCTCACCTCCATTTAGGTTCCTTTATCCTCTCCCCTTTACAATATATTTTAAATAAGATTGCCTTAAAAATACTTTAAAGATAATTAAAAGTACTTATTATCTTAAATACTTAATAGTATGAATATTAATACTATTGCTATGAATATTAATGTTGTTAATGATTAAGAGAACAGTTAATTATCGTAAATATATCCTCTATATACATTGTGATCCACATTGGACAGTGTTATAATTTTGGCTTCAGCTGTCAAATATGATTTCCTCAAGAGAAAAAGGATAGTCTATTATATTTACCCATATTTTACTCTTTTTGTTCTTTCTTCATTCCTGATGTTACAGGTTTCCTTTCATTATCATATCCTTTCTTTGAAGAATTTCTGTTGGCCATTCTTTTAGGGTAGATCTGCTGGGAACAAATTCTTTTAGTTTTCCTTCCTGAAAATGTCTTGATTTCACCTTCATTCCGAAAGAATATTTTCACTGGGCATAGACTTTTTGGGTAACAATTTTTTTCTTTCAGCATATGAAAAATGATGCTGTGACCTTCCTCTGCCCCAGGACTTCTGGTGAGAAATTGCTATTAATATCATTTGAACGGCATTTCCCCTAGATGTGACACATAGTTTGTCTCTTTACTCCTAAAATTTTGTTTTGGTCTTGTTTTCAGAAGTTTGATTATAAAGTGTCTTGGCAGGGTTTTTTTGGGTTTATCCTCTTTGGGGTTTGCTCAGATTCCTGAGTCTGTAGTTTTACGTCTTTCACCAGATTTGGGAAATATTCAGCCATTATTTCTTTGAATACACTTCCAGCCTCACACTGCTCTCCTAGGACTCTCCAATTACAAACAATGCTAGATTAAAAAAAATTTTTTTTTATTGTCCCATAAAGCCCAGGTCTTTGAGGCTCTGTAAATTTTTTTCTAGTCTTTTTTCTCACTGTTGTTCAGGTTGGATATGTTCCATCATTCTGTCTTCATGTTCACTGATTCTTTCCTTTGTCCTCTCCATTCTTCATTGAACCCATCCAGCAATCTAAAAATTTTAGTTATTCTATTTTTCAGTTCTAAAATTTCCATTTAGTTTTTTATATCTTCTTTGCTGACACTTATTCTGGACATTTTGGGTAGAATGCTATGACACTATGGATCTTCTTAAACTTCAGCAGGCTTCTGCTCAAACTGTGCTGGTGGGGGAAGGGAAGGCATTGACTCTTTACCGTTGGGTGGGGGTAGAAGTCCAGGCCCCCCTACTTGGCTCTGTCAGCACCACCCTGGCTGGGAGGGGGAGGGACACTCAACTGCTGAGTGGGGGTGGCAACCTAGGCTCTGCCGTTGGCTTCCACTGACACCACTGGGTAGGGATGGAAGTTGAGGCTCCACGGACACCTCAGGGGGACTAGTGGTGAGGGACACGTGTCAGCACTGAGCAGTAGTGAAGTCCAGCCTTGCAATTGGGGCAGGGCGGGGAGGGGTGGAGGGGGGGACATCTGGTTTCCACTAGGCAAGGGCAGAAGTCTCCAGGAGTCCCCAACCTATGGTGAGTTGTATACTTATTTCATCATATATTACAATGTAATAATCATGGAAATAAAGTGCATAATAAATGTAATGTGCTTGAGTCATCCCGATACCATCTCTCCCCCCCACCCCACCCCTGGTCTGTGGAAAAATGGTCTTCAATGAAAACGGTCCCTGGTGCCAAAAAGGTTGAGGACTGCTGGTCTAGGCTATCCATTTGGCCTTTACTAAAGCTGGGGGCAGGGAGAAGCATTTTTCTCTGATGTTTTTCAGCAATAGGGTGTTTATGGTCAAAAACATTTCTGTTTCGCTAGACTGCTCCTTTTCCAGCCCTTTGACAAAGGAGACCAAGCTTCCTTGGGCTTTGTTTTGGTCTATGCCCAGTGCCATTTCTGGGTTGTGGGCTTCTCTAGTGCACAGTGTGGGATATACAAAAGGCAAAAAGAAAACCCAGGGAACTCACCACTACGTTGTTCTGGGAGTTCCAGGGTCCCTGGTTGTTCCACATTCTTTTCTCCACCTTTCAGTCTTCTGATATTTTATATATAATTCCGGTGTTTTTAGCTATATTAGTGGGAGAGAAAGGGATAAATGTGTCTACTCCTTTTTGACCAGAACCTGAAGTCTCCTTGGCATCTGTTTTGCCAAGCTCCCACGTGATTCTAGGGTACAGCCAGATTTGAGAAAACCAAATAGCTCTTAACCAAAGAACCAGGCCATGAATCACATTACCACTTGTCAGTTTAAAAGTTTGGAAATGTTTTCCTATTTCTTTTGTATATAAATTAGAGTAGGCTCAATGTTATCCTTATAATCACATCACCACCACTCAGTTGCTTTCTAATACAACTTCTTGAATTTAGGAAGACGAGGACCACAGTTCATCTGTCAGAAGAACCCACACCCCCACTGCCTAGGCTGTGGGCAGCAGCGAGCAGCCGGTGTGTTAGTTACGCCCTATTAACAGCAGCAGCTGGTAGGAGTTACTGTTCTGCTTTACTGCACTGTAAGATATCTTTGGGTTTTCAACATCTGAGTACACCCAGAGGAGTGTGCTATACACGTGAATATTCCCTATCACGTGCTACAAGGGAAAGAAAAATAGACAAATCCTGCAGCCAGAACCTGCAGAACTTCAGACGAGGTCTGTCACTTTGCTGTGTGACACTGGACATGTCACCATGTCTCTCTGACCCTTAAGGCCTGGATGATCAGGATTAAACATCATGCTGGTCCTGGCTTCTCACCCGCTTAGCAACCAAATGCCAGGATGCCAGGAATAAACACAAGCCCAGCTACGCCAGGATCCAGAGGAATGGCTTCCTGTTTTGCTCTCAGGGAGAAAGGAGAGGTGACTCCCCTGGCTCTCCCCACAGTGGATACTCAGGCTTTCCAAATGATCTCTGCTTGGAAGCTTACTTCATCTGCAGCCAACGCACAGCCTGACATTGGAACACTCTCCCAATGGCTCGCCTGCAGAGGGATACTTACTCCTTGAAGCTGACAGTCTGGCATTAGGCTCCGCCTGCAGTGATCTTGGCTTCCCTGGGAATAGGTGGGGGTGTTCAAACTCCCAACCAGTGCCTACTCACATCCCATGCTTGTGAGTTCTGATGCTAATTGTGACGGCTGTGGACAGAGGTTCCTCCTCCCTATCCTTCAAGGAGAGGCCACTCAAAGGTCACCTGCCATGGGAGCCAAAGTGCCTGGAACATTTTTCCTGAGCCCCGAAATGAAGACATGGGACATGGTGAGCTAGGGCTGCCTGGATCCTTGGGTACCCAGTGATTTGCAGACCCTGATCTTTGGGGGTTGCCAAGGGTGGAGGTGGGTGGGGAGGCCAAGGACACCAGCTTCCATCTAGCTCCAAGCAGAACCAGGCCCCTTTAATCTGTTTTACATTTGGTGATACTGTAGTGGGTTGAATAGTATCCCCCGAAAATTCATGTCTCCTCAGAACCTCAGAATGTGACCTTATTTAGAAATAGGGTCTTTGCACATGTAATTAGTTATGGATCTTGATATAACACTGGATTAGGATGGGCCCTAAATCCAATGAGAGTGCCCTTATAGGATATAGAAAAGGACACACAGAGAAACAGAGAAGGCCATGTGAAGATGAAGACAGAGATTGAAGTGATGCAGTTATAAGCCAAAGAACACCCAGGATGACCAGAAACCACCAGAAGCAAAATGAAGGCAGCTAGAGCCTTCAGAGGGAGCATGGCCCTGCTGACACCTTAGTTTCAGACTTCTGGCTTCCAGAACTGTGAGAGAATAAAGTTATTTCGTTTTAAGCCACCAAATCTATGGTGATTTATTGCAGCAGCCACAGGAAACTAATATAGGTACCATAAGAATTCATTTGAGAAAGGGGTTCTTTGTTCTTGAGAAGGAATTCCACAGCTACGAAGGTTAACAAGCACTAAGCAAGTCCTTCTCATTTTATACAGAGAAGCAGTTTGCCAAAATCACACAGCAAGTCTGTGGCACAGCCAGGATTAAAAAATGGAGGTGTCCTAACATTCCTGGTGCAGTGTTGCCTCCCAGCACAGGTGGCTGGGGAGACCTGCAGGTCACCAGCAGATGGTTCCTCACATAGCCCAGCCTCTCTGCTGCTTCACCCGCCTGCCCAGCTCCTGGCCTCGGCCAGTATGATGGGATGCACTACTCCAAACCCCATGGGGAGGGGCGGGGAGGTTGGGTCAGGGATAGGCAGAACAGGAAGCTGACTCCTAAATTACTGTGACTGGTGGGTTTGCTCTCCTGGAGACACCTTTAAAGGTATCACTAATCACTCAGTAGCCATCACATCCAGCCTGGCTCTGAGTTCCCGACGCACTGATGGTTGCAGGCAGCTGCCAGAAGCGGATGTGTGCTGCCAGGGAAAGTTGGAGGATAAAAAGCCAGACAGACTCAGGTTCTCACCCCAGCTGCTTGACCTACTGTGTGGCCTTTCTGAACTCAAGCTACCATGAGCAAAGGGTACAACTTCACAAGGTTGTGGAGCAGGTCAGAAATAACGCATTAGTTGGACCTCGTGAATGCTGATACTCAACTGCTTGTGACATACAAAAACAATTTCGTTCAATTAGGTTCAGCTTAATAGGTGGAGTATATAGTGGATAGGAAAAGAAAAAGGTCTGAGGCACCAGATGGCTAATAAAAGGCCACCGGAATACACGAAGAAATCTGTCATTTTAAAACATTTTGGACACACTTGGCTGCCTTTATCTGACTCGAAGCAAAAACTGATCAGTGCTGAGGCAGGAAGTGTCACTTTTCATTTGAAACAAAGGATTTTAAATCTAAGTAGGAGACGATGGAGACCGAAACCAGCCAGCGAATGTTGTTACATGTGTCATCTGTGGCACGTCGGGCGGGGGTCAGCTGCTAAGCCTCTGTGTCTTGGGCCTGCTGCGTCAGGTGCATTAACAAATGACAGAGGGGACACTTGCTTCCCCCAGCATCCACCCCCCTTTCCTTTTCCTAACATGATCCCCAGTTTGTCCAGATAGCCAGCGCTCCCACTGATACCTAGCGGCCAAGACCTCAAACCCCAGGAGGGCTGATCGAGCACGCCTCTGGCTCAGGCGTGGCACATTACCCGAGTGGGCCCATCAGGCCAAGGAATGGGGAGTCACATCCCATGTTCCCACCCACTACACAGAAAAAGAAGGCATTGCACCATAGCTGCTAGCTGCCATCTGCTGACTGTGTGGAAACCCACTTGAGGGCAAAGAGAGAAGGCCACAGATGACATGGCCAAAGAGATACAACAGACCCTGGTGATGTCTCCGAGCCCCATCTCTGAACTCCTGCTGTGAGAGATGGCAACTTTCCTTATTGTCGAAAGTGGGCTGGATTGGAGTTTTGGCTTCTCACAGCCAGAACATTCTAACTGGTACGGGGAGAGAACCTGTTTTCAAAGTGCTGTGTGTGAGGCAAATGCACAGGGGTCTGGCTGTGTGTCTTGTTTCTGAGCTCTGTGCTCTAACACACTGGGGTTATTAGGCATCAGTTTCCCCTTGACCCTTCTAACCTGGGTAAACAAAACCCTCCCCCTAAGAAACCTTTCTATAAGAAATGAAAGCAAATCAAACCTATTTGCTGTGGCCAAAGAGGATCTACAACAGTTTTCCACACAGGTGCCACCTGCTGGTAGAGGACAAGGACTACGGCAACTTAAGTGTCACAACACAGGCAGTAGCTGGGCTCCAGTGAGTCCTGCAGGCAGTAAGTGCCAGACCCCTTCTGAGGAAGAAGCAAGCCCTTCTGCTTTGGCTGTTTCCTGGAGCTTTCAGAGGGAACAGAGACGTGATCTCAAGATCACTGAACTCAAGCTCCTCATCAGCAAAGATAAGGGTTCTTCACTAGGTTGTGGAGGTCAGAAATAATGCATTAGTTGGACCCTGTCAATGCTGAAACTCAACTCAGGAAAGAAAGGGGGTAGGGGCTGTCCAGGAAGTGTGACCCAAGAAGACCAAACAGTCCGGTCTGGTTGGAGTGGATGGTTTACAAAGAGAAGTAGTAGAGAGAGACTTAGAAAAATCGGCTAAGGCCAGAGTGTCAGTGGCTGTGATGCCAGATCAAGGAACTGGAGCTCTATCCCATAGGCAATGGGAAGCTATGATAGGTCTTTGAGCAGGGCTGCCTGGAGGTTCTCTGGGAGAACAGAGGTAGAAAAGCCAATTAGAAGCTCCCAGGCCCAGTGTCTCCCACTCAATATGGGAGAAGAGAGCCTGGGAGTTAGAATGGGGGGCCTAGAAAGGCGCAGGAACATGGTGGGTCACAATTTGTATGAAGGGGACACAGGAGCACATTCCTTAGGGCAATTCAAGTCCAAAGTCTGCAGATGATTTAAATTTTAAATAAATTCCCATGGACTCAAAGCTAGCCCTTTAAAAAATCTCCCACTCACTCATACCCCCATGGGGCTTCTGGATTGTAAGAGAAGAGGATGAAGTCCCAGCTACCCTGAGGGCCCTGCAGAGAGGAGAGTATCAGGCCCCTGAACTTCATGTCTTTCATGCAGGACTTCAAGCTCCTGTGGAACAAGGGCCCAGAACTTCTGGTCCAGCCACAGGTGAGAGGCTGGGGCACCACAGCTGCTTTCTTGGTTGGGTTTTGACTCCACCCACTCGGCCCTGTTCAGCTCCAGGGAAGGTGTCTCTACGAGCCAAGAAACCTGCCCCTGAGAAATGTACTTAAACTTTGGTGTTTCCTCGGTCTTTTCCAACCCATGCACCCATTGATAATGAAGAGAAATCTCATGCCCCAAAGTCCAGTATCCTCTTCCCCCAAGAATCCCTCATTCACAAGAGACTCTCTTCTGCAATGTCTGCCCCTGAAGACCAGCGGATTTCATCAACTCTTACTTTATGAAGTTGGTATTTTATATCTGTATCTATGTATTTTACTTTTCAATGTAAAATTATATTGTTGCATATGCTTTTTCAAGTATACATGCCCCATCTGGAAACTCTCCATTCAGCCTCACCAGCTAAGAACTACTGTGATAGTGGGTTGAACCACATTAAAGTGCTGATATATGACCATTTTTTGACCAATGCCCCATGGTCCTGCCACAGGAACCAGCTGTCCTTACCACCACTGTGGCGTGGACAGTATAAAGCTACTCAAGAGAGAACACCTGTGTGCTCAGTAAGACGTGACATCACATAGAGTTCTGACATCTTCTTTATGGAAGGAAAGAGGAGAAACCAGGAGCCAGAAAGAGGCCAGGAGGAGAGAGAATTAATCCATCCTTAAGGTCAGAAGAGGGGGAAAAAAAAAAAAAAAAAAAACCAGAAAATAAGGGAAGGGATGAAAAGGGTTTAGGAAGAGAATGCAAAGGCAGGGAGGACAGTGTCTCACCAGGGGTTGTGGGACCACCCTGAGGTCCTCGGCTGAGATGTGGGCCAGGGCACTGAAGAGGGGCTCACACTGGAATGACGGAGGGTGGGAGCAGCATATGTGAGTGTGTACCCTCATACAGACAGTTCCTAGTTCCGTCCACTGAGAGGGCCTAAAGGCAATGACAGTGCAGTAGCAATGAGCACACCCAGCACCCAGACCTTGGTTTCTAAATATCTTTCTCTACTGAAAGGAAACAGAGCTCCTTGGAGAAATAGCTGATGCCAGGGCTGGAGTAGAGAAAGTATAAGACAAGCCTGGAACATCTTGTAGTGCTAGAATGTCAAGAAGTGTCTCAAAAAATGATGGGAACATAGCAAAAAGATACAGAAGCCAACCTGAATGAACAACCGATAGCTAAATCTGAGACAACTGTAGTAAAAAAATTAAAAAGTAATAGTAATAGATTAAAACCCATAGAATAAAATAAATATCCATGAGTCAATATTGATGTGAAAAATGAATAAATAAATAGGAGAGAAGGGACAGATCGTCCTTACAGCATTCCAATTAATAAATGTAGAAGCAGTGATGGAAATAGAAGATCACTATTTGGCAAATATCACAGTAATAACTGTTGCAGGCAAGATCTGCTGACAGATGCTAAAATAAGTGGGTGAAAGTATGATGAGAAAGAGGATATTTGCATAGCCTCAGTCTCAAAGTATCTCCCCATGAGATACACATTAATTACAAAGGTGAAAATAGAAACTATAGTAGGGAAGCTTGGTAGACATCCCCCTCAACCAAGTAATTAAAATTGACCTCACCAGTCATAACACACTGGCATCATGTACCCCTTGTTATAATGCAGTGGGAAGGGGACCTCACTTCTGTGCTTTTCTTGCCCCAAATATATAACCTCAATTTATATTCCTAAATGGGAGCTTTGGTTCTTGCTCCTGTTCTAGCTCTGAATAAGGGCTGTAGGTTCTAATAACAGAGAAAACCTTAAACCCAAATTGAGGGACGTTTTAGCAACTACCTGGCCGGTATTCAACCAAGTTAAGATCATGAAAGACAAAGGAAGACTGAGGAGCTGCCCAGAATGGAGTAGACTAAAGAGACAGGACAACTAAACGCAGTGTGGGATCCTGGTTTGCATCCTGGCCCAGAAAGGGAAAATTAGCGAGGCAGTTGGCAGAACTTGAATAAGGTCTGTGGTTTATGAATTTTCTGGTTTTGATAATTGTACTGTGGCTCTGTAAGATGTTAACATTAGGAGAATCTGGGTTAAGTGCTTTTTGTAACTTTTCTGTAAGTCTAAAATTTATTCAGAATAGTAAAAAAAGTTTTAAAAAAGTTAGATAACTTAAGAAGCTATAGAACCTAAGTCTTCATAGGTAAAATGACATGTATGAGGTTTGCTCTAAAACACTCCAGCAGGGAAAGCATGGAGACAGACAGAACCCAACAGGAGGATACTGACCATTGAGGAACGCGATGATGAGGCTCCTTATATGATCCTCTTTTGTGTCTTTCTGACATAATAAGAAGTGAAAAAGGAAACAAATAAATCACTATTACAAATTACAAGAGCATCCTGGAGAATGGATGAGAAATAAATTAACATTCGGAAAAAATAAACTAAACAAAGCCCTCTCTGGAGAGACGGGAGGCAGATGCGTGTGGCACGAGCTGATGCACGTTTTGCTCTGATCACAGACACGAACAGCTTCCAACAGAAGCTAAAGCTAAAACAGACACACCCAGGGAGTATCAGAAAGCAAGACCCTCAGGGAAATGAGGAAAGACTCACCCCCAACCTGAGTGGTATCTCGGACTCCAGGTACCCATCACCTCTCTAGCGATCACTCTGCCACCTGCCCCTCTCCTAGGCATCCCTGTCGTCCAAGGCAGGATTGACTGCAGGTAGGGATGTGGGGCAGTGGCCAGGATCCTCATCTGGGCCTGGCTGACTGTGTATGCAGTGGCCAATCCCAGCCAAGTACTGAGCTTAGGGCCATGGGACCAGGAAACACAGGGTGGGGTCTTATGGGGCAAACAGGCAACTAGGCAGGGACCAGCCTTTGAGCCTGGGGGACAAGGGAGCTGTTTCTAATTAGATGCTAAGGCCCCCTGCTGGCCCTGCCAGAATGGCGTTGAGAGAAGGCAGGACAGACTGACCTACATGGACCTGCACTGGGCATTTTGGGTTCCTGAGTTACCCTCCCAAGGGGGAAAATGGGAAGAGAGGTTTGCTGGGAATGGACAGAGCAACATTTTGCTGGAAATAGCACGGTGGTTAAAACATGGGTCCTGAAGGTCCAACTGCCTGGGTTTCTGCCAACTTCACCACTTATGAGCCAGGCAGCCTGCACCAATGTCTGACAATGGGAATGGATGCATAAATGCCCATAAATAACCCACAGGTGGGTTAGCTTTGAGGCATGTTCTACACTGGCTCCCAAGGTTCCCCAGCGGGATTAAGCTCCAGCTGTCCACAGTGGTAACAGGCCTGATGCGCACCCTTTCGGCTGCCTCCCCTTCCCTGTCTCATGTCCCCACTCCCCTATTCATGTTCATCGGGACTCAGCACAAATCATCTACTTGCAATTGAATCACTGCCTCAGGGTCTACTCCTAGGGGAACCTTAACTAACACAGATATTTTTGTATTTTGTCACTGTGGAGACACATGGAAAGACTATCTTGCACTTCTACCTACGGTGAAGTAGCCAAGGTGTGGCAGTAGGAAGCCAGCAAGTACTTGGGTTGTCAACAGTCACTATAAAACCCTCCAGTCTGCTTCCCACCCGCCTCTGTGCGTCCCCTCCTCCCCAGCTGCACTGCCGCAGCCCACAGAAGCCAGGGGATTGAAGGAGCAGGTGCACTCTTCAGAAAGGCTTTCAAAGATAACAGATGGAGGCAAAGCGTCCATTAATCAGCTCCCTGGCCCTAAAGATGATCAAGAGGCCCTTCCCCATCACCACATCCAAATGTTCCTGGATAATAATCACACAATTCGCTAGCAAGAAAATCAAAATGGTGCAGAATAACTGAGCCAATGTGCTTACTGGGCAGCAGACCCGGTGACCTCCCTCTCCTTCATCCAGGCCAATTTTTACTGCTCCTTGGGGTTCCCAGTGCCTGCAGAGGCTGCTAGTCACTGTGAGGACAGGGCAGTGGCAGGAAGGCAAGGGCAGAGAGAGAGAATCCAGGCCACCCTCCCAGGCCTCAGGCACCAAGACAGACTTAGAGCTAAGCTGCTGCCTTCTGCAGACCATAACTTGGTCAGACTGATGCTGTCTGCTTGGTCCTGACATTTGACTGATTGTTCAGGACAACCCGATGCACCAATAGCCTCCCCAGGGCACTGGTGACAAGGGTAAGAACTCTTAGACGGAGGCTTCCTGTGCCACTTTAAGTGTTACCAGGCTTGGCTGAAATGGACAGGTGCCAGAATCCTAGCATCACAAGAACTCTTACTCTGCAGTGACGGGGAACTCCCTCCCAGTCCTAAGTGGCCCAGCCTCCTTTGTATACTTACTCTGAGAACTCAAAAGCTCAAAGGCAGAGCTGGAATTTGCCTCCCCTTCGTGTGTTGCCTTTCATCCTCTCTCTCCCGGTGAACCTACCTCTGCGCAGCAGGGCAGGCTCCACCCTGTCTGCAGTCAGATGTGCAAGCACCACAGACCCACTGAGCTCCTGCCAGCCCGGCGCCATGCTGGGTCCCTCACACACGCACACACAGCCTCACTGAATCCTTCCTTACTGCTGCTCAGCGGGAGGGTGTCCCCATCTTCCATCCAGAGAAAGGCTCAGAGGCTGGGTTCAACCCCACACATCTCTACCTGTGCTGCCTCTCAGAGACAAGGGCTGCCCAGAGGGAGTCTTGTCCTGAAGAGGTGAGATGGCTGTGCTTGGAGGCACGGGCCACCAGGATGATATATTTTGTCTCTACCTACTGCCTTCCTGGAAACCTCCGCTGGTTCTTTAGTATCTGCAGGTGAGCATGAAGGTCCGGTGGTCTGTGAGGAGCAAAGGATGCCACGCCCCTCTGGGCTACAGAACCTCCAATGGTATGGGGTCTGCACAGGATGAGGGGTCTTTCACATGGCCCATTCCACACAGAGAGAAACAGACGAGTCAGATCAGCCTTCTCCTGCTTGGGCAAGGGCACGACAAGTGTCCTAACAATGAGTGGTGCTCCAGCCTTGCCCTGCTCCAGCCAGGACAGCCACTTGCCTTCAGTGGCTCCCAGCCCCAGCCTACAGCCCCATTAGTGCTCACCCCAGCACGACAGTGTATCGTCATTCCCAGTGCTTAGACAAAAGACCTAAGGTCAGGGAGGTTCCATCACTTGCCCAAGGCCATGCAGGCATGGAGCCTGGATCTGAACCCAGTGTTCCTGGACTCTAAAGACCAAGCTGGAAACCATCCTCAAGACACAGAATACCTGATTTTAATTAAAGTGGGGCAAGGGGTGGGGAAGAAAAGCAACCCCTCAGGCATTCAGAGGACTCAAACCAGGGAGTAGTACACCGTGCTTTGTGGCCAGCTCCCTCCTAGACTAATGACAATGACCAGAGAATGCTCTTGCTGAAAAGCCAGAGTCATCTAGCTCTGGAGCAGGGGGCAGCTCTCACAGGGGAGGGAGAGGGAGGGAATGCAGATGGGTGACCACATGTTCAGTGTTGAAACTCCAGAAGGAGACAGAAGGGCTTTAAAGAGGACCCGAAAACCTGGATCCTTATTTGCTTGCTTGCCTTTAGAAAAGCAGACAAAATAAAACCAGGAAACCTGCCTCTTCCCATCACTCCACCTTGTGCCCTAAGTGAGTCTGGCCCCCAGACAGTGAGGCTCCTCCATCGCTGCAGCATCACCAGCTGGACACCCTGTGCTGTACCTCAAGTCCCAGCGCAGTGCCAAGGACGCAACCCGTACTTAAAATTGAGTCCCGGCTTACTGAAAACTATTAAATAGGAACCCACTCTTACCTTGACCCAATCAAAACCACCAGCCTCCAGCCCTTTATGTTCCAGGCAGTGTGCTAAAAGCTGTATATACATTTTCCTCACCTAGTCCTCAAACCAAGGGGACTGAGGCTAACATTCCTATTATCCCCACCTTACAGATCGGGACACAGAGGCTGGGCGAAGCTAAATAAACGTGTCCAAGTCCCTCAGCCTGTATGGAAAGGAGTTAGGATTTGAACACGGATCCTAAGCACTATCTTATGCTAATAGCCCAGGCACCACGTGGACCTCATCTTCTCGGCATTCCTGGGCACAGCGGACCAGGGTCCTCAATGGCCACCACCTTTATCATTCTGGGCCTCCTCTACATTGGGCACCAGACCCAACTGGTGTGTGGAACAAAGAGATTGGTGGCTCAGCCAGGACAAAGCATGATATGGCAAGAATTTTTCCCAAAAGAAAGGAAAAAAAGAAATAAACAAGAGATTAAAAACATGCCTTAAAAAGCCCTTTAGAAACTGAGGCAGACAAAAGGATGCTGCCAACTCATCCCCCAAACCACTTTATTAAGCTCCCAGAGTAGCTAAATATTATCAGATTCCCACGGACTTACCGGATCCTCCATTCTGGGATCCCATCTGTTCAAGAAGCGTTGGAGGAAGGCGCTGATAACACGCCACACCTGCAGACACCTTCAGCGGAGAGGGTGAAGGCCACCTGCCAGCGGAGGCTCACCATCCAAGACTGGTCCTCACACTGGGAACAGGCTCCACTTCTGGGGGCCCTGGCCAGCCCCAGACGTAGGCACAGGAAAGCCCATAAGGGCCTGAGGTCTGATAAAGAATAAGAGGGCCAGGAATTTCGAGCCTAGAGTACAAACTCACATGCTCACTAGGGCCAGGAGCCACTGGGGAAAGGACAGCCGAGGGTGGACTGTGTGACCCAGAGGCCAAGCACCAGCTGATGAGGGCCTGGCAGGAAATTGGCCTGGCGGTACTTATCTGTACCAGTCTGCTTGGGCTGCTATACCACAGTATCACAGACTGGGTGGCTTAAACAACAGAAATTTACTTTCTACCATTCTGGAGGCTGTAAGTTCAAGATCAAGACGCAGTCAGGATTGGTTTCTGGTGAGGCCTCTCCTCCTGGCCTATAGAGGGTCTCTTCTGTGTGTGTGTATGGAGAGGGGGGAGAGAGGGCTCTAGGCTCTTCCTCTTCTCATTAGGAGGCCAGTCCTATCAGATTAGGGCCTCACCTTTATGACCTCATTTACCCTTCACTGTTACCTCCTTAAAGGCGCTACCCCCAAATATAATCGCACTGGGGATTAGGGGTTCACCATATGAATCTTGGGAATACACAATTCAGTCCATAACAATACTCTTCTGGTTTTTCCAGAGAAGTTAGAAATCCATTCAAAATGTGAAATGTCCTAATTTGTAACTTCTGGCAACTATTCAAATTGAGTGAAGACAACGTGCACCAAGGGGTGGGGCTGCTAGCCTCACTGCTACCCGGTAAAAACTGGTGCTCACTTGCAAGCTCTGGTCTAAGGCAAATCCCCTCTCCTGCTGGCCTCGCTGCCTGCACTGGGTTCCCAGCTGCATGACTGCCAGAACCAGGTGTTCACCTGTCACTCCTCCATGAGCAGTGGAGGTGGGGGACTAGACTACTGCCAGCACCTGCCACACCAGGCTGCAGAAGATCTGCAGGGCTCAGGCCAGGAGATGTGGAAGGTTTTATATTAATATTACAGCAATTTGACCTTTAAGGTTGTTCATACATCCAACTGAAAATTATAGATTCTTATTTTGTCATTGAAAATTGTTTTTTATCCCAAATGCAGACTGAATTACGGAAGTTTCTAGTCCTGTATCGCTGGGTCTCACACACTGTGAATTAGTCAAGAGCAAACAACTTTCACTAATTCAATTTTATCCTCAGAATGGTTTCTTCCCAATCCCTCCTTTTTTTTGTTGTTGTTAGCAGAAGTAGTACAAGGAACTGGTGTTAGTAACATAATGCTTACATGTGCTCCAAAATTAACTATTAATCTAATGCCATTCATAAAGTGGGACATTTATAGGAGATCAGGTTTTCTGGCAAAGATATTTACCCTTTGGCAAAATGTTGGCAGCCTCTGAGTGGTCCTTATAAAACTTGACAAGTTTAATTATTAAGGTATATGTAACATTTAGTTAAGAGTTCACAACCTCAGACTAAAACCTTGCCACTGCTTGCTTTAGTATAAAGAGCAAAGTCAAGTCACAGCTGGAGGCGTTAATCCTGTGTCAATAGATAATGTCTGTGACTCTATTGCCTTATTGAACCCATTCAAAGGGGGGGAAATCCCAATAGATTTCAAGCCTGTGCTGCTCTGGTGAGATGGGTGACGTCAGTCGTTGCTGAGGACGAGCCAAGGCTTGAGTGGGAGGCAGGACAGCCTAGCCATGCAAGTGGAGGGGAGGCCAGCCTCCCACCAGCTTGCCTGCAACTCTCACCAATTTTTAGCCTCTAAATAATGCAGAAATCTTTGCTTGCCACACAGCCTGCCGTGTCATCTGGCTTCTTCATGGCACATATGGTTCATTTGGAAGCTACATCTGCCTGTGTTGGTCCTCTCTGGAACCACAGAGAAGCACTACTGTGTACCAAGACGGTCATAAACTGGGACACAAACAGGGAAGAGAACAGCGTGAATCTCTGTTGTGAGGCTCACACAGGTGACGCAGAACACGCCTGCACCAATTTTTCTAGGTGAAACTGCAAATTCAAATGAAAACAATTCTTACAGGGAATGCTCAGACCCCCCCCATGTGTACATAGATCCAGATGAGACCTCAGGCCCAGTTTGAGAGGGTCAAATTCATCAAGAGAGTCAGAAGACAGCCACTATAGGAAGCATAAAACATTCACAAAGAAACATGAGGAAGTGTGTGCAACACATAGGTACCATGACAAGAAATCTCACCCTCCAGGGAAGCCACCTGGAGGGCGAGTGAGTCTGGGACAAGCAAGGGTTTAGAGGCATGGTGGTGGTGGAGGATAAGATGAGCATCCCTGTTATGTGTCTACACGTCCCTATTGATCTGGTTGCTACAAATCCACAGCAGGCATCACTGTGCCCAGTCCTTATATGTGCCCAGTACACCATGAAGCCTCCAAGCCATGGTCCTCCCCGACCCTAGGGCAGTGATGGCCAGGCCCATGCAGTTCAGTGGGCACTGCATACCCAGGCAGGTAGAGACTGGAGAGTCCAGGCTGCGGGGCAGGCACAGGAAGTGCCAGGGAAGGCAGGGGGACAGAGTTGCCAAGAGACCTCGGCTTCACCAGTGGTGCCCCATGGGCTCAGATGACCACTTGCAAAGCCCTCTTTAAGATGATGCCTTAGGGTGGCCAGGTTACTAGTGGTCCCTGCCAGACACTCAGGGAGCCTGGAACCCCACATCAGTGAGGAGGGGGAGAAGACAGGCCTTTGTGTGGGTTTTCCTTTGGTCTCATCACCATGGTGTCACCCTCAACTCCTCCCTTTCCTAATAATGATAACATTACCATAGCTAACATCCACTGGCCAATCACTAGGTGCCAGATTCTCTGCTTCTCAATGATGGTCCTCATTTTATAGATGGTAAAACCAAAGCTCGTAGAGGTTAGAAAGCCAAGTTTACACAGGAAGCAATGATGAGACTCTAAGCCTGGTAGACTGGATCTTTTTCTTCTTTTTCTTTGGAAAAAATTTCTTTTTTCTTATTTTTCTTTCTTTCTTTTTTTTTTAGAGACAGGGTCAGGCTGGAGTGCAGTGCCACGATCATAGCTCACTGCAGCCACAAACTCCTGAGCTCAAGCAATCCTCCTGCTTAGCCTCCCGAGTAGCTGGGACTACAGGTATAAGCCACCATGCCACGCTAAGTTTTTTTTTTTTCATTTTCTTTAGAGATGGGGTCTCACTATATTTCCAGGGTGGTCTTGAACTCCTGGCCTCAAGCTATCCTCCTGCCTCAGCCTCCCAAGCAGAGGTGATTATAGGCCTGAGCCATCATGCTTGGCATTCGGAAATAATTTCAAACTTACAAAAAAGTTGCACATACAGCACAAAGAACTCTCCTAGATTGGCCAACTGCTAATTTGACACATTTGTTTTATCATTCTCTCTTTCTGTATAGTCAGTCCTCCATAATAACCACAGATACCGAATCCCTGGGTTCAAAACAACTGCATGCAGATCAAAAATATTCAGGAGGAAAAAAACAACAAAAAATAGTAACACAACAAAAAATAATACCAATTTCAAAATAATACAGTATAACAACTACTTACATGGCATTTACACTGTATTAGGTATTAATCCCCAAGGATACTGAGGGACAGCTGTATACAAACTCTCTCTTTTCTGAATCACGTAAAAATAAGTTGGAGATATCTTGCCCATTTAGCCTTTAAGACTTTAGTGTGTATTTTCTAAAAATAAGAACATTCTCTTATACAACAAAAATTCAGGAAATTAATATTGATATTATACTATTATTAATCTGTGGTCTCTATTCCCTGGGCCAGAATCCAATCCAGGATGAATCGTGGCATCCAGTTATCACATCTGTCTAGTCCCCCCCAATCTGGGTGCAGCTTCTTAGCCTCTCCTTGATTTTTATGATCTTGACAACTTTAAAAGTTGGGGCCGATTATTTGCTACTGTGTTCCTCAATGTGGGCTTGTCTGCGGTTTCTCCACGATTGGATTCAGGTTATGCATTTTTGTCAGGAATCAGATTCTACACGCTTAACCATTACTATGAACCTATTCTACATGAGTCTTTCTGGGATGGGATGATCGAAGGAGCAGGGCCACCTCCCTGGGGAAAAGAAGCCCCTGACCCCATAGCGCTCTTCAAACACCCGAGAAGCTGTGCAGCAAGAGGGAGGCTGCTCCAGAGGGGTGGGATGCAACCCTTTCTACCAGACTGGACACACGTGCACGATGACGACACCAGCAACCCAGGCCCCAGGCGCAGGTGTGGACTGTGGGAACACAGGACTCCCATTCTGCCCCTGCCCACTCGGCACGGCTGTGCAGGTTGCTCCAGGAACCTGAATGAAGTAAGGACTGCAGAGAGAAGTCATGGGGAGGAGAGCTCAGCATGATGGGCAGGAGGAGGGCTTCTCTACGGGTCAGAGTCTAGAGGGATCAGCTACTTTGCAGGGCAGTGAGCTGCTGCCTGGAAGTGGTCCAGCCAAATGAGGTCAACCTGTGAGGGCTATTCCACAGGTGGCAGGAGGGCTGGTCATGAGGTCACCCAAAGCAGGACTCACAGTGTGGCTGATCCATGGACCAGCAGTATCAGCATCATCAGGGATGGGAGAAATGCAGAATCCTGGGCCCTACTCCAGACCCGCTGAACCATAATCTCTGAGAATAGGACCCAGGAACCTGTGTTTTAATAAAGCTTCCCATGATCTTCACTGTGCTCAGTTTTAAGAACTGCTCTGAGGTTTTTCTATCATTCCACAATTTTGCAATAGACAGTAAAGCATTTCTTTCCAGCCTAGGGTAAGCAACTGATTCAACTGAGGAGAACTACTTTCATCAATAAAAGGTAACTAAATTCTGCTCCCAGCCTTTGCTAAGACAACGCACAAGCCTAAGTTCCAGGGCAGACTGAAAAGCCTGCCATACTCTCTGCCCACTTTTGAGAATGCCCCAACCCACTCTTTCCCACATTAACTGCATCCTTGTGGTGTGAAGCTGACAAGAAACTAGTCCAGGTCTCTAGGCCACGGCTAACTGCACTAAGGGTGGAGCCTGGGTCTAAAGCAGCCACCAGTGGGAGACACAGGGAGATGCCCATACCTAACCGGCCAGCAGAGAGAGGGTAGGTCCCCTGAGAAAGGAGCGCGTGAACAGAGCAAGGCTGAGCTGCTTCTCCTTACAACGGCTACTGCACAATCTTCTTGGAAACTCTGGGACCCAGCACAACTGTGGCAACTCCTGATGCCACCCCAGGATGTGCCAAGATTGCTGACACAAACCTCCACTGGCGAAGGACCCCTGGGTGTGTTTTATTAATGGGTGTGTCTAAAACAACCCAAGCGCCTTACCTGGTAATAACAGTAATAGTGGCAAATAGTAGACCAGGGACCCCAGCCCCTTCCTGAGGCTTGCGCAGGGTTGAGTACCCACTAACAGCAAGGAAGAGGCCCTCTGTTATGCTTCTCAAAATGGGGAAAAGAGATAAATTCCTAGCATAAGACTGTACCAACAGCAGTCGCCACTGGCGGAGTGAAAGATCTGATTCTCTTATGGGTGGTAGGCCTGGAGTATATTACCAGTGAGGATGTGGGAAGCCCGAGAAAATGGAAGGATTGATCTTTGTCCAGGCTAGCTAAGAAAGAGAGGATATTGGCCTCTGGGGCAGGGGATGGAGGTGCATGGTACCATCATCTTACTTTACTGAGCACCTACTATGTGTCAGGCACTATGCTAAGCCCTTTTCCTGCCCTGTTTCATTTAAGCCTCACAAAAGCCCTCCAATGCAGGTACTAGTATTATCCCGATTTTCTTTTAGCATGAGAAAACCCAGACTTAGTGGGATTAAGAACCTTGCTTAAGGTCTTACAGCTCAAGCAGGGGCACCAGGATTTGAATCTGCCTCTGACTCCTGGGGTCTTGTTCTTAAGTACTGTGCTCATCTGTCATCAGGCTTGCAGCAACAATCAGTGGCAGAGAAGCAGGGCAGACTTTAGAGCAGTGAGTTTTTATTAGTCAAGGGCAGAGCAGGTGTGGATGGCTCTGGAAACAGACCCACAGGCCCTAGACTGTAACTTAGCAACACAAGGCTTCTTGCTGTAATTTCTCCCCGCCCAGCCAGGCAGAGAGAGCTGGCTGTGGCAGGTGGCTTAGGAAACTGTGGCCATTCTCTTGCCCCAAGGAGAGTCTGGGTAGCACACTGGGGTGATAATTAGCCCACCTCCCCTGATGCTGTGCTGAGAAGGTTAAGCCATCAATTCAGAATGACAAAACCACTGCTTTTTAGAGCCAAAGGAGCCCTTAGAAATGATTTCCTCCAACACTTTATGTTATAAAAGAGGTCTTGAGGGGCAGTGTGAGCTCTCACAGGCAGCTAGGATTAAAACAGTGGCGTGCTGACTCTCAGTCCATGGCTCCTCCTGACATCCACAGCTCAAGCAAGGGCTGCCCAAAGCAGAGACCGAGCCAGAGATGTATGCAGCTCCGGAACTCTTCCCGGAAGCTAAGCAAGGGCATTTCTTCTCATAACCACACTTCCCAGGTCCCATCCAGCCTGCACCCTCATCCGGCCCTGTGGTCCAATGATGAGAGCCTAAAGAGGCTACAGGGCTTGCTTGGGCTGCCTCTTCTTAACACATCATCCCCCGAACTCACCCAGGACATGCCCCTGTCAGCTTCACCACTCATCCAACACTAGACAAAGAGGAAATACACATGCTGCAGGGTCCTGCCTCTTACCTAAGAGGTGTGAGAAGACTCCCTGCTACAACACTGGAGGCTGCCCCAGGTCATAACTGTGCTTCAAGAATGGCAAAGACCACAGGCAGTAGAGTAGGAGAATTAGAGAGCACCGGTTCTAGAGCTGAAGATGCTAGGATGTTAAGTTCCTGTCCCTGTCACTTAGCAGCTACATGACCCTAGGCCAATGCCAAACCTCTCTAAGACTCCATTTCCTGGCCTGAAAAACACAAATACACCTACTTCACAGGGTGGTATTCAAAGAGAATTCCACAAAGAGAATTCTCTTTGTGAATTCAAACAGACAACCTAGGCAAAGCACTATGACAATTATTTTTACAATATTATTGCTAATCATAATAATGACATAACAACTCCCACTATGCCATGTACAATGCTAAGTGCTTTACATGCATTATCTTAATTATTCCCTATTACAAACCTAAAGGAGGTGTTATTAATTCCATTTCACACTTAAGAACACATGCTTAGAGTCATTATGTGAGTTGCCCAGTGTCGCACAGCTAAGTGGTGGGGCTCACATTCGAACCCAAGTCTGACTCCAAAGCCCATGAAGACATCTGTGGGTTCTGCTTTTTACATTCATTATTTCATCCAATTTAAGAACCCCTGGGAATCACGTGATCGGCAGGTCCTGGGGGGAAGTATCCCACTGACAACTAAGCTGAGATTGAGAAGGACCCTTGGGGAATGAGGCATTTGGTAATTTAATTTTTGGATTAGATCAATATTCACTGAAGACTTTGTTTATTACTAAATATTTTCTAAAACAAGGCTCAGAGCAAGAACTTGCCAACCAGAATGCTTACATGGCCTTGGTGAACCCAGCCGGCAGCACCAGCCCCATGTCCTCCTCTGGGCTGAGAATCTCCACTCTCCTCTTCTCCTTGTCCTCCCAGGGGCCCAAGGCTCACCCTGGGGATGAAGGGACCTATGCTCGTTCTTAGCTCTGCCACCACCTGGGACTCAGATTCCTCATATGTAATGTGAAAGGATGAGCTGGAAGATCTCCAAGATCCATGAGAGCCAGAGAGGGCAGCTAGTTCCAGTAAAGACGAACCTGGATTCTAAACTCAATTCTAACACTTTCTATCATTGGCAACCACGACTGGCTAGTATGTGCTGCACACTCACTGTGCTCCCGATACTGGGCTGAGGACTTGCCTGGCATTATTTCATTTAATCCTCACAGCAACCTTGGTGATGAAGGTACTGTATTTTCATTCCCATTTTGCAAAGAAATAAACAAGAGGCTCAGAGAGGATGAGCAACTTGTTCAAGGGCACACAGATAGTAACGGGCATATGTAACAGTAAACATTTGGTGAGGGAACCCTTCTCTGTATGTGCTCTTAGCTACTAAGTCCTACCAAGCTGGCCCCATAACCCTGAAGTCATGCCCTCCTATGCGGGCCGTTTCTTCCAAGAGTAGACTCTCAGGGTTGGCGGGCACAAAGTAAGCAGGCACTGGCCTCTCACCACCTGAGGCAGGACTCTGGCCTAAGGGTCCCACACTTTAGCAGAGGACTCCCATCGTGGCAGGGAGACGGGTTCTTGCACACATGCATGGGGTCAGGAATCCGTAGGGTTCCCCCTTCGGAGGCTACTCTGTCTGGCACTGTCAAGCAGGCCGTTGGCAGGCTCTTAAACCACTGGACACACAACAGGTGCCCTACTGAGCCCCGAGGAGTCCAGGGATCAGCTGCAGGCCTGCCCAGGTTCTGCCTTCCAAGGCAGCTGGAACCGCCCAGGCCCCCTCGGCGCACTTCGCCTGGCTCCCTGCCACCCCTGCCAAATGTGCACCATCACCTCCCAAAGCAAAAGGGCGTGGGGACCCGCTGCTAGTGCCCTACAAGAGCTAAGGGCTTCAGTGGGCACGTCCAAGGGCGCTGCCAGAGCCCGCGGCACCCCAACCCTGAGAGTACACCCCCCACCCCGCCCACCTCCCGCGCCTCCTTCAGCCCGCAACACACGTCACTTCTCCGTTCTGCAAACTCCCCGGGTCCTGAAAGGCGTCCTAAAATCTCCCCTTCACCCTGGAGTCTGGCACCTGGTTGTCCCCTTCAGGGGAGGTCGGGGACCGATCCCCCCACTTCAAACCCCAGGCGGATAGCCGAGTCGGCGCCAGCCCCGAGCGCGCCAGTCTCACCTGAAGCCCGGGCTCCGCCAGCTGAAGCCACCTCTGCCGACACGTACAGGAGGCCCTCGGCGACGCCAGCTTCCCCACACCGCCGCCGTTCCCGGCGCCGGCTCGGAGCGCCGGAGGCCCAGGCAGCGAGCGCAGGCTCCGCCGCGCCTCGGGATCTGCCGCCACAGCGGCCGCTGCGCTCGCAGGTGCCCGCCGTGCGCCTGCCCGGCCGGCGAGCCGGCGCGTGAGCCTGCGCGCATGCGCAGGCCCGCGGGTTCTGGGCCCGGGTCGCGGCCAAAACCACCCCCTGGGCTCGCGGAGTCCTGGGAGTTGTAGTCCACACCCGAGGACAGCCCGCCCCTGCAGCCTGCGGAATCTTGGGAGGTATAGCTTGTGCCGGAGAGCCTGGGTTTTACTTGGTGTTAGGGTTACACAATTACGGGAGTTGTGATAACAAATTGAAATGCAAGTTCAACCAACAGCCAAAATGTCATTTGTAAAGACAAAGTAATTAATACGTTTACATGCTTTTAAAAAATATAATGATGCAGGGAACTTAAATACAAAAGCACCATTCCTCTGCTGCCCCATGGCAGTCGCCTGCCCCCACCCTATCCCACCCTGGCTGTCCAGCTCCTCCAGGGCAGCTACTCCCAACTCTTACTGCTACTGCATCTGGCATTTACCACAGACTCTGAGAATATACATATGCCCCTATTTCTTAATTTATGAGTTTTAGACCTCTTGACTTTTTGCTAGGATAAATGAGAATTTAAGTCATTTAGAGGTGCACTATGATTACCTCCACCTCGACAGAATTATGAGATAACATTTCTGTCTATCAAATTGGAAAATCCTGTCTTTAATTTTTAATTATTTTAAATGATAACTGCCTAAGCATTGAAGCAGTAAGTTGGTAAATTTATGCAGGATCAAGAACTGATTGTTAAAAAGAGCCTTGCCATCTCCCTCCCTCCTCTCTCGCACTCTCTCTCTCTGTCTCTCCCTCCCTCCCTCCCTCTCTGTCGCTGCCTGCTCTTGCCACGTGGTGGGCTCCCCTTCACCTTCCAAGGTGACTGGCCAGTGGAAGCAGCTTGAGGCCCTCACCAAATACAGATGCTTCTGTACAGCCTGCAAAACCATCAGCCAAATAAACCTCTTTTCTTTAAATGACCCAGCCTCAGGGATTCCTTTACAGCAACACAAAAGCAATGACATTTGTCTTAATTGTGGTAGTGGTTACACAAATCTACACAAGTGATAAAATGACATAGAACTATACACAGATTTTTTTTTTTGCCAGAGTCACATTCCTCATTTTGATATTGCACTATAACTACATAATATGTAACCATTGGGGAAAACTGGATGAAGAGGTTCCATGGAACCTCTCTGTACTGTCTGTGCAACTACTCATGAATCTATAATTATTTCAAGATAAAAAGTAAAAAAAAAAAAAAAAAGGCAAACAAAAACCTGGAAACTGCTTAATTCCTCAGTTATACAAGTTTGATTAAATAAAGTCATGGATCATCTCAGAAATCATCAAAGGATGTTGCAAAATAATATTTACTTAATGCTGGGGAAGATACTTCACACTATATAATATTTAATGAAAAAACCACCAAACATTCAATATGATCCCTTTTTAAAGAAGAATATATCTGTACACAGAAAAGAGCTCAGAAGGATATCAGCAAAATGTCAGTGATGGATCACACAGTGTGGTAAGATTACAGGTGCTTTTTATCGTCATTTTGTTGGTTACCTGTATGTATTTATTTCTGAAATGAACATTATTGTTTTATGATTTTAAATATAAATTATTTTAAAAGCTTCTAAATTTTAAAAATCTCCTATGTTTGAGTTTGTGGTTCTCTGCAGGAAAGCCAGTCATGGTCCGCTGATGGAAAGAGGCACCTGGCAGCCCAAAAGAGCAGCCCCTTACTGGAGGGGACAGGAACTGGGTTCTGGCCAAAGCCGAGTCCCCTGGTTAGGATCCTACAGGACATGTCCTGTAGGTTTCCTGGGACCCAGTTTGCAGATAATGATCATGTTTCGTCTTAGGAGTCCATCATGTTTTGAAAACTAATCTGGCTGTGGAGCATTAGACAGTGCTTTATTTTCTGGTAGGAAGCTTTAATAGACTGGAAAAAACTAGTGCTTTCCTTTCTATTAAATATCCAAGGTCTTGCCCAATACTTTCACTAAATTAGTATTTATGCGGCACCAAGCTGAGTTGGGCATTCCTCAAGGCTGAGCCCTTTCCCTCTCTCTGGGGTCGCATTCCTTTCTGTTTCTCTATGTGGATGACTTCCAAATCTACATCTCCAGTTCTGAGTTCCAGATCCACGTTCCCAACCCAAGTTGCTTGGGGCATATCTCCACCTGGCTGGCCTGCCAGCATCTTAAAATCTACATGATGAACATGATGGTGATGGTAAAGACTGGGATGATTTTTAAGTATGTCTGAGAATTATTTTACTATTTTTCTTTCAGAAAGTGGAGTCTAGTTCCCTTTCCCTTAAATATGGGCATAACTTAGTGACTCATTCCTAATGAACTGATTATGTCAGAAGCAATGCTACGTTGACTTCTGAAACCAGGTCATAACAATGGTATGGTGCCTCTCTCTCTCTCTCTCTCTCTCTCTCTCTCTCTCTCTCTCGTTGCCCTCGGAACAGACCCACCATGATTGTAAGGAAACTCAGGCCATGCATGGGAAGGACATGAATGAGTGTATTCGTTTGCTAGGGCTGCCATAACAGAAAACCACAGACTGGGTGATTTAAACAAAAAAGATTTATTTCTCACAGTTCTAGAGACTGGAAATCCAAGATCAAGGTGTTAGTGGTCTGGTTTCTTCTGAGGCCTCTCTGCATGGCTTGTAGATGGCTGCCTTCTCACTGTGTCCTCTCCTGGTCTTTTCTCTGTTTATGCATGTCCTCGGTGTCTCCTATGTGTCCTGATCGCCTCTTTTTATAAAGATATTAGTCAGATTGGATCAGGGCCTAATCTTAAACCTAATCACCTCATTTTAACTTAATTGTTCCTTAAAGGCCCTTTCTCCAAACACAGTCACATTCTGAGGTACTGAAGTTTAGAGCTTCCACATATGAATTTGGGGGGACATTGTTCTGTCCATAACAATGGGTGTGCCAGCCAACAGCCCCAGCTAGGCCTTCAGCTGACAACCAGTATTAATTGCCAGATGAGTGGGCGAATGAGCCCTCAGATGATTCCAGCCACCTCAGCTGATACCCTGGATGTCATATAGCAAAACTAAGCTGTCCCTGTTCTGCCTTATCTAAATTTTTGACCCACAGAAACCACGATAAATAATAAATGATTTTTATTTTTAAGCCAGTAAGTTTTAGAATATGGTTATATAGCATTAGATAATTAACACCATTCTCCTGTATTGTTGTCTATTGCTGTATAACAAATCACCCCAAAGCTTAGTGGCATAAAACAACAACAATCATTTGTTATATCTCACAGTTTCTTTCGGTCAGGAATCTGGAAGTGACTTGGCTGATTGGTTCTAGCTCAGGATTTCTCATAAAGTTGCAGTCAGCTGTTGGCTGAGGCTACAGTCAACTGAAGGCTTCGTGAGTAAGCCTGGAGGATCTGCCTCCAGGATGGCGAGCTCAAAGGGCCAGAGAGTTTGCACCTTTCCGTAGGCCTCTCTATGCAACAGCTTGAGTGTCCTCATGACAAGATGGTTCATTTCCTCCAGAGCAAGTGACCCAGGAGGCCAAAACAGAAGCTGCTGTCCTTTTTCTGACCACTCTGGAGAAGCCTCAGAGCCTCACACACTGTCACTTCTGCAATCTTCTGTTGATCACATTGGTCAGCACTGATTCACTGTGGGAGGCCACCACACTGGGGAATGAATACCAAGGGGCAAGGATCATAGCACACCTTCCTGTAGGCTGCCTACCACAATGATAATATGAAATACCATCTGCTCAGTGCCTATTATTGCTTGGCTATATATAAAAATTATCTCATTTAATCCTCACTACAGCCTTATGCAGTAGATTATTTTTGTCCCCAGGTTACAGATGAGGAAATTGAGGCCAAGAGTCATTATATGTCTTGCCCAAGGCCACATAGCTAGCAAATGGAGGCACAGAGATGGAATCCAGCTTCGGGGGATTCCACACTAGCCGCTGTGGCCTGCCATCTCTCCCTTCCCATTCCCCCCATGCCACTCTGCCTGCCTCTGCTCCCTCTCCCTCCCCACCCACTGCCAAGTTCTGTAAATGTCCATTTTTCCCTCTCAACCTCTTCCAATCTTGCTTCTACTGTTCTGGCGCAGGGTGGTCCTATATGTATTAGCCATTTCAAAAAATATAAGATAAAAAACATACTTTTCTGTTAAATTAATGAAAAAACTCTAGCAACCTGTTATAACTCTACTCAGTTTGAAATCCATGCATCTATTTGGGTCTTTAAAAGGAATCCTCAGATTCAAAGCAAATGGAGAAACAGGAAGCCAGATAATCCCAATGGAATCTGTGCCCACATCAGAAAAATGAGGCCAAGGCAAAGCCCAAGAGAGCTGGCTCAAGAGGAGAGGCAGCGCATGAGAGATTTTCACCAGCCATGCAGCCAGGGCTCCTTTCCCCAGATATGGCCCCAAATGAGGTTTTGAAGGGCTTTAAAGCAGTGCTTTTAAAAACTTAATAATCACTTTTGAGAAAACATAATTTTTATAAATCTTTCCTACCATATGTTTTTAGTTCAAGGTTGTATTTGGCCAGCTCATGGATGGCTTGGTAGCAGTTTTGCTAGCATTTGAGCTTATCAAGTCTATTTGCCATGGGGACACTCCACTTTCCCTCCCACGGTGAGCACTCACCACCCTGCAGGGCATGGGGTGGAATCAGAGCACTGGGAAGACCCTTGCTTTGCACTGACTTGCATAGATAATGAAAGGCTATCTGGGAGGAAGATAATTATAAGAGCCATATAAAAATGGAAGCTTAACCAATTGCAGTGCCTTTAATAAAGTTAAGTTGTAGACATGTGCAATTTGCATAACTCCAATCATCCCATCTTTCATCTCCTCACCTTCAATAGTGTCTTCCTTTTGCTCCTGCTGTTGTCTGCTATTAGAATTGTCTGGCCTGTGCAGTCACGCAGAAAATTTTATTCTGAACGTGAGAGGGAAGGCAGACACATCTTCTAGTGGTGAATACTCAGAGTTACATTGAAGAAAAGTGCATTGGTACACACACCTGGGAAACAGATGACTGCAAACCCCACGAACTGGCCTCTGCATACCCTATAGGACTGTCCTGAGTCACTTGCTTGTATCTCTTTAGTGGTTCACTTATTCAAATAGATGCAGCCACCCTGAACATGGCTGCTTCTGAAATGTCTGACTCAGTAACTTACTTCACTTTCTCCAGCCCCACATCTTGAACTTCTGGAAACTTAATGGTCGGATAGGGTGTACATCAGAAGGCCTACTACTGGCGAGAGTATGCAGGGAAAGGCGTGCTCATACACTGTGGGTGAGAACATAGATTGGTGCGAGCAGCTAGGGACTGCATTGAGCTGTGAGCAGCAGAGGTCTGCCTGAGATAGCTTAGAACAATTAGAACTTTGCTTACTGTTGAGAAATAGCCCCGAACTGTTTAAAGGCTCTACAAGGGCTTTCAGGGATCCACACTCACCTGGCCTTTCTGCTCCCCCATCCTTGGTACACAGCTTCCCACGAGGTGGGAAGAGACAGGGAGCACAAGTGTAAGTGGAGGTTCCCTTCTCTGAGACAAAGCACAAAAGTAGGGAGAGGAACAGAAATGTTTCCCCTTCGGCTGCAGCTCCCCGCCCCTCAAAGCAATCACTCCACAGAAGCCAGAGGACAGGCTGACTATCTCAAAGACTGAAGAGCGTTGCTTGAGGGTCTGGAAATAACTATCTTCCTTTTGTGTTAATACACTTTTCCCCATAAAGGAAGCAGGGGAGACACTGCTCAGTAAGTGGCTGTTAACACTAAGGCTCTTGGAGACAATGGAGTCCACCCTTCATCCTCAGGAGCGGAAGCCGAGACCCAGAGAGGCATAGGGACAGTGGTGACAGGAATTTCCTGGGTCTGCTTATTGGAGATCAGCTGCCTTAAGATACATTCCCAGACACTTTGAGGCCATCACAGTTACCCTGTTGACAGCAGTCGTCTCCCTGCATACTCAGAGGAGCAGCTGGCCACGCTAAGTTGGCATTTCACGAGTGGTGGCTGCTCAGTCCTCCAGAAACTCAGGCCTGTGTGTTTCCTGTGTTTCCGGGCCCCTGCCTGTTGGGCTGTAAAGATGCAGCACTAAAATGGTAGCTCAGAGGCAAAGGCTCTGCAGGGCCCTGGTGGCTCCGTTCAGCAACTGCTCCTCCTAAATGAAATCCTGAAAGCACCCCTGGAAGGGCATTGTTGGAGATTTGTATGGAAACAGCCCCATCTATGGGGAGAAATAAGGCTGAGTTATCTAACTACAGCTTTGTCCTTTGTCCAAATTCATGAGGCACTTGGAAAAGAAGAGCTCAAAGTTGTGATGTTATAGAAACAGGGGGGAAATGGCCATTTTTACAGTCCTGACTGTTCAAATAGCCACAGTGGAGTGGAGATTTCCATTTGAAAGTCATACTAGAGAAGTCAATTTGTCATTTTGTCCTGTGCTGTATGTTCCTGGAGGGATGTGTGTGCAAGTATAGCTAGTGCACCCCATCCTGCCCTCTCCCTGTGAAAACAGGAAAGGCCACAGCAGGTAGGGAGATAATGTCATTGCCTGGGACATCTTTCCTCTCTACCTGACTCCCACGCAGTACTTTCCCTGGCTTCTCTCGTCCCCTCCCCAGACCCTGGCTCTGGGGCCCTTTTCAGCTGAAGGATGCATTTTATGTGGGCTTGGGCACGGTTTGGGAGCCCTTTGGCATGTGCTACTGTGAAATATTTAACAATTTGAAAGAAGAAGCAGAGCCTAGTGAAATCCCAACTCGATGGCTCCATCGCCCTGGATTTGGGGCTCTTTCCCCAGCAGTCTGGGGACAACATCATGAGGTTACTGGGTCTACCCCAACTCTGGGAAAGAGCTTGGTGGCCCCTCTGCTTCCCTAGCCTCATCCATTCATGCCACAGACAGTGTCCAAGCACCATATCTGTGCCAGGAACTGTGCTGACCCATGGAGATAGAAATGAGGCCAGACTGGGCAGGCATGGCCAGCAGGCCAGGGCTTGTCCCCAGCACAGCCATGACCTGGAGAAGTTCCACTGAGAAAGTAGGGGAGTGGCATTTAGAAAGACTACAACAGTGCACAGGAATGAACAGAACATGTGGGGAGGGAGAAGGAAAGTTGGGTGTAGAGAAGACAGAACAGCGGGCATTTCTTACTTAGCCCACCCAGCATCAGCTCTCCTTGTAGGCATGCTCCCTGGCATTCTTCTGGAAGGCCAGCCCTCCACTACCTTAGTCCATATGGCTGGAGCAGACTGGCCTTGTCCCCAGTGCTGGTCCTGGCCAGTTCTAGCAGTCCTGCCCTGCCCACAGGGTTCAGTTCAGAAGTGGGCACTGAGCCTCAGTTCTAGCCCCTGTGCTGTATCTCCAGGAGAGAAGCCCCTTTCCCTGAGGTCATTGAGGATGTGAGCCTGGACATGCTGAGAGACACCTAAGGTGAGACCCTGCTGGAGAATAAAAGAAATGGGGTAAAATGATGGAGGAAAAATTAAAGGGAGTCAGAGAATGAGCGACCCCTGAGCCCTGGACCCAGCCAGAGATGAAGCTAAAATCCCTGGGCTTTTCAGAATCATGAACCAATTAATTCCCTCGTCTCCTTTTTTTCCTTTTTGCTTGATCCAATTTGAGTAAGGTTTGCATCATTATTAAGAATGAGTCAAATTGATAAAGATAGGGCATTGGAAAAGGACAGAAAGTCATTTTCTCTCTCTCTCTTTTTTCTTTTCCTTTCTTTCTTTTCTTTTCTTTTCTTTTTTTTTTTTTTGAGCAGAGTCTTGCTTTGTCACTCTGGGTAGAGTGCAGTGGTGTCATCATAGCTCACAGCAACCTCAAACTCCTGGGCTGAGGTGATCCTTCTGCCTCAGCCTCCCGAGTAGCTGAGACTACAGGCATGTGCCACCATGTCCAGCTGATTTTTTCCATTTTTAGTAGCAACAGTGTCTTGCTCTTGCTCAGGCTGGTCTCGAACTCCTGAGCTTAACGAATCCTCCTGCCTCGGCTTCCCAGAGTGCTAGGATTATAAGTGTGACCCACTGTGCCCGGCTCAGAAAGTCATTTTCTCTCTTTCTCATCTTTCAAGTTCTTGAGAGATAAAAAGCTACCTTTGAAGAGCTCTAGGGAGCAAAGAGCATAACCAAGGGTGGACCGAGCCCTAATGTTGCTGGTGGTCTCTGAGAGAACGATGAGGGACCCCACAGCTGAGACCCAAGAGCAGGTGAGGTCAGAGATGGGAGGGCCACATCAGAATGTGCACCAAGGGCTAGGGGAGGCCAGCTCAGAGAACCCTCAACTCTGCGATGCCCATGGCAGATTGGGCCTGGGTAGCACAGAGACCTGTCCCCTTTACAGATACAACTAGCTGGCTTGGTATTTATCATACGCTTTTCCCTAGTGCTTTACCTTGGCTTTATGGCTAAGCCGGCACCGGCAGTTCATTATTAATGAGGCTGTTGGAGGAGAACAGTTGGTGCTCAGGCTTGGAAACCAGGCAGATCTGACAACGAACGCTGAGTGGCTGGTGACCTTCTGAAGCCTCAGATTTTTCACTCAGAAAATGGAAATAGTGGCCCTGTGCAGGCATGATGGCACATGTCAGCTGGGGGCTTCTTGCTGCCTTGAGAATCAAGGACGATTACTCGATCCTCCGTACTCCCTGAGTGTGGTGGCCTGGCTGGTCACAAGGCTACCAGGGCTTCGGTGGACCTGCATCCTCATGATTGTTGCTCTGAATCAGCCCAAACTGGAAACTTAGCCACTTCACTAGATCCCTCAAAAAGCCCTCGCTCCTATAAAGCATTTGGGGGAGTAATAGCATAATAGACATTGCTGAAGAGCTGGTACTGAGAGTGGGGACACACCACACACCACATAGCAAGCAACATCCAGATTAGATGCCCTTTGTCCACAGCCACCAAGGGGCCCTCTGTGGCTGCTTCCTCCACTCCATGCCTTGTCTGCCTGTCTGCCCTCTCTTCAGCCCTCTCCTCCTGCCTTCGGCTTCCCCAGCACAATCGCTCCTTCCCTTTGCCTCAGGCAGGGCAGTCTTTGTGGCTGTCTGGAGCTGGCACCCAGGCCCTTGGGGTCACAACTTCTGCTCTGTGTCAGGGTTTTTAGGTGCAGACAACAAAATCCATTCTGGCTGGCTTAAGCAGAATGGGGTTTATTAAGAAGTATTAGGTGACTCACAGATTTGTTGGGATGAAGGAACAGATTCTAGACTGGGCTTCCAGGAAGAAGTCCTCCAGCCACAATGCCCAGGATCCACACTGTGAGGGAACTGCTGTCGCCCTGCCCAGAATCATGCAGCCCCTGCCATGAGCAGGAAGCTGGCTGCCCCTGCCAGCCTCAGAGAAGCCAAATTCCTCTCCACCCTCTCTCCTTGCAGGTACCATCTCACAGAGTTCCCTTCCTTCTTCCAAGCTGTAGAGTTCATCCTCTTGGTGCAACCCGGGTCTCAGGTGGACGTCTAACTGCAAGCAGTATGGGAGATGCAGTTTGTAGGTCTCCATCTCCAGTGTGAGGAGGGGGTAGGAGTGAGTGCTCGGTGAGTCAGTCTGTGGTATCTGCTACCCTCATGAAGCACCTCATATTTTTAAAGGACAGCTCATTTCAAAGAAGAAAATCTATTGCCAGGTTTAAGCCATTTTTTTCTCTATTTTACTATATGGCAGTGTAAAATTAAATAGAATAAGTCTGTGAAGCTATTGGCACAATGTCTATCATATATGAGAGTTCATTATATATTATGAATAACTAGCAGCCAATAGGCGGTAGGGAGGTACCTTTCCAGCTGGCCCTTCAGGGTCAGGGAGGATTTCCCACACAAGGTGTGGGAGACACACACACACACACACACACACACACAAAGAGAGAGAGAGAGTGAGAGAGGGAGGGAGGAAGAGGGGAGAGGGAGAAGACCCATCAATGAAAGTGTAGATCTTTAGTTTTTTTCTCCCTGTGGTCCATTTCAGGTAACCCCGAATGTCTTTTAACTCTGCTGGAATGACCAGCTTCTCTTTGCATCAACTCCACCTGTTGAGACCTCTGCACAAGTCAGCCCTTCGCAAGACTCCAGAGTCATCTGAAGTCCCTGATTTAGTTTCCATTGTGGATTTCCATCAGATTTCCATCAGCCTTCATAAACTTGTGGTCCATTGTCCAGAGGCAACAGGACTGAAGAATACATTATATCCAGGCAAAAACTCTGAGAACAAGCAGATAATGTCCCTGCCTTGGAAGCTGCCCTGGAAAGCTTGGAAGATAGTAGTGACCGCTTGCTTGTTGTGTTCCCCACTAAGACTCAGCATTATTTTTTTTAATAACCAACCTAAAAATGTGCTGTGCATCACAGATGAATTCTATCAAGAAAACATCTGCAGGTTAGGGTGGTGGTTAGTCTGTGGAGCCCGGCTACAGGTGAGTCAACTTTCACCCAGATGCTACATGGAACAGCCTTGCCCACTGCTGGAAGTCTCCCACCAAATCAAGAGGGAGCTTCAGGCTTCTAGTTTTACGTGGGGAACACCCTTCTTCAACAATTTCCTTCATTTGGAGATATATCACTCCAGGTATCTGTCAGTGTTTTAGAGGGTCTGCAATGTACATTTGGGCATTTAGGCTGAGTTAGATCCACCAAAGAGAAGGTTGCAGGCTTGCTGACTTTCCTCCTTTATTTAAAAAAAAAAAAAAAAACCAACTCTTCTAGTCTGATTGAATCTACTGGGTTCACAGCCAAGCTGGGTTGGGGCAATCATCTAAATGACAGACATAAAGTGACTCTGGGGTGGAGATGGGGGAAGAAACCCTCTGTTTGTCCTACTCTAATCAGATTGCCATCACCCCTCCCCCTCAGTTCACAGGAGAAATTTCCAGCCCTTGGCCTGACTTTGAGGGCTGGAGACCAGGCTTTTAAATTTGCTCTGTCCTATATTTTGTTCTTCTGTCAAGTACTTGATCCTTTATTGTGAAAGGGACATTTTGTAAAAGCAAAAATAGCAAGAAGGCTGATTTGGCAATGTGACCTAAAGAGCAAATGATCTCACTGGCATATTAAAATTCACCAGTTCAGAAAAGGAAGATTCCTGAAGATGAGGGAGGAGAATTCTTAAAACAACCAAAGACAGCTTATTATAGCAGAAGTCATTCCTTCCCTGGGGCAGGGAAGGAAATCCAATACAGGCTGCTCATTTTTCTACATCTCTCCCTTGAAGCTTTGCACATAGACCTTCGTCCATGCCCCTTCTCCCATTCCAGGCTTTCAAAGCCTAATGAACATACTAGATGCTGCGTAAAATCTGTCCAAATCATCCCCACCTATAAGGAGCTCTCTCTCCCCTCTATGATTTCCATTTCTTGGATCATTCTCTTAAATTGTGTTTGAGAGGGGTCACCAGGAAGTTCCGATCAAGGAGCAAGAAGTGAGACAAGGAAGAGAAGGAAACCAATATGGGGTTTCCTGGACTAAGCCACTGTGGCAAATGGTGGCTTAGTCCAGTGGGGAACTCTAGAGACTACATAGACTACTCCTCAAAGTCATCCTACCTGTGGGGTAGGAGTGGAGGCTTTTATCTTCCAATCCCCATCTGTTTTGGCAGGAGCTGTTGCCAAGAGCATCAGCACATCCTTCTGCCTCACACCTGTGGACTGAACATTCCTGAAAAAGCCTTCAAGTAGAGAATCCCAGGTACCTGGCTTAGGAAGCCTGCACTATACAAGGGAGTGGAGAGAGCTAAAGGGATGTGGGTAGGAATCAACAGCATCTGCTGTGCTTTCCCTCATTTATCCATTAATTTATCGCTTTGTAGGAAGCCCTATGCCAGATACTGTAGCTGGAATGGAGTACAAGACAGACACTGTCCATGATCTCCTGGAGCTTAACATCCAGCAGGGAAGACCAATGTTAACCAAATAAGCACACAAGCATATAATAAAACCAGTGGCAAGATGAAGTGAAAGAATAGAGCTGAAACCTCTGGGAGAGGTTGGTGAGAAAACATACTCTGGTTTGAGAAATCATGGAGAGGGTCTTTGAGGAAGATGTGAGAGTTATCTAAGTAGAGGTGGGAGGGATACACCAGAACTCTCTTCATCTTGTAAAACTGAAACTCTATACCCTTTAGGCAATAACTTCCCATTCCTCCTTCTCCCCGCCCCCTGGCAACCACCATTCTACTTTCTGTCTCTATGCCTTTGCCTATTCTAAGTACCTCATATAACTGGAATTAATCAGTATTTGTCCTTCTTTGATTGGCTTATTTCACTTAGCATAATGTCCTCAAGGTTCAATATGATTAGATTTTGAGTTTTAAAACATAGACTTTTTTTAAAAAAAGATAGCTGTTAGGCAGGGAATGGATTAAAGTGGATAGAGTGATGTCAGGCAGGTAGCTATAGATTCTCATGTTTGGAGCTCAGAGAAAGTGGTCTGAGCTGGAGACATGACCTTGAAAGTCTTTGGCTCTGATATATTATAAAATTACCTCATACTCTAATTGAATGCTTTGTGTGTGTACACCTTATGTTCCCATCTAGGTTGTAAGCTCTGTGGGTTCAGGGTTTTTAACCTATCCATATGTCTATGCCACCACTCCATTATACCTACTTTAGTAGAAGCAGCATGATGAGGTGGGAAAAACATGAAATTTGGAATAAGACAGGCCTGGCTTCAACACCAGACTCTCCACTTACTTACACGACCTCTGGTAAATTACTTGTTTCCTCAACTGTAACATGGCTATAACAGTAATAGAACCTATTCGATAGGTTACTGGGGGGACTTAATGTGATAACATGAGCTTTGTGCTTAGAAAGGTGTCTGGCATAAAGTAAGTACATAATGGAGGTCGGCAATAAACTTGTTGAACCTATCTAAGCCTCAATTTTCTCTTCTGTAAAATGGATGCAATGATACCTTCTTATCAGACAGCTATTTGTGCACCACAAACCACCTCAAATTCAGGAGCTTAAAATAAAAATATATTACTGTAACTCACATGTCTGTATGTCAGCAGGGGCTAGCTCAGTTGGTCCTGGCTGGGCTCACTCATGCATCCATGGGTTGGCTGGAGCAGTTTAGCTGGGGTCACTCTGTTCCATATGTCTCTCACCCTTCTCCTGAGGCCAGTGGGCTTAGGAAGACATGTCATTCTCATGGATATGGCAAAACTCCAAGAGCACAGTCCCTGCTGTGTAATGCCTTTTCACACCTCTGCTTGTATCACGTTGGCTGGCAATTCTATCGGCCAGATTCTGAGTTGCTGAATTCTGAATCAAGAGATAGGAAAGTACAGCACACCTCTTTGAAGTGAAAAGGCATATGACAAAGAACATGGAGACAGAGATACGTGAAGAATTAGGGCATCGACACTGTCAGCAGTCTGAGGAGGGGCTGAAGAGGTGAAGATTAGAGTTCAGAGCTATTGTGACAGCAAGGACTGTGAGGCTGAGATCCTCTGAGAAGAGCAGTGCAGAGAAATGAGCTGCTTATTCTCTCAAGGCGTTCACCGACTCACAGTGTAGGCTCCGAGAAGCTGGGCAGAAAGTGGCAGCTAGGAGGTTAAGGAGATCAACAGAGATTTTGTAGCCTCAGAAAGATGAGTGATAACAATTGGTTTTGAAGTCCTGCCAAGAAGGAATGACTCTGGTTAATATCTCAGGCTTTCAGTTGGAAACCCTAGAGACCTACACCTTGGGAGTAAAGGTGAGCTGAAAATAAATCAGACCTCATAAAGACTGATACCCACCCTCAATCTGCAATTGGAGTAAAATGATCCTAACTCTAACTGCCTGTCATAAGTTAAAGGCTCATTTAGGGTTTCTATAATATTTTATACATAATGTTTGGCATTCAGCCCAAATTCCCAGGATATCAAGAAACATCAGAAAAAAATCAGGCAATAAAAATAGGTCTAGAGGAGATCAGGTATTAGAGTTCTTAAACATGGTCTTTCAAATACCTATGATTAATATGTTTAAGAAAGCAGATGACAAAAATGAAGAATTTTTCTGGAGAACTGGAATATATTTTTAAAAGATTCAAATGGAAATTCTATGATTGAAAAATATAAGAAGGGAAATTAAGAACTCAATTGATAGGTTTAATAGCTTATTAGACACATCTACAGACAGAATTAATAATATGGAAGATAAGTCAGTAATCTCCAGATGAACATGAAGAGAGAAATAAGGAAAAAATATAGATAAGAGTTTAAGAGACAAATGAGATATGATAAAAGGTCTGATATACAAGTAATTGGAACTCTGTAAAGGAGAAAGAAGTGGTACAAAGGTGATATTTGATGAGAAAATAACCAAATAGTTTCCCAAACTGATGGAAGACATCAATTATGATGAAGGGTATTAAGAAGCAATATGAAATCTAACCAAGGTAACTACAAAGAAAACCATGCATAGGCAAATCATAGTAAAATGGCTCTAATCCAAAGTTAAAGAAAAAAAAATCTTAAAAGCTAGGAAAGAAGAAAGACATATTGCCTTTAAAGAAGTAATATTAAGAATGACAACTGACTTCTTAAAATAAATAATAGAAGTTTTTAAACATTTTAACATTTTTAAAATAAAAATAAATTTTTTTGTTAAAATTTTAAGATAAATTTAATGTTAATTTAAAAATGTAAACATTTTTTCAACACTGAAAGAAAATAACTACAAATATTCTATACCAAGCAAAGTAGCCTTCAAAAATAGAGATATAATAAAGACATTTCCAGACAAACAATAACTGGGATAATTCATCACTGTCAGATCTGCAATAAAAGCAACAGTGAAAGGTGTTTTTCAGTCAGAAGGATATGATCCCAGCGAGAAGTATTTCCATACTTCTTCATGAAAGAATGAAGAGCAAAAGTAAAGGTAAATATGTAAGTAAATATAAAGGAATATTGACTGTCGAAAACCATTTTGATGATAATGTCTTGTGGAGTGTAAAGTATGTGTATTTATGACAACAAATACAAAAAAGAGGAGTAAATTGAGTTAAAATGTTCCAAGAGCCTTACACAATTGAAGAAATGGTAACAGTACTAATTTATATTAGGCTTTGAAGAATCAAGGATGCATGTTGAAATCTCTTGGATAACCACTAAAAGAATAGATAATTGACAAACCTTAATAGAAAGGAGAAAAATGAAATAAAAACAATAACAAAGGTGATTAAATTAGAGACTGCAAGAAAGGAGAGAAAGGGAACATAACAGAGGTAAATCAAATAATGATATGGTAGATTTAAAGCCCTAAGATATCAGAAATCACATTTATTTATAAATGAATTAAATATTCCATTAAAAGACAAAGATGGTCAAATTGGATTAAGAAAAATAAAATCTAATTATATGCTGCTTACAAGAAAGCATAAGGATTGAAAATGCTACAAACACTGCAAGCATTAACCCAATGCAAGTTGAAGATAAAGTGTATTAAGAATCAAGAAGTATAGCTGGAGAGAGAGGGATGTTTTAATGTGACAAAAAGTCAATCCAAGAAGATATAATAACTTTATATTTTCATAATAACAAAAAAGAAAGAAAGCAGTTAATCAACCCTAATGTCCAACAATAGGCGAATAATTATTTTATGACACATCTGTATGACAGCATCTCATGAAGCCATTTAAAATCATGCTTTTGAAAAATAACTACATGGGAGAATGCTTCTGATATAACTTTTTGTAGAGAAAATAGGATATGATTGGTCAATATACTCACATATGTAAGTTTGGGAGGGTTTAAAAAAACAGGACATATTTCAGGCCGGGCGCGGTGGCTCACGCCTGTAATCCTAGCACTCTGGGAGGCCGAGGTGGGCGGATCGTTTGAGCTCAGGAGTTCGAGACCAGCCTGAGCAAGAGTGAGACCCCATCTCTACTAAAAATAGAAAGAAATTATATGCACAGCTAAAAATATATATAGAAAAAATTAGCCGGGCATGGTGGTGCATGCTTGTAGTCCCAGATACTCAGGAGGCTGAGACAGGAGGATCGCTTGAGCTCAGGAGTTTGAGGTTGCTGTGAGCTAGGCTAACGCCACGGCACTCACTCTAGCCTGGGCAATAGAGTGAGACTCTGTCTCAAAAAAAAAAAAAAAAAAACAGGACATATTTCAATAAGTGTCAATGGGTGAAATATATTTATGTGGGTAGTAAGATTACAGGTGATTTTTATTTTATTTTTTTATTCTCTCTAAAGTGTCTGTAATGAACTTATCATGCATCTTATTTTAGTCATGGAAAACATGATTTTAAAAGATTTATGGATGCCATAATAATTAAAAGCTGAAAAAGACCCCCCTTGCCCAATTAAATCTTCTACATTCACAGAATTCTGAAAATAAGAGGACATAATACCTCTGTTTTCCCATGGGTCACATGATAGACAGAAACTGGTAGGTGGAGAGTTGGGCTGGACATAGGCCCCAGGGAACCCAGCCTGCTCGAGTTGCAGACCCTGGAGCTCTGATGATAAAATGACAGATGTCTGTAGCATGGTCTCCTTTCTGCAAGGCTTATACTACTCAGAACATGCAAGTGTGGAAATAAAAGGCTTTTTGACAAAGCTTTTATGCTTTCCTTATTGAAGCAATAATAATGTGGTCTTTGTGGGCAGAAGTAAAAGCCACCATAAGCTAAAACGACACAATTTAAAATTACCCTTAATCTCAGCATCCATAGAGCACCATAGTTAGCTTTTGGGTATATCACCTCCCAAAAGGTTTTCTCTGCTTTGGTACATGAATATGCTAAGAGAGGTCATAATGTGCATGTTGTTTGGTAGCCTGCCCTTTTCACTTACAGATAGATCATGGGTGTCTTGGCAAGACTTGGGAAATGACAGCAATTCTCATGGGAATAGCAACTAGATTGGAAGGAGGAAGCTGACTCATCTGTCTTGGCCAAAACCACTTTCCTTTAAGTGCCTTAGAGAAGAACACAGACATTTTTAAATTATCATTTTCTATTTTTAATAAACCCTTAATTTTCTTTGTTGCTATGGGTGCATATTTTTACTTTGTTCAAGATTAATATATTTTATTCCATTGAGATGAGTCTACCTATACCAGCAATGTAAGCTAATTGCTCACTCTTTAAAATCATAGAAAATTTTTGATTTTGCACAGGTTAAAGGGATTTAGCAATGATAAAGTCCAATGCATATATTTTATAGGTCAGAAAATTGAGGTCCAAGATAGATGATGGAACTGGACTTGGCAGATGACACATCTTAAGACCCCAGAAATGCTTTGCACATTTCCCAAATGCTTCTCTTTTGCAGGAATATCATAAATAGAAGATTTGGATATGTTGTAACATTTGGACAAGATAGGGACCGCTGAACATCCAGTTAAGTCCACCTGCATGTTCTGCCACACAATCTCCCCCCACTTCCTGCCTCCCATTTCATCATAACACCCCGGCTAAGTTCTCTCTCACTTCTGGGGATCCATGGAAAGCAAATCTTCTTTCCTACCCGAACCTCAGAGAACAGTTTCAACTGCTGAACTGTTAGGGAGATAGCGAGGGATTCCAGGTCTCCCAGGGACAAAAGTGGGCACCCACCCTGGTGCTGCTCCACCTTAATCCTGTCCTGAGCTACTGCCACACCTGGGGTAGGAGAGAATATTCTATGAATCTGCCCATCAGAGCTTAGCACCAACTGCAAAAGAACACAGAGGAATACTTTCTAGTCCACAGGCCAAGCTGCATAGGTACCATAGAGTCTGGAAATTGACCTAGAACAACCCAAATGTGTAGTAAGACTCAGGTCATGAAACTCCCAACTGTCCAAAGTGGTTCCATGGTGAGGTCTGAGCCACAGGGAGGTCCCAATCCCAGCACTAGAAAACAAGATGCAGACCCGTAACCAGGCCCTTCCTTTTGCCCTCTTTTGCTACCAATGGGTCTGGTTATCATCGGTGGCGTATGCATCACGCTCTGTAAACCTATATCTTGCTCTTACTCTATAATCTTATCTTTCTCTCCTCGATAAACCTCATTTTCGTGCTTGCCTTACTTTGGTGCTTTTGGTCATTCTCTGGCCACGAGCCAGCTGAGAACTGCCATTTCAGACTGAAACTTGACTGTTCCAGTAGCTAAGCCACCCAACTCCTATCCCGTGAGCTCTACCCTCAGAAATATCCCAAGCGTGTGTCCTCCTTTTTCTTGCTCCTATTGCTTTTCTGGGGGCTGACTACTCTGGCCCATCCTCTGTCAACCAGTCCTTCTTTGTTCTTTACAATCCTCTTTTCCTAGTTCCCACGAGGTTCAAGACGTATTTATCGATTATTTATTATATGCCACGCTCTGTGCCTGCATCAGGAGACACAGGGCGGTGGTGAGCAAGACAGGCACGCTCCCTGCTGTGGTGGAGGTCACTGCCCACCGGTTGGTGGACAGACAATCTGGTACTCAAATACAACACAGGATGTGGCAGGCCCTGTCACCAGCAGTAACCCAGACCTGGGGGCTCAGAGAGGAGTTCCCTAAGGAAGTGACAGTTAAGCTGAAATTTTAAGAATAAGTAGATATTGGACAAAGGGAGTTGGGGAGATGGTGGTGAAGAGTAGTATATTAGGAAGAAGGAACAGAGTATGCAAAAACCTGCCAGTGAGTCAGAGCAAATAGATCGTTAGGAAACGGTAAAAAACTGTTATGGTTAGAGCCCAGGATAAAAGTGGTGAGCAGTGAGGCTGGAGTATAGGCAGGGGTCTCTCTTGGTTCTCACATTACCACTTGTATTAGTTATCTGTATTACAGCAAATTGCTCCAAAAGTTAGCAGCTCAAAACAACAAACATTCATTATCACAATTTCTATGGGTCAAAAATCTAGATACGGCTTAGCTGGGTGCCTCTGACTCAAGGTCTCCTGCAAGGCTGCAATCAAGGTGTTGGACCAGGGTCTACTGCTATATCTGAAGATGGGGGGAAGATTCGCTGCCACTCTTGCTCATGAGGCTCAGAGGAGGTCTCGGGTCCTCCAGTTGTTGTCCAAAGACATCAGTTCCTTGCCTCATGGGCCTCTGCACAGGGCAGCTCACAACACGCAAGCTGAGATTTCCAGGGCAAAGGCCTTGAGAGACAGTGAGAGACAGTGACAGAGGGCCAGCAAGATGGAGTCAGTCTATCTGTGACCTCATTTTGGGGGTGACATCCCATAACTTTTGCTATATTCTATATGTTAGAAGTGAGTCACTAGGTCCAGGACACATTTAAGGGAAAGGGATTACACAAGGGTGTGCATACCAGGAGATGGAGGTCACTAGGGCCAGTTCAGAGTCAGACTGCCACACTGTTCTTGGGTATAATTCATTCACATGGTGGCACAGACCTTAGGGAAATGCTTGCTTGTTAGCAATCCCCATCCAGTTCACACAGCCTTCCCTGGTATTGCTTTCTTCCTTGTAGCAAGAGAGCCTCTAACCCTCACGTTCAGATTCACTCCTTGTCTGGGCTCAACCTGAAAAAATTGAGGGGAGAAAAGGGTTTTTTTAAACAAAATTCCACTGTGTGCTCTATCAAGTTGCCCCCAGTATCTTGTGCTGTGTGCATTATGGCTCCAGAGCTATAGCGTTTTGAGTTCCCTTAATACGTCTCACTCATAGGTAGTACGGTAGCTTGGAAATGATAACCTCTTCACCTACATATTTTCTTTTTCTGTGTTTAAAAATATTATCAGACTCTTTCATGAAGTCCTAGTTTTTGACATATAAAATCTAGATGAGCTTTACAAAGAATGAACAAACAAGGTCAGGAGCTTGCAGGAACACTGAAGCCAGGCACGTGGTGGGGTGTGGGACAGGAGAGGGAGGCTGAGCAACAGCGAGAGGCATCAGGGTCCTGCCGTCCGGGAAGGTGCCGGCATTCAGAGGGTGCCACACAACCTTACAGCCCAGCATGTGCCCCAGAGATGATCAGTTGGAGAGAGGTTGACTCAAACTGATTACGCTTACAAAAAACTGTTCTCCACAAGCCGAATCAGCTTTTTAGTTTACGTGGAGAAACGTAAATGCTGAGGGCGTGAATACTGTGTCCTCTGGCTTGATGCTAGCATTAGAATGAACTGGAACAATATCTGGTTGTAAGTAAATGGAATCCAGCTGGAATGACGATGAATGGAAATGGGATGAGGCCATATGGATGCTCTCCATCTCTTGTCTCAGCTTCTCTCCATGTTGGCTTCATTTTTTCCCCTCACCATAGACCAGCTTGCACCACATGGGAGAAAATGTGATCCTTAAGATTTATGTTGGAAATTCCAGGCCAATGAAGAGGAACTGACTCTATTTCTCAATTCCTAAAAAAATCCCATGGAAGGGATCCCCCACCTCCTCAGGAGCAAGCAGCTGCCTCAGGAGTCAGGAGGGGCAGGATCGTATAATGAAATGGCAGCTGCTGGGCAATAGCATGGGCACGACAGTTGGAGCACATGGTAGGGACCCCCAAAGATGGCAGTGGTGATGGAATCCACCGAAGGACCTCACTAGACCGTGGGCCTCACAAGCAAGCCTCATTGGAGCACTTGAAGCAGTCACACATGCATACATTCCTGACTCACTCTCTACTCTTCTGCTCCCCTGGATGAACATGTGTGTGTTTTCAGTCATAATTTAGGTGCATTCATTTGTGTTTTGGATGTTTCTTCTCCAATATATCTGTTGGATTGGACATGTCAAATATGCACTGAGAATGAATAAAAATGGCTTCAGACTATGTAAGATGCACATAGTGTGGCTTCTCACCAAAATTGCTTACCCCACCTACACTCCTGGAAATAGTTGTCAGACGGATGTACTAGCCAAGCAATCCGCCCACAAGCAGATCCAGCCAATTAAAACCAGAGAAAGGGCATAGAGAAGAGCCAAAGAGACGGGTGAAGAGCAAACTTGGGTGCCTTAAAATAAAGACTGTGCTCACGTAGGCTGAAGAGAGCAGACACTGCAGCATCACTTCACGGTGGTTTTGAACAATGTGGAACTTAGAAACTTAGAATTTTAGAGCCTCAGCGTCTTAGTCCTTTTTGTGCTACAATGACAGAATACCACAGACTGGGTAGTTTATAATGAATAGAAATTTACTGGCTCACAGTTCTGGAGGCCGGGAAGTCCAATATCAAGGCACTGGCATCTGGTGAGGGCCCTCCTTGCTGCATCATAACGTGATGGAAGGCATTACACGGCAGAGGGGCAAAGAGAGAACGAGAGCAAGAGGCGGTGAATTGACTCCCGTGATAACTGCATTAGTTGTTGCCATGACCTAAGCACCTCTTGAAAGTCCTACTTCCCAATATCGTCACAGTGGCAATTAAATTCCAACATGAGCTTTAGAGGGAACAGACATTCAAACCATAGCATCTGGTCCCAGTCCTGTACTTGCAGAGGAGGAAACTGAGGCCTGATGGACTTAAGTGACTATCCAAGATATCATAGTAGTCATAGGTGGCCAAAGACACCCCATGACTTAGGCACTAATGACACTTTCTCATGAGATATCATTGCATCCATTGTCCCCACAAGCTCTTGAAGGAAGTATTATGAAATCCATTTCCCAAATGGCCAAGTGGGAGAAGTGAAATTCAGAGATGTTGAGTGACTCACTCAAGACCACACAGTAAATAGATATTGAAGCAGGTTTCAAACCCATGACTCTATAGCAAAGGCAGAAAGTGATACAAAATGCAGAGAAATGAGGTTTAACACTGCCCAGGTGCAGGGGTCAGAAAAGTTTTTGCAGAAGAGGTGACATCTGAATAGGTCTGGAGAGAGGGTGGGAGTCGCTGGGGGAAAAGGGAAGAGAGCTTTCTAGGAAGTGAACAGTAGGAACAAAGACAGTGAGTTGTGGAAGAAGAAATAGCAAATGGATTTGGGGGGTGGAGAGATGAGAGTGGAAAATGAGGCAAGGGTCAGCTCACCAGGGGACTTAAAAGCCATATTAAGGGTGTTAGATTTTGTCCCTCAAATCAGAGCTTCTCAAATTGCAATGTGCCTGAGGATTATCTGGGGATCTTGTTAAAATGCAGATTTTAAATCAGCAGGTTAAGATGCAGAGTCCAAGAATCTCCATTTCTAGTAAGCTGTCACATGATACTGATGCTGCTGGTCTGAGGACCACACTGTGAGCAGCAAAGCCTTGGGCTCACGCTGTCCAGTACCCTGGTCACCAGCCACATGTGCCACCGAGCCCTTGAAATGTGGCCAGAGAGACAGAGGAGCTAGATTTTAAAGTTCATTTCATTTTAACTCATTTAAATTTAGGATTTAAAACTTAGTTTGTTATTTTAAAACTTTATGTTTGGATTAACTTGAATGTGTGAATCAACTTTTTCAAGTGGAATTGATCAAGTGTTTCCAAAGAGAATTTACAATAAATTGGGAAGCACTTTAAATGTAAAGTATATACCAGAATTCAAAGATTTGTATGTAAAAAGAATGTAAAATATCTCACTTTTTTATTAGTTACATGTTAAAATGGTATTTTGGATATACTGGGTTAAATATAAATTATTTAAATGAATTTGCCATTTTTTTAAACCTTTTCAATTGTGGCTACCAGAAAATGTAAAAATTACATGCAGCTTGCTTTGGTGGTTCACGTTCTATTTCTATTGGCCAGCACTGCCAAAGATGAGAGGGAGATATTGTTTCTCAGTTTTCATCTAAGGAGAATTCCTGGGCATGGCTCAGGTTTCTCCATTTGAAGAGTTGCAAGCACATGGAGATTTGCCCCCATTCCCAAGTGTGGGCAGATGAAGGCACGGGGGCACTGTGTGACATGACCTGGGACACTGCCCTGCTTTCTGGAGTAGAACATTTATTTGAAGAGGGTCGTGGCTCCATTTTCCCCTGGCCTGCATTTCTCCACAGGCTACACCTTGCTGGGAAATGCTATTAATTCTCATTCCTTTTCTAGCCAAGACAAGAAGACAAACGGATGTATCTTTAAGACATGCAGCTCCGGAAGCTCTGAGCCCCGCCTGTCACAGCTCACTTTCCAGTTCACCTGTAACCATGACAACTTCATTGATGCAAGTTGCCATGGAACGTAATTTACCCTGGATCAGATTTAAAAAAAAAAAAAAAAAAAGAATGGAAAAACACTCAGCTTTGTCTCAGGGGCCTGTCAGAGCTGGGCTCTCTCGCCATACGCTCTCAACTACCAAGCTCATTTAATTACTTTTGTTTGTGATTTCCCTGGGGGTGCATTTCTGCCAACAGTGATTTCCTGTGAAGCCCAGGAGGTGTTTGCATGGTTGGTGTTATGGGATCCAGTGGCTCCAGTGACCTTGGGCTGGTCTGGGATAGGAACATTTCCACTACATCCGCTCAAGTCCATCTTGCTTCCAAGATGGAAACAAGTATAGTTCTAATGTGGGAACCACTGGACTCTTCATTACGTTTCAGAGCTGGAAGGTGCTCAGATGGGAAAGGGGCTGGAGGAGTAATGAAGGGATCTGAACCCTCTGTGGGGATAGGGCTTGGTCCTATACAACCAAATTCAGGGAGGCAGAAAAAGCTGGGAGGGTGTAGGAAGCAAAAGATACTCTACAATCAATGAAATAATGGGAAAACCCTGTGATCTCAAATTTAAACAGGAAATATCACTACTTATTATTTCTTTTGTTTGCTGAAAGGGCCTAGCAGCAATGAGTAGCCTTCATGCTTGAACTATAGGTTCTTAATACCATTTCCCACTGAAAGGAGTCAGGGCTCCTTGAGGCTGATTCCATATCTAAGGCAGGGAATGTGCTAGATGGTCCTGGGACACCTGGCTATGCTGAAAAAATGAGGAAATTTTCCACATTAGTAGGGTCTTATCAAAGGCACCCAAGGGTCAACTTGAAGGGTCTTCTACTGGCTAAAAATGAAACAATTTGAATACAAAAAATTAATGCAATAGACTGAAATTGCCATTGACTGAATCAAAACCCATGTTGATAATGATTCTTAAATAAAGAGACATTTACCAGTCAATCTTCAGATGTTACTGGGGATCCCAACAAAGAAAGGGAAAGCATCAGTATTTGTCCTGTTCCTCCTGCATGAACTGCTTTTCAGGGTAACCCAACAGGTGACGAAATTCTTTGTAGACAATTTCAACTAGTAAATGAAGATGGAAGGATACAATTAGTAAATCTTATACAGCAATGTATTTAGGTGACAATACTCAATGGATGCTGAAACCATTGGGTGAATGTTGATGAGGGACTTTATAAGGACAGATCAGGTTGACAACACCTGAATCCACTGACAGATCTCAGCATTACTGAAAGGAAAACAACCAGACAACATGTGCCTACTCATATGATGCAATGGGAAGTAGGCAGCACCGTTTCAGAGGCACTCTTGACTATAATATTACCCAGACTCTAATCAAGCACTTATATTAAGAAGTTGTTATTATTTCATTAGGTGTAATAATGGCATAGTGGTCATATAATTTTTAAATGTCCTCATCTAAAATGTTAGAAATGTGTACTGAAATAATTTGGGGTGAAATGACATGATGCCTGGGATTTGCACAAAATTACTCTTGCAAAAAACAAATATACAAAAGGATGAGTAGATGAAATGAGACAGACAAAATGTTGATAACTGTGAAAACTGGATAGGTAGAGGCTTCTTATATTATTGTGCTCCTATGGATGTTTGAAGATTTTCATAATGCAAGAAGATATGGGCTACACAGTTCTAGAGGAGAGAAAGCAAATTATTTTTGCTCCGAAAGGAATGAAAAGCTGCTGCATTTTATGTAGGATTTGAGAGCTGCCCACAGTCCTGACACCAAAGATCTAGCCCACAGGGAGCCATCGCAGCTCTTTATCATAGTAGCTACTCAGAATTTAACTCTCACCAGCTCGTAATTAGCACCTGCAATTTGTATAAAGCTTTTCTTAGTTATTCCTGCCTTCCCCACTTTCACTTTTTGTTTCTCCTTCTGGTCTCTCATTGTATGTATATACATTGTAGCTAGAGCTCATTAAAAGACTGATGTCCAATGTTAGAGAAAATGCCTGATGTGCTGGATAATCAAAATTTTAGAAATATATCATTTTCAAGTGATTTATTTAATAATTTTCTCTTTTCTGATAACTTGGTAAGTTAACATTGGGTATCCAACCTTAGCCAATAATCAGCCAACAGTGGCTATTAATCCCAATGAATATTAGATTCATACATGACTATTGTGCATCTATACCATGATGTGGTAACATGTAGGAAAAGTCAAAATAACTTATTAGAACAGCGCTTATATTTCCTTTTTCAATTTTCATCTATTTATAAAATAGAACCCCAGAAAATATCTTATAATTTCTCCAGCCTAAGGCTACTCATTTTGCTGTTTTTTCCCCCATGCACAAATCCTGTAATAGTTGTAGTGAACTTGCAGTTTAAGGTCTTTCTCCTTTTGCTTAAGTTTATATCACAGGTATGTTTATCGTTCTACTGGCAACTATGATAATTTTTTTTCATTTTTATTTATGTATAATTCACATATCGTAAAATCCGTGCTTTTAAAATGTGTAAGTTGGTGGTTTTTCTTATATTCACAAGGTTGTGCTACCACTACCACTATCTAATTCTAAGACATTTTTATCAAAACGATGTCCTGTACCCATTAGCAGTCACTCCCCATTTCTTCTACCACCAGCTCCTGGTAACCATTAATCTACCTTATATTCCATGGATTTACCTATTCTGGATGTTTCCTATAAATGGAATCATACATTACGAGGCATTTGTTGTCTGGTGTCCTTCAATTAACATAACATTTTCAAGGTTCATCTATGCTGTAAATGTATCAGGGCTGTATTCCTTTTTGTGGCTGAATATTATTCCATTGTATAGCTATACCATGTTTTGTTCATTTATCAGTTGATAGACATTTGGGTTGTTGGCACATTTGGCTATGATGATACTAAGAACATTTGCATACAGGTTTTTTTGTGTGTGAACATATGTTTTCAATTCTCTTGGGTATATATGTAGGAGTAGAATGGCTGGGACATACGGAAACTCCATGTTTAAATTTTTGAGAAACCGCCAAACTGTTTGCCAAATCAGCTGCATCATTTTACATTCCCATCAACTGCATAAACATTCCAGTTTCTGCACATCCCCTCCAACATTTGATATTTTTCATCTTTTTTTATTATAGCCATCCAAGTGGATATGAAGTAGGATCTCAGTGTGGTTTGACTTTCATTTCCCTAATGACTAATGATATTGAGAATCTTTTCATGTGCTGATTGGCATGAATCATATTGGCTGTATATTGCTGTCATATTGGTTGTATGTCTATCTTCCTTTGGAGAGATGTGTATATAAATCCTTTGCCATTTTAACTGTATTATTAGTCTTTCAATCATTCAGTTGTTATCAGATATATGATTTACAAAAATTTTCTCCCATTTTGTGGGTAGTATTCTCACTTTCTTGGTAGTGAGTCTGTCTTTATTTTTGGCTTTTGACAGTTTTATTATGATGTGTATGGGTGTGGATCTCTTTGAGTTTATCCTACTTGGAGTTTGGTGAGCTTCTTGGATGTGTAGATGATTTTTCATTAAATTTGGGGCATTTTCAGCCACCACTGTTTCTTCAAACATTCTTATGCTTCTTTTTTTTCCTTGTCTCTGGGACTCCTATTATGCATATGTTGGTACACTTGATGGTGTCTGTCTTAGTCATTTGGGCTATTATAACATAAATACCACAGACTGGATGCTTTAACAACAAGCATTTTATTTCTCACTGTTCTGGACCCTGGGAAGTCCAAGGTCAAGGTGCCAGCGTCTAGTAAGGGCCTCTCCTGGTTTATAAACAGCAGTCTACTCATATGTCCTCACATTGCAGAAGGACGGAGAGAGGAAAGGCTCTCTGATGACTCTTATAAGGGCACTAGTCCCATTCATGAGAGTTCCACCCTCATGACCTCATCTAATCCTCATTACCTCCTAAAGGCCTACTTCCTAACACCATTGCATTGGGGAAAAGGGGTAGGGTTTCAACATGTGAGTTTGGGGGTGACAAACATGCAGTGCCCCACAGATCTCTGAGGCTCTGATCATTTTCTTTTTCTGTTCCTCAGACTGAATAATCTCAATTGACCTATCTTCAAGTTTTTCAATTATTTACTTCTACTAGCTCAAATCTGCTGTTTAGAACCTCTTGTGAATTTTTCACTTTAGTGATTGTACTTTTCAAATCCAAAATTCCTATTTGGTTCTTCTTTTTTTTTTTCTAATAATTTCTATCTCTTTCTTGATATTTTATGTTTACTGATACATCTTTCTCACACTTTATCTTTACAACTGGTTTCCTTTTGTTCTTTGAACATATTTAAAATAACTGATTTAAAGTATTTTCTAGCAAGTGCAATGCCTAGGTGTACTTAGAGACAGTTTCTATACATTGCCCTTTTTTCCAGGGTACAAGTCACACTTTTTGCTTCTTTGCATGTCTTGCAATTTTTTGTTGAAATGTGGTCACTTTAGATAATATAATTAAGGCAACCCTGAAAATCAGATCCTCCCCAAGAGTTTTTATTGTTGCAGCTTTTTGTTATTTGTGACTTTTCTTAATTAATTCTGCATTAGTCTAAATTTTTTGTTGTCTGTGGCCATTGGTGTCTCTGCTCTGTTAGTTTATTGGTTAGGTAATGTTTAGGTAGAGATTTCCTCAAATGTATGGAACCAGTAGTCCCCCAAACTTTGCCAAGGGTCTCTGTGACATGTGGGAGTACATCTTCAACACTCTGATCGGCAGAGATGACAGCTTAGGGCTTTCACAGGTCTTTCCTTAACATGTGCACAGCCCTGGGCATGCACACAGCCCTAGAGCACAGCCTCTAGATTTCCAGAAATAGGTCAGAGCTTTTCAAATCCTCTATATGACATCTCATTCCTCAGATTTCCCTTTTATGCTTTTTGGCTAATCTATTGCTTGCCCTACTGTTCTCATTGCCTCGGGCAGCTGCATAGTTTAACAGGTGCTTCTCATCTTCTTCACAAATGCCCCTGAAGAAAAGGGTATTCGTGCTGGATGAGCTCTGTCTGAATCAGGGAAAATAGAGCTTTGCAAGTACTGTCTTCCAGGGAAAACCAGACAAGTCAAATAATGACAATTCTCTGGTAATAAGCGTTGAAGGGGCTCCAACCCTGTGCTATTCGCTTCAGTAGCTGCCTAGCTGCTAGTGGTTTGTTTGTTTGTTTTTTACCATGATTGTATGATGTTGTTTTTAAGGCTACTGCACAGCTAGATATGGGGGGATGGGAAAACAGTAGTCCCCCCTTATGTATGGTTTCACTTTGCACGGTTTGAGTTACCCTCAGTTAACTGTGATCCAAAAATAGGTGAGTACAGTACAATAAGATATTTTGAGAGAGACAGAAGAAACACATTCACATTACTTTGATTGTAGTATATTGTTATGTGTTCTATTTTTATTAGGTATTATTACTCTCTTACTGTGTTTATAAATTAAACTTTGTCATAGGTGTGTATGTATGGGAAAAAACATAGCGTGTGTATGTGTGTGTGTGTGTGTGTGTGTATATATATATATATATGGTGTTGGGTACTATCCCCTGAGGATATGGCCGGGGGAGGGGGGGCTACTATAGAGCAAATTAAAATGTCACCAAATTCACTGTCCTTAACAAGATTCAGCTGTTTTTCCTGACTAAATGCTTTCTGGGTTGCTACAAGCCTTGTGTTCATTTCCAGAGTTCTGACAAAGCTTATTCTAATAATTTGTGCCAGTTTTCTCACTGTTTTTATGGATGACTTTTAGATCTCCTTACTCCACCATTTTCACGGATGTCACTCCTACAACTTGTGAAAGTTAATAACAAAATGGAATCACTTATGTCAAAGCCCTAATGAAAGTGAAGTCAGAGAGGGCCATAAAGAATCTCTCCTACTTTGTATCCCTGAACTACCTGCATGTCTTGCTCTACCTTGTAAACAGAACAAACAGAGCTTATTACAAGAATTTCCTCTGGCTTGGAGTATTTCACATAAGACCCTTGACCAAGACAGTCGCCTAACTACAGCTGTCTACCCCAGTGAACTAACGCCAACTCCTGCAATGAGGGCCTGAGACCAATGAGCTTTGTTTCAAAGTAGTTTGCATGGACTTCTCTTTGCCTTTAAAAATATCCCTTTGTCTTGAATTTCTTTGGGTGTGCCTATGATTTTCATAGCATGTACACCCCGAGTTGCAATACTTAGCTATTCCCAATTAAAATCTTCTGTTCTAGAGAGCTTGTCTCTCTGAGTTCCTTTTTTAGGTTGACAAATTATTTTTTTTGAGCTAAAGTTGTTTGCATCTTATTATAGACTTAGGCCTGGCCTGTGGATGAAAATTTGCTCGATTTTACAAACCAAAAAATGAGACCCCTTCGAATTTTATAGCTGTTCTGAGGCTTACTGAGTTACTGACAAACTGATACCTGTAATTAATGGGCCATTTTATACCAACGAATCAGGAATTATATATCTATTTTCCAGCAAAGGAGAGTACAGAGATCTGTGGAAATGCCAGGTCTTTAGAGTATCGAGTCACATTGCTCAGAACTTTGCCATAGAGAAGGTCAGCATTCATAGCTATTAAGTATAAATCATTATAAAAAGTCATATCATCTTTCTAAAAATATTTCATTCACATTAATTTTTATTTTTTTTCAAAGATGATAATCCACATTTTATTTGCTGTGTACAGACTCTCAGGTGCTCGTCTCTCCCAGCCTCGGGAAGAGGAAGTGGGTTCTAGAGGAAGGAGGCATCAGAGTGAGGACATGTAGTTCAACAGAAGGTCCTGTTACCCTGAGCAAGCAGCATCCCTGTGGGCTGGAACTTGCCCTGTCTACACTACCTCCCCTCTACATGGGTTCTCCTATTTGACAGCAGCTCACTCCCTCTTCTTCTGTGGACTGGCCATGGGCAGGAGACCCAACCTCCTCTCTTCAGTGTTTCAGCTTCTTTCCTGCTCTATTCCTGGAGAGAGAGAATGCTAACACCTATAACCTCCCTCCCAAACTTCCTACAGAAGCCTCCTCACAACCCAGGGTGCACAACAGAGACTCCTGACAATTGCTAACGCCAGCAACCCAGGGCCCCCAGAGCGGCTGCATCTGCTGGCACAAGTGTTTATCTGTGTAAGGCAGGGTTGGCGGTGCCATTGTGGCAGGGTGTGGGGACACACAGGACTCTGGGGTGTGCCTGAAAGTGGAGGCAGAAAGGCTCAGGAAGCCAAGGACATGGGCTTATTTATCATAGAAGCCCACATGGGCTCCAGACTTGAACATGTCTTTCTGCAGCGAGCTCAGTAGTTTTTGGGCTGACATCCTGCAATCCACCAGTTCCCCCTTTGTCTTCAGCTCCTGTAGCCTTTCTCGCACCTCTGGGTCCATGGAGGTCTCCCGGGCCAACTGCTGCATGTCTGTGTCCAGGGGACCTGCATTGTCGATAAGTAGCATTCGCTGTAGCCCCTCGCGCTTGGGGAGCTCGGGAAGGGTGCCCAGCAGCTGCTGCAAGCCGGCCTCGGCGCCTAGGTCAGGGGGCACCGCACCACGCACAGACCAGGCCGCCCCGCGCTCAGCTCGGCCTCCAGCTGCCGCAGGGCCTTGTCGCTGTGGGCGCTTAGGACCAGCATGGAGCCAGGTGACAGCAGCATGGCCAGGAGCAGGCCAGCTCTCAACCGAAGCCTCGGGAGGCCCAGTTCAGCACGCACAAGGCCGCCCTCCATGCCGCCTTCCTGTGCCCCACATTAATTTTTAAAAGTGACCATGGGGTTTCTGGGAATATAAAGTAGATGTATGTTTCCCTATTCTTCCTACTAAGTACAACTAAAATCCCTAGATACTACATACAAAGTAAACATGGTAAGATTCTGAAAGGTGGAGAGAAGGCAGACCAGCTAGGGACCTTAGGACTTAAGGAACAACATGGCGAATCCCATTATTTTTGCCTCCTATATCTCAGACTTGGAGCTGAAGAAGCTAACAGCCCCGAGACACCAACAGGGAAAAAAAAAAAAAAAAAAAAGCCCCAACAAAAGCCTGCTCTCTCTAACCACAGGACCAGGAAAAGGGCAGCTTAGCAAGACATAAAAAATACACAAGAACTATTCTGCTCCAGCCAAAACCAAACGGTAAAACTACCTAAACCAGGAAAGGCCCAGTGGGGAGCCCAGACTTGCACACCTGTACGGGTGTAAGAGGCACCTCAACACTCCCACTGCGGTGGGTCCAGAGAAGGGCACATGAGGAGCTGTGACTTTCAACTTTACTGGCTTATAATGAGTGTCCACCACCATGATGTCAAGGGAGGTCACATGGGGGGGGGTCAAAGCTTTCACTCATACATGGCAGTAACAAGGCACTTCTCTCTCTGGGGTGGTGTCAGAGAAGTTCTAGTGGACAGTCAGGACTTTCACCACCACCCAGCAGCACCAAGGCCAGGCCGATGGTACCATGAGTTGGGATCACACGGGGAGCCAGGACTCCAGGGTCTGCTCAGCAGTAACATATATTACCCCATCCTTGGGTGGCACCAGAGGCCAAGGTGGGGATCCTAAATTTCTCCTCCACCTGGAAGTAATGAAGTAGCACTCTTTTCCTCTCTTTGACAGTGCAATGTTGGAGAAAACTAACTAAAACAGAAGGATAAAATAAGATCCAGAGACGTATAACATAATAGGAAAATGTCCAGATTGTGATTGAAAATCATTAGTCATAGCAAGAACCATGTAGATCCCAAAATGAATGAAAAACAGATGCCAACATCAAGATGTTAGAATTATCGGACAGAGATTTTTAGAATAACCTATGATAGAAATGCATCAGTGAGAAATTTTGAACACCGTTAACACAAGAGGATAAACAGAAAGCCTCAGGAAACAAATAGAAGGGCTTTGCAAAGAATTAGAAAGGGCCATCAAAGAACTAGAAGAATAAAGAAGAACTAAGTGGAAATTTTAGGACTTAAAAATACAATAACTAAAATAAAAAGTTTAGTGGATGGGCTAAACAACAGAGTGGGAAGGACAGAAGAAAAGATCAGTAAACTGAAAAGCAGAACAATAGAAATTATCCAGTGTAAACAACAGAAAGAAAATACACCAAAAAAGAAAATGGGCAGGGCCCCAGGGACTTATGGGACTGAAATAAAAGACATCTGTGTCATTGGTGTCTCAAAAGGAAAGGAGAAAGAAGGTAGGGCTGAAATAGTACTTAAAGAAATAAAGGCTGAATATCTCCCAGGTTTGGGAAGAGACATAAACATACAGATTTGGTCGTGGTGGCTCTCGCCTGTAATTCTAGCACTCTGGGAGGCCGAGGTGGGAGGATTGCTTGCACTCAGGAGTTCCAGACCAGCCTGAGCAAGAGTGAGACCCTGTCTCTATTAAAAATAGAAAAATTAGCTAGGTATGGTAGTGCAGGCTGATAGTCCCAGCTACTCGGGAGACTGAAGCAGGAGGATTGTTTGAGCCCAAGAGTTAGATGTTGCTGTAAGCTAGGCTGATGTCATGGCACTCTAGCCCGGGCAGCAGTGAGACTCTGTCTCAAAAAAAAAAAAAAAAAAATATATATATATATATATAGAGAGAGAGAGAGAGAGAGAGAGAGAGAGAGATTCAAGAAGATGACAAATAAGCACATGAAAAGATTTTAAACATTATTAGCTATTAGGGAAATGCAAATTAAACCACCGTAAGATATCATTACATACCTGTCAGGACTACTAAAATAAAAAATAGTGACAACACCAAATCCTAGTGAAGATGTGGAGAAACTGGATCATTCATATATTCTGATGTCAATGTAAAATGACACCAGTCACTAATGCTCTGGAAAACAATTTTGCAGTTTCTTATAAGACTAAATATGCAACTACCCTAGGAGCCAGCAATGTTACTCTTGGACATTTATCCCAGAGAAATGAAAACTTATGTCCCCACAAAATATTGTACATGAATGTTTATAGCAGTTTTACTTGTAATACCCCCAAACTAGAAACACTCCAGATGTTCTTCGATGGGTGAATAGTTAAACAAATGATGGCCCATGCATACCATGTAACATCACTGAGCAATAAAAATAACTATTGATTGGCCGGGTGCGGTGGCTCACGCCTGTAATCCTAGCTCTCTGGGAGGCCGAGGTGGGCGGATCGTTTGAGCTCAGGAGTTCGAGACCAGCCTGAGCAAGAGCGAGACCCCATCTCTACTAAAAATAGAAAGAATTATATGGACAGCTAATAATATATATAGAAAAAATTAGCCGGGCATGGTGGCGCATGCCTGTAGTCCCAGCTACTCGGGAGGCTGAGACAGGAGGATCGCTTGAGCTCAGGAGTTTGAGGTTGCTGTGAGCTAGGCTGACGACACGGCACTCACTCTAGCCTGGGCAACAGAGTGAGACTCTGTCTCAAAAAAAAAAAAAGAAAAAATAACTATTGATACACAAACACTGGGATGAAATTTTAGGATTATGTTGAATGAAAACTCCAATTCCAAATAGTTATATTCTGTATGATTTCATTTCTATAAAATTCTTGGAATGACAAAATTATAGAAATGGACAAACATGAGTAGTTTACAGGGGTTAAGGAGGAAGTAGGGTGTGGCTATAGAGGCACAAGGAATTCTTACGGTAATGGAAAGGTTCTGTATCTTGACTGTATCGTTGTCGATATTCCGATTGTGATATTGCACCATCGGTTTTCAAAATGCTACCGTTGGGCAAAACTAGGCAAAGAGCACATGGAATCTCCCTGGATTATTTCTTATGACTGCATGTGAGTCTACAATTATCTCAAAATACGTTTAATTAGAAAAATGAAAGAAACTACATGTAAACAAATTGCTACTTAAGATATATTTTTAAAAATTAAAATAATAAATTATTTCTACAATGAACATTAGGGGTCATAGTGACTCACCATAAGTCTACCTTCTCTTTCTAAACTCTTTTTTTTAACATTTTCCATTTATGGCTATAATCTGTCCACTGAAGCTACCATAATTCTGATCTGAGAATCAACTTCACCCCCAGGAAAAGAGAATATCAGAGGTTGAAGTCTGTAGTTTGGGAACCCTCCAGTCTCCCAACCTTACCTTACACTGTCCTGCACCCTCAGAAGATGGCCTGTATGGGCTGCATCAGTGGCTTCCCTGTCTTCTGATTTTCAGCTGGTTTTGGCCAGTGAGAAATACTAACAGATTTGGGGACAGGAAGAAAATGAATTCAGTGTTTTTATTCCCCTACCTCCTGGTTGATATGGGGGTACAAAGGCCAAGCCGTCTTGCTCAATGTTATATATTTTTTTCTTTTGGGTTTCAATACATCTTGAAATCAGTTTTACATAGCTCTAAAGGGTGATGACTCATGTAAGACAGATGGATAACTCATTTAAGCTGAATTCTTTGTTGCAACTACATCACAGTGCAACTTCTCCCTCTGCCCGAGTCTGCTTCCCTTACCCTTCACAGGTAGTGCTCTCAGAAGACCCACTCAATATAGCACCTGCATACAAATTTCAGAATTCCAGAGTCTAGTGGAATCTCAACCTGCAGCAACTGGGTGTAGCCATTGAACTAGGGATAATTGTGTCCTACATGACATTTGAGGCTCTGCAGGGGACACCCTTTGGTTTTACTGTCATCTGATTCATCAGCTTTTATGTGACCCAGGTGCTAGCTTTGCCAGGTCTGACTATCCCAGTGACATCTAAACCCCAGTCACAACATCCTGGGGCACTATGAGATACCACTGTGCTTTCTGAGTCATCAAAACATGTTTCCTCAGGGCCAGTGTGGGTTTACAGCGAAGGGTTTGTTATCCAACTTTCTGAAAGTTGTATGAGATCCACTGGCCCTGATTTGCCCAGAGCAGTCCATGTCATGGACGCTCTGATTAAGAGGAAGATCCCATTTCTCAGATGAGGAGACCAGTAGCTGGGGTCACCATGTGACCCCACAGAGCAAGTTGAATTGTCCTGCCTTGAGTGTTCCTGGACTGCCATGAAGCCCTTGCTTTTTCCCAAACATTAGGACCTGTAAAATGACGGTCTACTGGACTGAAAATGTTACAACATCATATTTTAAAATGTCCATGGGATTATAGTGAGTGTATAAAATAAAGAATTGTTCTGTGGTCACATGAGATTGTGAAACACTGGGTTAAACAAAGGCAAAAAAGACTTCTTTGCTGCAAGGCTTCTTGTTTCTTTTAATATGCCATATCTGTCCATGTATTCAAAATTTATTTGTTCCCTAATATGTGGTAGGCCCTGTTTTGGTTACTTGGGATGTCAGTGAACCAAACAGATGAAATTCTCTGAACTTATTACATTCTAATTGTATTGTGGTGGAGACAGCAAACACAGCAAATAGATAAATCATGTCATATGTTAGAAGGTGGTGAAAGCTATGGGGGAAAAGTAGAGCAGAGTAAGGGGATGAAGAATGTCAAGGGCAGGGTAGGGTGGGATTGAAAATTTAAAAAATATGGTGGCCATGATTAGGCCTCACTGAGAAAGTGACATTTAATTTAAAACTTGAAGGGACTGAGGGAATTAGCAGATGTCAGGGGAAGAAGAGTATTTCAGGCAGAAGCAGCAGCCAGTGCAAAAGCCTCGAGGCAGACACTTTGTGTGTTTCAAGGAACAGCAAAGAGGCTAGTGTGGCTAGTACAGAAAGGGAGTGGGAGGGAAGTGGGAGAGGAGGTCAGAGGAATGGGGAGAGATTACAGGCCCTGGTAAGGACTTTGGATCCACTCTGGCTGAAATGGGGAGCCACTGAAGGGCTTTGGCAGAAGAGTCACACGTCCACCTGGAAAACCCAAGAAAATCTGTAGACAATCAGGAATGATAACTTTTTCTCAGATTGCCAGAGACAAGATCAACACACACACAAAAATCAGCAGTGTTTCTATATATCCAGCAACAAATAATTATAAAATATAATTTTAAAAAGGTACTAGCTAAGTAGGACAAACAATAACAAAACTATTTAGAAATGAAACCCAAAAAACAGCAGCAAGACTTTTATGAACAAAATTCAAAACACTATTAAAAGACATAGGAGCAAAAGCCTGGATAAATGGAAAAAATACTATGTTCATGGATAGGAAAATATAATATTCATAAAGATGTTGTTTTTCCCCTGAAAATACAAAAATATAACATAAGCTTAATCAAACTCTCAACAGAGTTTCTTTTCATTTTTTGAGGTAAGCTGATGCTAAAATTAATATGGAAAAGTAAAAGGTCAAGACAACTGTAAAGACTAAGGATTGAGGACTTACCCTACCATATATCAAAGCTTATTGTAAAGCTATGCTAATGAGATGCTGCCAAAGGAAGAAAACAGAGATCCCAGAAACAGACCATACACACTGGAAAAAATATATGACAGAGACGAAACTACGTATCAATAAAGGAAAGGTGGATTATTCGATAAATAATGCTGGGAATTTAGGTAATGCATGTGGGAATAAAATAGAACCCTACCTAATGCCATATCCAAAAATAATTTATAGATGGGTTCAAAAAAGGGCTAAATGTAAAAGGCAAAACTTTAAAGTTTTAAAGACAATGAGAGAAAACTTTATGACACTGGGACAGGGAATATTTTCTCAAAGAAGTCACAAAAATATAAACCACATAGGAAAATAATGACATTTTTGGTATGTTAAATTTAAAATCTCTTGTTCTGCTGGTGAAGGAAAAATGTTGTTCAGAGTGCAGCCCCAGCATCACAGAGCAGAGAAGTGAGCTTGAAGCTGAGAGATGAGCGCCTAATTACCAGCCTGTATAGCAATGCCACAGATAAATTAGAAAAAAAAAAAGCCATACACTGTTAGAAGATGTTTGTACATATATTACTAATAAAGGATTACTATCCAAATTTTCAGGGTAGTACTTCCACAAACTAATAAACAAAAGACCAAAAATCCAAGGGAAAAGTAAGCAAAAGATATAAAAAGGCATATAAAAAGATATAAACATAGACAAATTATCCAACTTTTCTATTAACCAGGGAAATACAAATTTAAACAAAAAAAAATGAGATACTGCTCTTCAGATTGATAAATACATAAAACAAAACAAAACTACCTGACAGTATTATAAAAATATTGACAAGGATCCTGGGGGTTAGTAGCTCTTAATTGTTGCTGGGGAAATGTAAATTGCTATGACCACTTTGTTGTGCAGTCTTGCAATATCTGATAAAGTTGAAGGCTTTGATAGCCTGTGTCCTAGAATTCTTGAAATTCTAGTTAAAGGTGTATGCCCTGAAACACTCTTACATCTGTGCATAAAGGTACATATACAAGGAGAGCTCAGGTTTACAAAGGGGAAAAACTGAAAACAAATTAAGTGCTCATCAGTGGGAGAACTGATAAACAAATTATACAATATTCATCCAGAGCAGCAGCTAAAGCTAATGAATTGGAACCATATGTGTAAACATAATCTTAAAAACATAATGTTAAATGAATAAAACCAATTGAAAAATCCTATGTGCATTGTGATAGAGTATGACAAATATAAGCTTTTAGAACAGGCAAAACAGGAGTTAGAATTTACTGTAGATAAATATACATGTTTAAAAGGTATAAAAATTTACATGAAAAAATAGAATCAATTTCAGGATAATGTTTCCCTTTGGAGAGGGACTGGGGAAGAAGATGAGCGAAGAAGGCAGAGATAGATACTTCAATTCTATCTGCAAGGTTTGTTCTTAAAACAAAACAAAACAAAACAAAACCCAAAAAGTAAAGGAAGAAAAATGGACTTATCTGCCAAAATAAAAAATTTGCTATCTAAACTAAAAAGAAGGGACAAAACTGACGGAGAAATTAGGGAGCAGAAAGGTCAGGCTGAACGTAGTGGAGCAGAAATGCCCAGGGACAGTGGTGTGGACAAAGAGCCCTGACCGGCTGGCTCACTGAGCTTCCCAAAGTCCTGAGATGGTGCAGCCACACAGCCAAATGTTTCGTATGTCACCAAGATGGAGGCATGAAAACACTAGCAGGGAGAAAATGCTAGTGGCCTCGAAGATGCTTTGAAGAGTAGCCCAAGGAGAAGCAGTAGCAGAGGCCAGTGCAGACGCCCTAACAGAAAACCAGATGGGAATGCAGAAGATCAGAGGTTCCCAGTGAGAAGAGGGGAAGACATCTGTGGGAGAAGGGATGACGCAAGTTCAGCAAAGTCAGTGCTGGAAGGACCCAGTGCCAGCTTCCCCGGGTCACAGTACCTCAATGCTTCCTAACTCCTTACGTGGGATACCAGCCAGGGAACAAGGAGATACTTAAGAGTGTTGAATGGAAAAAACAAATCATGAATTGAATGGAAAAAATGCTGAATTGACTGACATTAATTTTAATTAAACAAAAACAAAGATTTATATTCATAAGTGGTACAGAGGTATGGGATAGCAATTCATTTTAGAGTTAGGAGGAAAACAATAACATTTAATCAAGAGGAAGAAGAAAATAAAAAAGGAAAAAATGAGGGAAGGAAAAGAGATTAGAGCAGAGAGGGAGGAGGAAGATAACACAATGGCAGGTACAGAAGGTTCACCTGGAGTCACCAACTTGGACCTCCCCACCATGGGTGGCACAGTTACAGGTACTGCTGAGTGCCTGCCAACAGCTCGGGCCAACGCTAATCCTTCAGTATCCACCATCCCCTGGGGGATTAATCAGCCTCCTGTGGCAGGTGGAGTCCACTGGATCCCTTTCACCATGGAGAAGTCATGGATTTGTCCTCATTAGAAAAGATGAGATCCTGTGTATGGATTTGTCTTCCCTGCCCACAGTGTTCCAGCAACCCCATCCACGGACTTACAAAATACCTGATTCACCACCATGGCATCACTCATTTCTTCCAACAGAAGGATTTGTTTTACTGAAAGAGAAGTGAAGCAATGGGCTCATGGCCATGGACTTCCCTGCTCCTGTCATATACCCATCACCCAGAGGCAGCTGCCCTAAGAGAAGAGTAGTATGGGCAGCTTCTGGGCACTCCTTATGGCCGGGAGACCATGAGCATCTGGGCACTGTCCTATAGGATGTGATATATGCTTGAAACCAGCAGCCAGTGTCTTCACTGCACCACTTGGAGACAGAGTGAGTCAAGGGGTGGCAGTGGCAGTGGTCCCTCTCATTAATGTACCCAATAATACATGCATAGAAATTTTGATTCTTCTCTCCACAAGCCTGGGCTCCATTGGTCTAGTTCTTAACCCCAAGTGAAGAAGGCCTTCGCCACGGCACTCAACAGTGGGCCCATTACGTTGGAAGTTGGAACTGCCACCTGGCTATTTTGGGCTCTTTTGTTATCAAAACAAAGCAGAAATGAGATGGTGTAGACTCATTTCTCCCTGCTTCTCTGGGCCAAATACAACTGTAATCTCTGGAAATGACCCAGCAGCCAACCAAAGGAGAATTCTGGTGGTAGAAAGAGGGAAGCTGACTGGGCAGGGACCCCACAACTGAAGGAACAATGTAGCAGCAGGACAACTTACGTCTCCCCGCCCAACAGAAGTCAACCCAAGCACGGTGTTTCTCAATCCCCTACGTAGCAACAGAAGGTGGCACAGGTAGGCTTGCTCAGTCTTCCCCTGGACCAAAGGTGTCCAGTTGGGGGTCAGGAGCCCTGTTAACAGTAAGTAGCCAGGGACAGCACTCATCTTCCTCACTGATCCTGAGACTCACTCCCCCTACCAAGAGACACTTGGACAGTCAGGCGTCCCAGGCAAGAACAATCCCACTGTAACAGGCAGCCCAGCCCAGGAAGCCTCTTTTTCCCTGTGTGTTGGAGACTCTCCTCCTCCACCTGGTGGCCCTGGCAGGTATATCCCGCCATCAGTGCCATCCCAGAGAGCAGTCTTTGTTTCTGTGGGCTGGACTTCCTTTCTCCAACTAGAGGCACCAGGAGGTGGAAACCCTGCAGGCAGCATCAGCAGGGGTCAGTGAGAGCCCCAGTGGCTCTAGACACACCAGCAGACCAAACTGCGCTGCAAAGACTCTGAAGATTAGACTGTCCTTGGAACCACAGCCCAGAAAAGTAGACCAGGACTTGCAAGCTAAATCTAAATTAGGCGATTGCCTGTTACAGCAAAATAACTAAATAGGACCCAGAGTCCCCTAACATGACACCCGACCTGTCCAGGAGACAATCGAAAATCACCTCTCATACCAAGAACCAGGACTATCACAACTTAAATGGGAAAAGACAACCAACCAGTACGAATAGATGACTCAGATGTTGGCATTATCAGGCAAGGATTTTAAAGCAGCCATCATAAAAATGCTTTGGCAATAATTAAAAATTGTCCTGAAGCAAATGAAAAATAAAAGAAAATTTCAGCAAGAAAATAGAAGTCATAAAAAAAACAGCCAAATGGAAATTATAGAATTAAAAAATACAATGACAGAAATAAAAATCAGTGGCTACGACAGAGGATACAACCAGCAAACCTGAGGATGACAGATCGATAGAATTTGCCCAATATGAGTGACAGACAGAAAATAGACTGAAAAAATAGATGAAAAAAGATGTCCTTTGATGGGTGAGTGGTTAAACAAAAGCTGTGGTTTATCTATACCATGCAATACTATGCTACTCAGTAATAAAAAGAAACAAACTATTGACACGCACAACCACCTGGGTGACTCTCAAGGGCATTATACTGAGTGAAAAAAGCCAGTCCCAAAAGGTGACAGACTATATGATTCCCTTTATACAATACTCATCAAAGTGCAAATTAGAGAACATTGTGGTGCTTGCCAGGGGTTCAGATGGGGTCAAGGTGTGGGGGGGGAGTCGCAGGAGGGAGGTGGATGTAGTTGTAGAAGGAAACACCAGGTGTCCTTGTGGTGCTAGGACCGTTCTGTATCTTGACAGGTGGAGGATACACAAATCTACACATGGCATGAAATTGCATAGAACTAACACACACACACACACACACACATACACGCACACACGCACACACATAAATACAAGTAAAATGGGAAATCTGGGTAAGATTGGTGCATTGTGTCAGTGTCACTGTCCTGGTTGTGACGGTGTACTATATCGCTCCATGGGGGGAGTAAGGTGCATGGGATCTCCCTGTATTGCTTCCCATAACTGCATGGGAATCCATAGCGATCTCAAAATGAAAAGCAGAAGGGGGCTGCTGTAGGATCTGACTGTTTTGCCGGTCCTTAGTCCGTTTGTCCTCACTCCTTCCCTTTCCCTGCTTTCTCTGTGTCATATGGCTGGAGATGGACACTGCAGGCTGCATTTCCCCCGCTCCCTTGCTCTCAGGCTCTGGCTGAGTTCAGCGGAGGAGAGACCTTGGTGGAGACAACAGGCAGGAGGAGGGTAAAAGCCACCAGGTCTTCCCCCTCGCTCTCCATCTTAAGTGGCCTCTCCAGCAGTGGCTGACACTTCACTGTGGCCAACACTTCACTGTGGCTCCAGCTCCTGCCAGACAGGCTTCCCTGGAGTGGCCCCGCCCCCGGGCTCTGGTTCACTTCCAGCCCGGTAGTGGAGTGGCTCCCTCCCTGCTGTTGCTAACCTCTGAGTGCCTTACCATCCCCTTGCCTTCTTGATCCTTTCATTCTCTGATCAACAAATTCCTTGCAATAAATCCCATCTATTTTAAATGCTTGAGTAGTTTCTATCTCCCTGTGGACCCTGACTGGTATGGACAGCCTGGACCACGTGGTCTTGCTAAGGCCAAGTTGGGAGAAGAGAAAGGGTGAATGAGTTTCACACTCACGAACCCAGCACAGTGGACACGGGCCCCTTTAGGGGATTGTATTGGATTGAATTGTGTTTCCCAAAAAGATATGTTGAAGTCTTAACACCTGGTCCTTGTGAATGGGACCTTATTTGGAAATACAGTGGTCCTGTCTTATCCATGGTTTTGCTTTCCACAGTTTCAGTTACCTGTGGTCTACCAGGGTCTGAAAATATTAAATGGAGATTTCCAGAAATAATTCATAGGTTTTAAATCACACACTGTTCTGAGTAGCACGATGAAATATTGTGCTGCCCCACTCCATCTGGCCTGGAACGTGAATCCTCCCTTTGTGCAATACATCCATGCTGTGTACACTACCGGCCCATTAGTCATCAACATAGTCTGCTCTGACATCCAACCTTTGACACCCTCATGGCTCAATGATCCAAGATCACCTGAAGCAGACGGTGCTCCTATTGATATATTGTCAGAAGGTCAATAGTAGTGTAACACCACATCACAGTGCCTACCTCCTTCACCTTGCTTCATCTCATCACATACACCTTGTATCACCTCACATCATCACAAGAAGAAAGGTGAGTATAGTACAGTAAGGTATTTTGAGAGAGAGAAAGAGAGTGAGAGAGAGCACATTCACATAACATTTATCACAGTATATTGTTATAGTTGTTCTATTTTATTATTAGTTGTTGGTAATCTCTTATTGTGCCTAATCTATAAATTAAACTTTATCATAGGAATGTATAGGAAAAAGCATAGTGTATGTAGGGCTTGGCATTATCTAAGGTTTCAGGCTTTCAGTGGGGGTCTTGGAATGTATCCCCTGAAGATAAGGGGGGACTCCTTATCTGTAGGACCTTATCTCCTCCTCCTGTAGGACCTTTGCAGATGGAATCTGTTGAGATGAGGGCATATTGGATTCGGATGGGCCCTCCTTGAATCCCATGGCTAGTGCCTTTAGAAGAGAAAGGGGAAAGAGATTTGGATACAGAGACACAGATACACAGGGGAGGAGGCCAAGTGAAGGTGGAGGCAGAGCGATGCTTCTGCAAGCCAAGGAACACCAAAGACTGCCAGCAACCACCAGGAGATAGGAGACAGGCATGGAATAGATTCTCCCTCAGAGGCTCCAGAAGGAATGATCCCTGTCAACACCTTGATTCCCAACTTCTAGCCTCCAGAATTAGAAAGAATATATTTTGTTGTTTTAAGACACCCGGTTTGTGGTACTTTGTTATGGCAGCCCTAGGAAACAGAAATAAAGGGCGGGTAGTCCAGTCCTGGCACGTGCCTCAGCCTGGTGACAGCCCAGTGTTCGTTGTTCTATTTCCTATGCTAACCCAACTATATTATTGATTAGAGGAGGTTGTGCTGATCATCAATGCAGGGAGAAACTTCATAAACCCCAAAGGGATAGTGAAGACTAGATGACAAACGTAGACTAGTGACAACTGCTACCAAATATGAGGAAAGCAGGATGTGTCACCTGCCTTCTGACCCAAGGCAGATAGAAGGATCCCAGGAGTTGTGCTGAGCCTGAGAAGGGACATGTAACACTTGAGTGGTGGCAAGGATGTGGTGGGATTCTGTACCTGATTTGTCAGTGCCCTGCCTGTATCTCCTCGACCCTCCCTGGACATCCCCTGCTGCTGTCGTGGGCAGTTCGTGGGCACACTGCCAGTGTCTTACCACAGTACCTGTGACTCACTGTCTGGGGTGCTCTCTGCTTGCAGAACTGTGCAGGACCTGTATGGGGGGTGGGCCAGAAGTTCTAGGGAGTTAATGACCCCAGGAGCAGCCTTCAGTTAATAAAAAGAAAGAGTTGGTAGATAAATACCTAAGCTTCCTGGCCCCTTGACAGGACACTTCTGAAGTGTGGTCTGCATAGTCACTTAGGGGGTCCCCAGAGGGACTGAGCCCCAGATGTTCACAGCACCAGTACCCATAGCCAGTCTGATCATCACCCCATTCTCTACTGGCATTCCTTCCTCTTTGTGGACTCCCTGACGTCCTCCCTTACCGTGCTTTCTTGGGACCACCTCCTGCTATGGTCTGAATGCTGTGTTCCTACAAAATTCGTATATTGAAACTTAACCCCTTCTCTTTTTAAACTTTACACTAAAAAAAAAACCCTAATCCCTAGTACAATAGTATTAAGAGGTGGGGCCTTTAGGAGATGATTAGCTCCTGAGGGCAGAGCCTTCAGAAATGGGATTCATGCCCTTATAAAAAGGCCCAAAGGAGCTTGTTCATCCTTTCCGCCACGTGAGGACACAGAAGGCACCACCCAAGAATATCAGGCCCTCACCAGACACTGAATCTGCTGGTGCTTTGATCTTGGACTTCCCAGCCTCCAAAGCTATGAGCAATAACTTTCTATTGTTTATAAATTACCCAGGCCAAAGTATTTTGTTATAGTAGCCTGAACAGACTAAGACAACTTCCAAATAAACTATTTGTACCCAAATACTAGTCTCAGAATCCGCTTTTTGGGGAATCCACACTGATTCAGATTCTGCGACACACTCTCAGCCTGAGGAAGGTGTGGGCGTGACCACTCTGGCCGTCAGCCCTGGAGATGTTCAAATGTCAGTGGAGATGTCCAGGCTGCAGATTTTTCATGACCTTCTATAGACACGTGTTGCCACCTTTCCCTTCACTGCCATTCATGCTTTTATGTGGCTTGGTCATATTTCAACAGGAGAGATGCATTATGAACCTAGAGTGGAAGTGAAGCTTGGAGGTGAGATCTGAAATGCAAGACGTTTTATCAGGGCGAGGGGGGAGAATACGGATAGGAGAGTGGGAGAAAGGACAGAGAGACATGTCTTCACGGGGGAAAGGCCTGCTCCTCTAGGAGTTCAAATAGCTAGCTAGGAATGGACCAGATGGCAAAATCACTCTGGGCCACAGGACAGGATTAACAGCATCACATATGCAAAGCGACCAGTCAGGATTTGTTCCAGTTACTACTGCTGCATAACAAACTACCCCAAACAGTGCTGTAAATAGCCCTTTTATTATGCTCATGGATCCTGTGAGATGAAAGTTTAGAAACTACATAATAGGGATGGCTTGTGTCTGCTACGCAATGTCTGGAGCCTCAGCTAGGAAAGAAGGCTTGAAAGTTGAGGGTGACCCAACTGCTGGGGCTCAGAACCAGCCGAAGACTCCCTTACTGACATGTCTGGTGGTTGATGCTGGCTGTTGACTGGGCCCTCAACTGGGGCTGTCAGCCTGGGCAACTACATGTGGCCTCTGCTTGCAGTTGCTCGGGCTTCCTTACAGCATGGTGGCTGGGTTTCACAAGTAAGCATTCCAAGAAAATCAGGCAGAAGCTATAATGACTTTTATGATCTAGTATCAGAAGTAACCAAGAGTCATTTTCACTATCCTCATAAGTCCACCCCAAATCAAGGGGAAGGAATATGGAATGTACACAACCTCTCAACCAGAGGAGTGTTAAAGTCTCTTTGCAAGATGACAATGAGGGCCGAGACATACTGTTGCAGCGTCTGTGGGAAACACAGTCTGCTGCAGTGTTCACTGACTCCTACCATGTGCTCATCTCTGTCTCGAGGGCTGTGAGATTCATAAGATGGAGGCTTAAGGTCCGAATCCACATTGGCTGGATGGGAGGCTTCGTAAACTCCAGTTAGGGCTGCCACCTGGCTCAGGGTGTCTCTGCCTTCCTGGGAACAGCCCTGAGACTGGTTGAGGGATGGACAGCCTGACCTAAGCAAGGTCAAAACTGTCCTTTCCGAATTTCTCTAACTGGTTCTTAGAAAAGGGGGAATCTGTGTGTAGCCATGTGGGGGTGGCCAGCCTGCACTGGGCAGGAACTAAGCTGACACCCAGAGAGAAACAGAGAGAGAGAGAGAGTGAGACAGAGCGCACTTTAGTTTCAGGCATCTCTGAGGCCCAGCAGGCATGAGGCCCACCAGCACCCTGGCCCTTCCCATGGGTACCTGAAATGTCCTAGATCCCTCCCAAATATCCTCTTTCTTTTTTTAAATCTAAGCTATTCCAGTTGCATTTCTGTCACTTACAACCGAAAGTGTTCTGGCAAGCACAGGTATAAATGAGATGGAGGATACTCCATGTAGGCCAGCCCCAGACCAAGCATGTCAGCCATCAGATTTGGGGATCAAGAAGGAGGCTGTCATCTATTGGCGAGGTCAGGTGTCAGGAGAAAGGAGACCATGAGTTGGTCGGTGGGGAAGGTTCAAGGGGATGAAATGACAGTTTTGGAGTCAGGCTGACTCAGATTCAAATCCTGCCTTAGAGATTTGTTGCTGAACCTCTCTGAGCCTCAGTTAGCTTGTCTGTAAGATGGGACTAATGCCCATCTCATGGGATTGCTAAGAAGACTCAATGACTAGGCTTAGCATTTAGCACCAGAACAGCTACTTGGGAAACTGTGATTCATTCATGTAGAAATGCAATATTCTGAATTTTTATTATTCTCTTCAACCTCATTTTATCTGCAACTGACTGTGCAGTTAGGACATCACCCTGGTGTAGCAGCAGTTGTGAGTGTCCCATCCAACACCCTCTTGGGCCACTTCTGAGTTTCTCTGCAGATGGGGTTGAGGGATCCTTGCATGCCGCTGGCCTTCCACCCAAGCACCCATGTTCTTTGCTCTTCTATTTGTGGGGTTTCTCCATCATCATGGGACCTTGCTGTATGAAGAAATGCAGGACAGTTAGTCCCCTGGGGCTACTTCATCCAACAAGGAGCAGAACCAGTGGACAAACGCCACATCTTCCCTGTCTTTCAATGGGACAGTTGTGTTCTTCAGGGGTCCACAGCAGAGCTGAGCCCCAGTTGCCCGTGGTGGTGACCACTCATTAGCATGCACACTCTCCACTTCCCTCCTTTCCCTGTCTCTCGCCCTGCTCCAAACTTGGGACTCTTGCCACATCCTGGGCCTTACCCAAGAAGAGGGATCCAGATGCTCTCTGTCCCCAGATTCTCCCACACCTGTCATTCCCCAGAGCTCAGCCGGGGATGCAGGGGGCAGGATGCAGGACTTCCCAGCTCAAGAACCAGGTCTGTAGAATCTTTTTTGCTCCCAGTCTTTCTTTCCTGCAGCCAAGGAAATCCCCAGTTTGAGAGTCCGGATGATTTGCTCTTACATTATCATTCCTCCAAATCTATTGTCTTTGTCAAATTCTTGCTGAGTCCTATTGGGGCCTAAAATGTTACAAATCAGAAAAATTTTCCTTTTTCTCTAATCTATACTTCTTCCCTGAGGCAATGAAGGAGAGCATAACTGAGCCTGGCTAACTAAATGCAAGCAGGCGTGAGGAAGGGCCTGAGTACAGGAAAATAGAGTAAGAAAAACACTTAGTCCATATTTCAAAATATAAACCCACCTCCTAGAGACAAGAAAAGTAAGATTCAAAGAGATCAAATGTCACAGTCAAGGTTCATACAGTTAATAAACACAAGAGCTGGGACCAGGCCCCAGTGATATGCCACATTTAGTCAAAAGAGTGGTTGTCGCAACGTGTGTTGAAATCCAAGATCCCACATAGAATTAGGGTCCCTGAAGTGTAAGTCCTTCCATGCCTGATGTGTTAAATCAAATTCTGCCTTGCAGAGACTAACATTGGCAGAGACCCAAGAAAACCTCTGCGGCACAGGATTATCCATTGTAAAGACCTGCAGCCACAGTCAGCAAGACACTGTTCCTTTAACACGGAGATGTCTTCCTGTGGCGCCCGGTAGTGCGTGTTCCCCGTATGTTCCATGCACAACATAGGCACCTAAAAATTAACTGACTTTCTAAGAGATTTCACAAACAGGTCCGGAGTGGTCCCCAGCTTCAGCTGGCCGTGATTTAGCCTGCAGGGCTTGTGCTCAGCGTCTGAGCCAACCTTGGTGACTGAGGAAAGGGAAATGAGGGCCATGCAGTCTGAATGCGTACTGCGTGCTGGAGCTTTCTTTGGCTTCCAATGTATTGAGATTAGGAATGAATAATGGTTCTGTGCACCAAGGGTACCAACCCCTCCCATCTCTTTGAGAGTTATTTTTGTTCTGCACCCCAGGAGGCAGTGTGGAGAAGGCAGGTTCAGAGGAAATACACCTACCCACACTCAGGGGTGTGCTCTGGTGGCTTCCGCAGTGTGGCCTGCCCCTCTGCAGGTGTCAGGGGTCAGTCTTCACCGCGGCCCTGTGCAGCTGCACGAGAGCACTTGGCGACTTGCAAAAAACCCATGACACAGAATCCATAGGCAAATAGCAATGTTAAATTTATGAGCTGGGTTGCTTATGCTTTCATTATGCAAAGCCACTAGAATTTTCTAACAGTGCCTTCTGTGATGCGGCTCTAACACTCCCTTGGCACAATCCCTCTGTCACAGCTTTTCTTCTAGGAAGGACAGGAAGGAACAGTAGTGATGCTAACACGCAGCAAGTGAGTCACTGGGTGACCTTGGGGAGGGACTCCAGGCCTGAGCATCTTCAAGTGCCCAGGCTAAGGCCAGCTGTGTGGGTGATGTCATGGGGCGGGGGAGGTGGCAGGCTCACATCCCATGTGGCCGGGCAGTTTTCTGCTCCATGGAGGCCTGACAGGGCTGCCCCTGCAATAACTCCTGGGCTCTGAGCCACCTCCTCAGATCCCAGCCTCTCTCCCAGCCCAGCCAGCCCAGACCTTTGGAACAGCCTAGACTGCCTTCACTGGTTTTGGATTTCCAAGGGAGCCAGGAGTGCCCCGCAGCTTCAGAAGGACAGTGGCCTCAGTAGGTCAGTGAGGAACACGTTTGCATCTGGGCAGTCCCACGAGGGCAGGCCCTCCGCTGTCGGGAGAGGACTGTTCTCCCCGAGGCAGAGTCTCCCACTGCAGCTGGCTGCTCTAAAGGGGTGGGGGGCTGGGTGCACAAGCATTGTACAGTGAGCTTACAAGCCAACATTAGTTACTTTTTACTTTGAAATCTATTGATGGCAGCAGATATGTTTCCTTAGTGGTATTTGTTTTAGAAATAATCAAATGGATTGAAACTTTCTGATCACATAGCAATAGAGGTGTGAGGAGGCCGCCCTGAAGCCAGCTGGAGACCACTGTGTCAGTCGGCTGTGGTCGTGGATGCTGGATGCACCACCCAGGCACCCTCTCAGGAACGCAGACTTTTCCTGCAGCTCTTCGGGGCACTGCGAGCAGTTCTTTCAGGGAAGCGCTTCTGCTCAAGAGAACTGCCTTGCCCAGGACCACACTCGCTTGGGGCAGTTGAGATGACTGGTCAACCCAGGGGTATAAAGGGCTGGCCCCTTCGCCTGGGACAGCTCCAGAGCTGAGGGCTTTGCTGGGACCGCAGCTCAGCTCCACTTCTCCCTCAGCTCACTGCTTCGTCCCCTCCCTCCGCAGGTATTGGTCCCCAGAGCCCTCCCTAATAAACCTCCCGCACACAACTCTCTGTGTCGGAGTCCGCTGTGTTGCTCTCTGCGCCCACCCCTGCATCCATTCCTTTTGGCATCAGCAGCCCGATTTTCTTTGGGAGTTGCCTGCCCTACGTTGCCACAGTCCTGGAGGGGCTGCCAACCAGGGGCCCTGTCCACTGTCGGTCCAGGGCCAACCACATACCCTGGAACCAGTCGCATTTTCTCTGGGCCTTTGCAGCTTGGCTGAGTAACATGAGAATGGATGGAGCATGCCTATTCCAGCATGTACCTAGACTGGATGGCCAGGTGGTTCTTCTGTCCTGTCCCCACATCCCGCTTCCTGACCACACTGTGTGATGCATTATCGTACTGTGCAACAATTTCTCTCTTTAAAATAGATCAGGGTCTGAGCACAGCCTTGGGCAGGGGGGAGGAGAGGGAGAACAGCCTAAAAAAGGAGGCCCGTGAAGTTGAGCCCTGCGGTGTGAGAAGGAGCTAGCAAGGGCCTTCCAGGGAGCGAAGCAGTGTGAGCGGAGGTCCTGGGGTGAGAGAGCACCTGGCAGTCAGCAAGAGCAGCAGAAGATGAGCACGAAGGTTTCCTGTGTTTATAAGCCTGACCCACAGGGTCTGTTTGCTGAAACACAAAAACACAAGGTGTGGGGGGAGCACAGAGTTCCATGAGTTTATCCACAAGGTCCCTTTGAGTCTCCAGAAAGGAGACATCGTGAGCTGACAGCAAGGACCAGCCCTGGCCCACCCTCCTTGGAAGCTGTGACTGCCACTGGCTCTCAGCCAAGGAGGCATGCCCGCCCAGGTTCCCGTTCCCCTGGGGTGGAAGCTGCAAAGCAGAAACTGACAATATGAGGTGATGGGACAGGAGCACAGATGTGAGGATAAATGCCAGGGCCGGCACCAGGGCAGGCAGGGTGGCAGCTAGAGGCACATGTCTTCAGGGCTGAAACAGACAGGAGGCCTGAAATCAGGTCACCCCACAGGAGACAAGGGTGGCGGAATCTGCAGGGATAGAGGACCAGCAGGTATCAGAGGGCACAGGCTGGGGGACGCCCCAGCCTATGTCATGACAAGAGAAAGCAGGAGTTCTGGTGGCCACAGCCCTACTTCTTACACTCTGGAAACCCTCCCCTGTGTCTGGGCTGTTGCTCCCCAGAATTCCAGCAGCACCTGCTGTGTGCTGCCTGCTGCCCTCTCCTGGCGGCTCGTGGAACTACCACCACTGCAAACAGGCTTGTCCTTCCAAGGAGGCACCAGCCCTTGGCTGAGGCAGGAACCCAGTGCAAGGGGGTCAGAGGGTGTCAGTGCCAGGGACCTCAGGGATAATTGTGTTTGGCCACCACATTTTACAGATGAAGAAACTGAGGCCCAGGAAGGGAAATGATTTACTCTGGGTCTTAGGCCACATTCATGGACTTGAGCTTCCTGATCCACAGTCACAGATGATCTTCACGGCCCATAATTATTTCCAAACCTGGAAAACAGGAGCTTCCCCTGAGAACACACCCTTGTGCTGTAGCTACAGATAGTGCAGAAACTTGTCTGCTATTAGCAACGTGATTTTATTAATAGCTGTCACTAATGTAGCTGTTTATCATTCCAAACATTTGGAATCCCAAAGAATCTGAGCCCCTGAAGAAGAATTAACAGACAAATAAACAGAGAGCTGCTTCCTTATCTCTCAGGCAAACCTCCAGTCCTGGATACTTCCAGATTCAGGATACACAGGGAGGCGGGATGGAGCTCCTGACGATTGTGTCGTTGCTTGATCCACGTGCTTTGGGTGACCAAGCTGATGCCCAGAAGCGCGAGACCTGCAGGTCCTCTGCTGACCTGACTAACTGCCATTCTCTTCTGTCCGTAGGCACGGACCCCGCCTTTCTCCCCTGAAAGCCAGCCGGCCACACAAGCAAGTGTCTGGCTCTCAGGAAGTGCCTGGCTTGTCTCTTACATAAAATGAAATATTCATGGTCTATGGGATGCTGAAGGTGAAACGAGATCCTATTTCTGGCCACCCTTTTCCCTTGGAAGTGTCAATATGTTGAAACTGCACCAGGCCAAGTAAGAATACACCTTCTTTCTGAAACAGTGATTACAAATTGTAGGCAGCGGAAACCTCAAAGCGGCAGAAGTTGGCAGGAGTAACAAGGGAGGAAATAAGAGCTCTCTGTGATTAAATGCTGAGTTGGGGCTTTGGGTATTACCTATCAGGTTGTAAAAGTCTTTAAGAGGCGTTTGCAACTGCAAATATACATGACTGCCCCCATAAAGGACTTACTGCAATAGGGTGCGTCTTCCAGGTTGCGATGAGCAGGAAGCCCGAGGCTGGTCTGTGAGCAGAGGGGGGGCGGTGTGAGGGAGCAGAGCGAGGCTGCCCACCGACGGTGGGACTTGGGCACAGGCAGAACCTGTGAAAGCCGGAACTGTTGAGAGAGCAGCTTCTCACCTCCAAGATGATAGCTGTAAAATTCAGGAGTGTGGCAAGGTCTGTTCACTCAGCACCAAACCTTTTTCCTTCTCTTCCTGGGTACTCAGCTAGACCACATTTCCCGGCCTCCCTTGCAGATACATGTGGCCATGTGACTGACATGTAGCCAGTGGAACAGGAGCAGCACCCCCAGCAAGGCCTCCCCTGCACGACCCTTCCTTTACCTCCTGTGTGTAAGCTCAAGACCAATCCCCAGGGTGACCTTAGAAGCTACACAGTGAAGATGGCAGAGCTTCTGTCAGCCTGGGTCCCCAGAGAACTGAGTTGAGCCAATATCCCCATCTACTTTTTCCTTGCTACAATCTAGAAACACCCACTTTGTACTGTTACATGAGTAATATATATTCCTTTATTGTGTAAAGGCACTAACGTTGGGGGGGGCTGTTTAGTACAGCATATCACGATACATTAATATAAAGAGCAAGACTTAGAATCTCTGAAAATTGCTTTGGGAACTAATGGAGAGTGATGATGATGGTGTCACGAGCCATTTGTGCTGCCCTCTGCAGCCAGCCGGGGCCTGTCTAACCGGCAGGGACGCGGGTAGAGGAGATACCGTGATCGCTGGTCTCCCAGTTGAATCCGTTGGGGATTGCAAAGACACAGTCACTCGCACAGGCTGGCACACCCGGCAAGTCCTTTGTTAGGACTTCAACCCACATTTCTACAAGGTCTGTAGAGTACTGTGTGGGAAAGGACCCTCTTACCTCTCGTGTAAGAGGCCACGTCAAAACCCCACCCATACGGCCTCGGTTCCCTTTACCTTTCCCACTCCCAAAAGGCCTCTGCGTCTTTGTCTGCGGGCGGCCTGCAGGCTGCTGGGGTCCACGCGGAGAGCTGGAGGGGCCTGGAAGTCACACCCTCCAACAGTGCCCTTGACCGAGGATTGACAACGCAGGGTCATGCAGGCTCCAGCCCCTCACCCCTGATCGAGATACTCTGGAGCGTGACCTACACTGTCCCTGGGTTCTCTCCAGGATGGAGCCAAGTGGGAGCCTCCAGGGGACTATGCCTGACACTGCACCCTTGCATGGCCTCCCTCCTTGCTGCCCCCACTTCCCCACTTCCCTGCTGGGTTTCCTTCCTAATAAACCACTTTCCTGTTCATATTTGTCTTGGGGTGGGAACCTACCCTGAGATGTTTAGAGTTTACCCCACCTCCTTATCTAAGTGACAAAGCTGATGAGCAGAGAGGGAAAGGGACTTGCTGGAGGTCACATGGAGGAGAAGGGGGCCAGGGCCCAGGTCCTTGAGCGTCATCCTCTGCAGCTCTGACAGCTGATGCTGGGAAGGCATCTTCACTCTTGAAGCCTGGGCGTCAACTGCAATGACTGAGGCAAGAGTCAGGACTCTAACTTGAGTCAGACTGACTGAATCGGCCACCACAGCCCTCGCCGAGACTCCTGATGCTCTGATGCACACCGTCCCGCTGTAAGTACAGGTACAGTCAACCGGCAGGTATTTATGGAGCATCTGTTGGGGCCAGGTGGGGTCTGGGTGCTGGGAGTCAGGGTGAGTGGATGAGTCACCTGCCTGCCACTCAGGAAGTGGGGGAAGGGGAGACAGAATGCAATATCAGGGAGTGATAAATGCTAAGAAGAAAAATCAACAGGGGCTGCCGTGTTATATAGGGGTTCAGGGGTCAGGGAGAGCATTGTGAGGAGGTGACACAAGAGGATGAGGCAAAACGAAGGTGAGCATTGTTTTTCTCTAGGTCCCCTGTCCTGAGGCAGGACAGCGTGGCATCTGGTTGGGATTCAGTGGCCGTCGTCAGTGGGTAGCTGGCTCTGCCTGGAGGGGTCTCCTCTGAGTCCACACCCTGTGCAGTGTTGTCACAGAGCCTGCAGGACAGGCTGGCTCTTGCTACGAGAGGGCAAAGGAGATGGGCTGGAAGCAAGGGGGCTGTGGCTCATGTCCTGTGCACCCAGAGCTTGTACCCCCCAGAACCATCTTCCGGCCACCAAAGGACAGAGTTGGAGCTGTGCCCGGCCCTTTCAGACAAGCCATTATCTGGAAAAGATCTGGAGTTAAACATCAGATGTTCTCCCTGTGACCTCAGTGCACAGAGATGTCAAACTTAGGGCAGGAATTTTCTCTGCTCAAACTTTAACTGTCTGAAAACACTGTAGGAGCTCAAAGCTTGAGCTTGTGGGATCTGCAGTAAGGCGGGTGTCGGCCCCGCCCCAGTGCTGTGTGCTCCCGGGTCCCTCACTGGGCTCTGATCTCAAAGACAAGCGCAGGCTAAGGGAACAGCCAGGGCAAAGCCTCTGGGGAGAAATGTGCTCCTGTGCTCAGGGAGCATTTGAATGGGCAATAATGGCGCCTCCCTCCTGGGGCTGCTCTGAAGTCACTGCAACCAGCTACACCTCCTGCTTCGCTTGGAGACACTCACAGCCCCTGTGTGGCCACACTGCTCTGAGCAAGCCCAGGGATTCTCGGAAAGGACCCCCTTCACCCCCTCACAGGGGCCATATCGCCTCCTAGGAAGGCCCCCACCCAAGACACAGTGTTCCCTCCCCTGCTTTAATCCCACTGTAACTGGCTTTGTGGGGGAGGGAGAGGGAGGTTCTTTTAAAAATACTTATCTTTATGCTTTGCCTGTACAACAGCAAAGAAAAAAGTAAAAGTCACCTTTGGGCCCATCTTCCAAAGACAACATTCCAAATTCTTGGGTGTATTTTATTTTTGTCTTTTTTATAATAAATATTTTTACAGCGTTGAGAAATCACGTTTTTTTTCTTTTCCTGCGAGTTTGTTTGTTTCCTTGGCCTGCCGCTCTCAAAGGTGCAACATATGGTAGAGGAATTTTCTTCTACCTGGGATTTTGGAAATAATTCAAAATGATGCTTTGGTCTTTGTTGGCTAAAATGTGTGTTTTTGTTTTATGAAAACTGGTACTTAGAATCAGAGTCATAAAATTGAGCATAATCTGGGAACTACAGATCAACTTTTGTTACAGCAAAAACTCCTTCTCACAGAGGAATGCTACAATATGGACACACACGAGGTCAGAACCCAAAATGTGCACAGTAACTGTGCCTCAGTAAATTTTCTTTTTTGTTTATTTGTATTTTTCTAGTCCTTTGACAATAAACATGTAATACTTGTATAATAAAAATAATAAAATATTTTTAAAAATTCACTAAAATAAGGGGGGAAAGGACAAATAAAAGGCAAAGCATTTTATATGTAGTATAACCTAGTGTGTTATAGAAGTTTCACGAAGAAATGGTCCAGTGATGAAATAAGTTGGGAAACACCAAGTTAAATGAAGCTAATGAGATTTCTTCCTTGCGGGGCTTCTCAGAGCCTTTAATACGCTGGTGGTTCTTAGGATCCTTAAGAGGGGGCTCTACCCAGGGATGTGACCAACCTTATCTGATCCCTGAACTACTCTTCTGGGGAGTCTCTCTCCAGACTGATTATGTGGGGAACATACTGGAAAACCCTGCTGCACAGCTCTGACCATGTGCTGAATCAGGGAAATATTCGAGTCCCGTTAGACCGAGTTCTAACGTGACCTGCGTAGTTGAATGAAGCCTTGTTAGAAATTGGAGACCGCGTCAGCTGTCAAACCAGGAACACTGCTGAGATCGCACTGGCAGTTTAAGACATATGGGCAGATAGACTACAGATTTTCAAAGTAAAAAGTTTGGAAAAGTAGAAAGATACTCTTCGGGCTTTCGGTTGAAAGGATCACTGAGCTGTTGGTTCAGCAGAGGTTAAAGGCCGTGGTTAAACAGAGGGAATCCCCTGAACTCCAAGGGCGTAAACTATGTCTGCAAATCAAACCGTGCAAAGGAGAATGAAAGGGACACTGGAGGGTGGGTGCAGCAGACAGGTCAGGGGCTGCCCACATCCGCTGGGGCCTTGGCATCACAAGGGCTGGGCCTCCAGCTGCCAGGATCTGCGTCTCTTCACTTGAGGGCTTCCTCTGGCCACTAGAGCCCCCAAGGACCAGCAGCAAAAACGCGTAAGGATTGAGGGGAGGCAGCCTGACAGCAATGACGGATGGGCGTTGGCGCATAAGCACCTCAGTTTCCCCACCCCTTAGCGGGATGACCCTGCAGTGCATTGTCTACACCAGTGAGGTGCATTGTCTACACTGGCTCCCAGAATTCCTCAAAGGATAAATCTCCAGTTGCCCGTAGTGGCCTCTGGTTTGATAACACACCTTGTTTGCCTGCCTTTGCTTCCCTAGGAAACAAGGTAAGTCCTGCAGGAGTGTCTTTTCTAGCAAGAAAGCCAGTTTTCCTGCGTTTCCATGGTTCTCCCAGCCAAGATTTGTTCCTCTCCAGTGAGTTAAGAATAGTTCCACCCTATTTCTGACAGAGGGCAGCATTTAGTTTTCTTTCACTGTGAGATGTATTCTTGGGCTTGCAAATGACTCCAGCTCAAAAATAAAGAAAAACAAATTGAAATGAGGATTTTAATCACTGTGAAGGGATGAAAGGCTGTGTCAGCGTTTCCATGGAAAGCGCCGTCTTTCAGGGATTTATCATCCCAGCTGTAAAAATATGCTTTATGTTAGGATTTGGCAAGAGCAAGCCTTCAGTCACTTAAAATCTATACATTATTAAAGATTCTACTTTCAATCAAGTCAGAAACGTGACTCTGTAAAAATGGCACAGAATTGTCCTCTGCCCGTCGCGGCTGCCAACTGCTTCCTGCCACATTCCCTGCCAAACCAGCTCAGCGCTGAGAATTGGCAAAGTCAGGGCAGCTGGACCTTTCCAGAGGCTGCTTTGCAATGTGGAACTCAGTTCCACCAAGGAAGAGGGCCTGGTTCTTTGTGGAGGCAAAGTGGTGGCCCTTGTGGGGTCCTGCCAGCAGGTCTGTCTGTAGGTGGCTCTTCTCTAAGCACTGGCTCGCTTGCTCCCTCTCCTGCATCCCAGGTTCCGGGGCTGCGGAGGAAAGAGGATGTGTCAGCACAGCCACACAGCATGCCTGGCCCCTTGGCTCAGGATGCTGAGGCCACTGCAGACTTCACAAGTGGAAGAAACTCAGGTTGAGTTGATGGGAAGCCTTGGGCTTAGCCTGGTTTTACTTTGCAGCCTAAGCTCCTGTAGTGTGAGGGGAACAAAGGCAGCCGGGTCAAGCTATCCACCAAAAGACAAAGCCACACGGGACCCAACCTCAGCCTTTAAGTCACATCACATCAAAGCACCTCTGCTTGGCTTTAAATAAGACCAAATGTGTGAAAACTTTGGTATATCTTTATTTGAAATAGGATGATGGGTGTGGAGGGGGGCTCTTAAGATAGAGGAAAGGTAAGAGCAGAATTTAAACTTTTTATGAGCTGAAATGAATCCTTAGTATGGTGCCAGTGGTGCTTATCAGGTCTTAGGCATTGCCAATTTAATCTTTCCCCCAACACAGTGAGTGATATGTACTGTGATTTCCATTTTATAAAAGAACAAATTGGCTGGGCATGTTGGCTCATGTCTGTAATCCTAGCACCCTGGGAGGCTGAGGTGGGAGCATCACTTGAGGTCAGGAGTCTGAGACCAGCCTGAGCAAGAGTGAGACCCCGTCTCTACAAAAAGTGGAAAATTAGCCAGTGTGGTGGCGCGCCTGTAGTCCCAGCTACTCAGGAGGCTGTGGCAGGAGGATTGCTTGAGCCCAGGAGTTTGAGGTTGCAGTGAGCTATGATGATGTCACTGCACCGGGTGGGGGAGTGGAGTGGGCAACAGAGCAAGACTTTGTTTTAAAAAAATAAAAATAAATAAAAGGAAGGTATTTTTCCATATATAAGACTATATGATCTTACTGTCAGAATACAGATTTCCCCCTCCATCCATCCGCAAAGCCTTTTTTTTTTTTTTTTTTTTTGCAGGCTTACCTTCACACTAGCCTGAAAGGCAGGCATCTCCTTCCTCATCTCCCAGAGGAACACACTGAAGCTCAGGGAAGTTGCCCCTGGCAAGGGCAAAGGCCTAGCTCCACATCTGATTCTTCCACCGCCAGGCCCCAGGGACCCCCTGCCTGTCGAATGTAAACAAGCTGGACTTTGGGATCCTTATCAGGTCACCCTGTGCCAGCTGCCTCACACACTTACCCTCTCTGGACCTCCAAGTGCTAGCATCTACCCCACCAAGAGCCAGGAAAATGCTCTGTGAATAAACACGAAGAACAATCATCGTTCCCGAACAGCAAAAGCTTTATTCACATCCCCAGAACACCCTCCTCCCCCGACGACCGTTAACTGAACTCGGCGGACCCCAACGGAGGAGGCAACATCCAATCCCGCTCGACTACACGGAGAGTCTACCCACGAGCGGGAGGGCTTAGGAAAGGCCGCGCACACCGGCATCTTCTGCCTCCCTCCGCGGCCCTGGCTTTATGGTACTTTCCGCAGAGCCGCACCTCCACCAGCTCCCACCGCCTCAGGTAGGCCCAACAGCTCCACCTCTTCCTCACCCCCGTGGGCTCCACCGGCCCCGCTTCAGCCACCAGCTCCGCCGCACGCGGCCCCTCCCGGCTGCGCCCGACTCGCTCCGTCCACGCGGCCCGGCTCGGCGCCACTCGGCGCCGCCCGCCCTTCGCCTCCACTCTGTTCGACTCCGCTCGGCCCCTTCCGGCGGCACCCGAATCCTCCACTCCCTCGGCCCGCCCACTTCGTTCCGCGGGGCTCCCCACTTCGACCCCTGGCCCCTCCTCCTTCCGTAGCGGAACAACTGCGAGGTGTCACCTGTTCGCTGGCGGGCGGGATCCGGATTTTTGCTCCATCTGGCTCGGCCCCCATCGGTTCCGTCTGGCACAGCTGGGCTCCACTCAGACTGCCCCCTGGCCTCTTCAGTCACTTACAGAAGCCCCCTAGTGCACGTGTCTCCCCTCACCCTCCAGAGCGGCTGTGTCCCAAACTACCGGGGAGGGGTCTCCCGAAGTGCACGTCACCGCGGACACAGCGCAAGCTGAGGGAGGAACACGAGTTCTGGAGGATCGTGGGCTTGTCCGACCCCCCACCCCCAATCTAACTGGACGATCTCGGGCCAGTCTTCTCCCCTTCCAGTCTTCAGCCTCCATCTGCAAAATGCAGCTGTTTGTAATCCCGCTCTCCCGGACCAGCGCGAGGCGTAGCGGGTGGTGAGCCGGGTTGAGCGCCCTCTGCGTGTCAGTCACGGTGAGGATGCAGAGAAGACCGGTGAGCAGGACAGCGAGGTCACTGCCCTGCATATGGAGGATCACACAGAGGATTAAACTAACGCATGTTTGCAAAAACCTGAGTCTGCTTTTTCCCTAGTCGCGTGGCTTTGAGCGCATCGCTGAACCAGTTTCCCTCCTTGAGATGGGCATAGCTTCTTTGCATGCACGAATTATCTGTGCCTGCCTTGTCCTTCAGCTCCAGAATTCTCAGAGTGAGGCCGCCCAGGTGTCTGTAGCATGCCCCACCCTTAAGAAGGTTGGGTGGCAAGAAGGATGGCCTTTGATAATGACACTCTGTGTAACTACGATTCATTCCACAAACCTCTGATGGCAGGAACTCAACACTGGGGAAACAGGACAAAGGTTGGGTCCTTGCAAGAAGCAGAAAATACATTGGCTACTTTAAATAAAAATAACTTGTTGGAAGGATACTAAGGAGGTCGTGGAATAAGGGAAGCATGAAAACAAGGTTTAATAAAGTGGGCTGTACCGGGCAATCTTGGTGCCAGAAACCTCTGACCTAGACACTGCTGCTATGTGAATGCACTCTAACCCTTTCTGCTGCGGGTTTCACTGCTCAGATTCTAATTGTGGGAGAGAGGGTCTGATTGGCTGGTGTAGATGCCAGGAAATTCTTCACATTGAACTAGGTCTTGAAGGATGAGCAGAAATTTGCTAAAAAGAGAAGGAAAGAACATTCCAGGTAGAAAGAATAGCATGTACAGGGCATGCACATCACCAGAAAGAAATCTTGGGGCCATCTCAGAATGGTGCTTGTCACATTATACCAGGTGCTTTCCTGGCCATGTCATTCAATGCTCACAAGAACCCTACAAAAATAGATATCATTAACTTTTTGGAAAAATTATTGTATTGTCTTTATAAAAATGCTAAGTGCTTTTATAAAGAATTCAAGCTATACAGAAAAATGCTATAAAAATGGAGAGAGTAGAGGAATCAACTGCAAATCTTAGTGCCTCAAACCCCAGAATTAATATTAGGCAACATAATTCCAGATATCTTTCTAGGCATATATATGTAAAGAAGGGAGGAGTAAGAGAGAGGATGGGTAGAAGGGAGGCAGGGTGGAAGGGAGGAAAATGAAGAATTTTATTAAAATGAGATCATACTATATATGCCAATTTTTTTAATAAAATAAATGGAGCTTATCTCCATATGAAGTTAACAAAAGAGAAAGAAATTTAAGTGAAATAGAAGCAGTTGCTAACTTTACATACTTGTTTTGTTATCCAAATGCATCATATTTCTTACAAGATCTCCCCCTCACCCTTTAATGGAGAACATTAAGAGACTGGGGGTCAATTTTTTCTTAAAGTACGTTTCAATCTTAGCATTTATTTTTCCGTGTTATGAAGAATGAGAAAATTAAGTCCCTCACACTTTCTTCCATTCCTGCACCCAACATACTGCTCTCAAGCGTTTGTTTTTATAATGCCAAAGTCTGTAGCATGCACATTCACTCTGCCACCTCCCTTCCCATGGATATTTAGTCCGACCTCTGGGTTTGTTAGTTGCTCACCTCCAGTCCTGTTACCTTGCCTTTTCCCTTTCCGAGTTTCTTATTTAGATTTATCTCTTGGTTGGCGTAGCCCCATCTTATAGATGGGAACATTAAGGCTTCCTCTAAGTCACTTTGCCCATGGCAAATCAGTGCAGGAGTCAAGATTCTTACCATATTTTCCCGACACCAGAGAGAGTATTAGAAGAGTCACAGGAGCTGTGAGATTTTGGACTTGGGTGTTGGCATCTAGGGAAGGAAGGAGTCACACTCACTTCTTGAATCTTCTGGGGCAGCCAGAGGAGCCTGGACAGGACTTGGGACTATCTCTGCGTCAGGGGGTCTGATTAGAGGTTGGACAGGTTTCCTGTGGTGCCTCTAACACAGCCCACCCCAGAGATCTGGGGAAGGAATTAGTGATACAGGTGGCTGGTACTCTTGGCCTAGATTTTTCTGGAAACTGAGGACAGAGAGCAGAAAGGACAATGAGGAAGCCCAATACATCTATTTTCCTTCTACTAGAAATAACAACAGCAAAAAATCTTCCAACCCAGGGGCCTGAACAATAGTTTTTCTCTTATTAGAAAAAAATTTGAAAAGCCCAGAGGCAGGCAGTCATGGTTGCCATGGCAGCTCAACCATGCCATCGTGTCCCAGGCTCCTTCTTGTTCTCCATTCTGTCATTTTTCTCAAGACAGCTTCCAGAGGAAGGGAAAGAAAAAGAAACCCAAGGGGCTAAAAGCCCAATGTTTTCTATCTCCATCTTATGGGCCAGAACATATTCATGGCCGCCCCTAGCTGCCAAGCATGCTGGGAGATGGGTTTTGAAAAGTCAGTCAAAAGATGCAGAGAAGCTTTATTCTCATGATAACTGATATTTTTCATCACTTTTTAGTCTAAAATAATGATAATAGCTACATTTAGTCATTTACAGATATTCATCTGAAGTGCCAACTATGGGCCAGGCACATTCTAGCTGCCGTGTGTACAGTGGTGAAGGTAACAGACCAGCCTTGTCCCCAGCTGGCTTACTTAGGGAGTACTCACTGTGTGCTAAGCACCTATGCCTGTTACTTCGTTTAATTCTCCCAACAGCACTGGGAAGTAAGTACGACTATCCCCAACTTACAGACAAGTAAACGGAAGTTCTGAGAGGCCAATAATCTCTTCTAGGCTCCATAATTATGTAGCAGAGCCAGAATTCAAACCCATGTTGGTCTACTTCAGAGCTTCAGCCATTAACAATTATCCCATACTAGTGGGTTCCATCCCTGGCTGCATCTTAGAATCTCCTTGAAAGCTTTTATAAAATCCAATACCTATTCCCCAGAGATTCTGATTTAATTGGTTGGATATAGGGCTCAGGCATCATAATACATTTGTATTATTTAATCCTCACAATAACTGGAAATGGAGGTATTTTTCTCTCTATTTAAAATCAGGAAAACTAAGACCCAGAGAGGTGGACTTTTCAGAGGAGTCGATACTTGGGTAGGGCTTGGAGGATGAAGTAGGAGATTACCAGGTGGAAAAGAGGGCCAAAGGCATTCTAGGCATACGCAAAGGAAAGACAGGTTGCAGTAGCAGTCTCTCAATTTTTTTTAAAAATCACTACCCACAATGTATACACCCAATATACATACACATACACACACATAGAGTTGGAACCTTATAACATACAATGCCCTCTGTTATTATCTAGTTTATTGCCTTTTTGTAAATGCTAGTGGAAACCACTCATTATTTGTGATATGGGTATAGGAGTTTGGGAAATGTGGAGGCCCTAAGGGTAATTTGGAGCCAGACTGTAAAGATCTTTGCGTGTGAGGGTGAGAAGTTTGGACCCTTTTCAGCCTTTGCCTCCCCTGCCTTCTCCGTGAAGTCTAACACTGCAAACTCCTTTCTCTTCTCACTCTTTGATTAACTCCCTACCGCTTGGCTTGTCTTCATCAGTCACCTTTAGTGGCTCCATTTCCCCAGCTGGTTATTTACATCATGCTGAGTTCCTGGGGCCCTGCATGGGGCTTTCCTCACTCATCCTTCTCGGCCTCCCGGGGCATCCCACCCATGCCTTGGTTTGAATGCCTGCCCACTCCAGGCAATGGAGACCCCAATTGCTCTCCAGAGCCCCAACTCTCCCTCTTGAGCACCAGGCACATGCATTCAGCCACCCCTTCAGTGACCTACAGACATCCCAAACTCAGCTTGTCCAAAACCAAGTTCATCTCCCTGAGACCTCCTCCTGGGACCCTTCTCCATAGGCAGGGGCCTCCTGGTCATGTTTAGAAGTTTGGGCATAAACCTGAGAGTGATGAGAAGTCACTGAGGGTTTAAAGGTGGGGAATGGGTGGGAGGACAGTGAGGCTGAAGGCAGAGGGATTATTGCAGGAAAGAAATGATGGGAGCATGGAATAAAATGGTAAAGGGAGTGAATAAAACTGAACAGATGTGAGAGATGTGTAGGGTATGGAATTTATAGGACTTGGTGATTGATTTTCCATGGGGAGGAGGAGGAAGTGTCATGGATGACTTGTAGCTTTTGGCAATGAGGCAAGTAGTAATGCTATTAACTGAAGAAGCATAAACACAAGAATAGTGAGGATTTTTTTTTTTATCATCCCAGAGAATTTCCAAATAGTTATAAGGTAAAAAGAAACTCCAAGAATGTTTTTCAGATTGTGCTTATAATTTTGGCTATCTTTAAATGAGAAATGAAAAAATGGCAAAAATACAGGTATTCTTTTATTTAAATTATTAACATACCTCATTTGTGAGCTTATTCTAATACTTCCATACCCTTTACCACCAAAAAAGGGCCTACCTACCATTATTCTGAATCAAAATTTCTTGATGTAACAAAAACAACTTCTATATAATATACTGTATGTTCTATTCTGTTTAGCACAATGTAAACCCAGAACTGTGCCTGTAGTGATAATGAAATTTACATAGTACTTTATAGCCTATATAAATTAGCCTAAATAAATTAATTCCACATCCATTATTTTGTTTGAGTCCCATAACAGCCTTGCCAGGGAAGCTAATTCCTTCCTTCTCTTATAAGTATCAAGGCAAGGACAGCTTGTGGAAAGAACCACAGGTAATATATAGAAATATTCAAAAGTTATAAATCATCTTCCTACTTTGATGAAAGTATTTTCATAACCACAAGAATGAAAAGCACATATAAAATTATGGTTTTTATGTGATTAAAACTGGCAAAATACTAAATGTGTCTAAATTTAAGTATGTTTGATCATGCCTGGGCATTGAACTAGCTGATGATATCTGGATGGGTAATAAAATAATGACCTGATTCATAAATTATTCTTTTCCATAAAATTTGTTTTTCTTGTCTTCCTTTCATTGAAATCATGAATTGTCTTGTTACAAACAAGATTTTCACATAGTTAGTGTACTATTAACAATGATACCAAATGAGACCATCTTCCTTGAGCCAGTATAGCTCTGATAGTTTTTAAAAATTAATTTCAATTTGAGGAAACTTCACTCTGCTGAGACAGAGTTGAAAATAAACCACTAAATTTACATATCATGTTCAAACGTTGTAATAGTCATATTGGTAAACTGTTATTACAGAAAGCAAAAATATTTTAATTTCATCGCATAAACTGTTATCATTTCTGTTGTTATTTTCACCATTTGGTAAATCCATACAGTAATGTAAAGAACCAATATCAAACTTCTAGACCTATACATATACCAATTTAAAAGTTATATGAATTGTTTAATATTGCAAAATATTTCTCAATCTCCATGTGCAACTGTAACAAATACTGTGCTAATTGGTAAGTACCTCTGGAACCACAAACTGCAAGAGGAAGAGAAGGAAGTAAATTGACACCAGGCATTATAAGGAAACTATACACTGTCATTGAAGAATCTATTGCACTCGTGCTGAGAGGAAGGATCTGACAAGTTAATGTGTCTCTTTTCTTATCTAACTAAGCACTTCTGTTCAAATTCTCCCTGCACTCCAAAGCAGTGTCCATCTCTGATGGTGGTAATGGCCCAACCCACAAATGACTACAGCATGAGGCACAGTCATGTTTTGTTTTTGAGGACATAAAGCAAGTGGAAAAGCATTTTCCTAGGGCCTGAAGAGTGCTAATCCTGAAACAAATGTTCAGAGTTATAGGTTACCGGTTTCCAAGCGTTCATTGAAGAAAACTGAAACTCTGTAAAATGATTTAAAGAGGTTTGTTCTGAGCTGAGTGTGTGTGACTGCAGCCTGGGGAAACATGCCCTCAGGAGGTCTTGAGAAAACGCACCTGAGGTAGCCAGGTTAGTTTGATTTTATACATTCATGGAGACAGGAATTACATGTAAGATTGTAAGTCAATATGAGAAAGGAATACCTTGGTTTGGCCCGAAAAGGTGAGACATCTTGAATATGTAGGGGAACTTACAGGTTATAGGTGGGTTTAAAGATTCTTTGATTTGTAATTGGTTAAAGAAGTGAAGCTCTGTCTAAAGGCTTGGAAGGTTTTAGGTTAAGGATGTCTGTTAACCAGAGACAAGCCACGGGGCATTTACCACATTTACTTAAATGCAAGTGATCTGTTAAGTAAATTGATGGTCTGCAGGTGTGGTTTAAGCTTTGTCTTACATCACCTTAGGCCTGTTAATGATTTAATATCTTGTTACAAAGAGTAACTGCAAAAGGGAGGTGTGTCTGACCTCCCTTCTCACTGCAGCTGGCAACCGGGCTTTACGGTTTTTCTGCGATCCTTTTGGCCAAGGTGGAAGTTGGGTGGGGGAGTGGTCCAGTCAGCTGCCCGGAGGAGCTTAAGATGGCATTTTAGTTCACACAGGTGAGAGGCATCATGCGGTCATCCTCCTCCTCCTTCTCCTCTTCCTCCTCTTCTTTTTCTTGTCACAGCCTTATGGAGATAAAATTCACGTAACATGAAATTCACCCCATTAAAATGCTTTTTAGTAGTCACAAGTTGTGCAACCATGATCACTAATTCTGGAATATTTCATCACCTCCAAAAGAAACCATGTACCCATTAGCAATTAGCAGTCGCTCCCTATACTCCCTCCCACACCCAGCCCCTAGCAACCACTAAGCTACTTTATGTCTTTATGGATTTGCCCATTCTGGACACTTCATATAAATAAAATCACAAGGTATGTGACCTTTTGTGTTTGTCTTCTTTCACTCAACATAAGGTTTTCAAGGGTCATCCATGTCATGGTATATTTTGGTATTTCATTTCATTTTTTGGCTAAATAATACTTAAGAGGATATGGATACCAGATTTTGTTTATTTATACATCAGCTGATGGACATTTGGGATATGTCCACTTTTTTTTCTGTTGTGAATAAACACTTGTGCACAATTTTTTTGTGGGCATGATTTTAATTCTCTTGGGTCTATACCTAGCCGTAGAGTTTCTGGGACATGTGGTAATTCTATGTATGTTTTGAGAAACTGCCAAACTGATTTACAAAGTTGTGCAATTTTGCAAGTCAGCCAGCGGTGATATATGAGGGTTCCAATTTCTCCACTTCCTTATTAACACTTGCAATTGTCATTTTGATTTTAACTATCCTAGTGGGTGGGAAGTAGTATCTGACTATGGTTTTGATTTGTATTTCTCTAACAACTAATGTTGTTAGGTGTGGGTTTTCATAGATATCCTTTCTCAGCTTGAGGAATTTCCTGTCTACCTCTAGTTTGTTCAATGTTTTTACCATGAAAGGGTATTGGATTTTGCCAAATGCTTTTTCTGTGTCTACTGACACATGTAAAGACACATGTCATATTTTAAAATTCTAATCTTATAATTACAAAAATTTATATTATCATTGGATAATAGTCAAGCAGATGTATATTTTTCAATGTTTTCTCTCAAGTACCAACAATTCTTAAGAATATGGCAATAGAGCAAACAAATACAGTTAACGTGGTACTTAGAAAAAGCTTGCAATAAAGACTCTGACTCTTACCTTAGGAATCTGATTTCCAAGACTATGTGCTATTTAAGAATAAACTAGTGCCTGAAGACAAAACATTCCAAGGGTCCATATTTAGTCAGTTCTGTCTCTGGCAGAAGCACCAAATTGGAGGGTGCTGCTTGTGTCTGTGTCTCTGAATGGAAGATTGTCCTCTGTGACATCTGATATTCAACAAAGAAAGGCAAAAAGAAGTAGGAAAAAGTGATCTGCAAAATAAAACATTAAGCTAATCATTTTCCTTCTGACCATTTCCTTATTGCTTCTGAAGTACCTCAGTTATTAGAAGAGCTTATGAGGAGGAGAAAGGCCATTTTGGAGTGAGAGATATAAGCTTCCTTACAAAAAGCAGGAGTGCTTCAGAGAAATCAAAGTAACAGATGAAAGTTGGCAGGGAGAAATGATGAGTTTGGAGGAAAATGTTCGACATCTTGCATTTGTAGTTTGGGGCACTTTATGTGCATTCTAGTGTCTTTCGTTCACAGGGAACCATTCCTGATAATCTTATATGAACATGTAAGCCCTAATATACTTAAAAAAACTTTATTGAGATATAATTCATATACCACACATTTCACTCATTTAAAGTGTACAACTAACACATACACTACACAGAGTGTTATATAAAATATGGATCCCTATAACTCTGCAGGGCTTCCCAGTGGTAGGGTTTAAATGTACTAGAGAAGAAATTAAATTATTTATTGAATAATACCATAGGGGCTCAAATAATTATTTTAGCTTTCAAAATGTCTCATAAACCTGCATAGCAACTATATTTTTACAAAGTATTTGCTTTAAGGAAGGAAGAGATGTTTGCTGCTGTCGAAGATTAAATGGGATTATAAAACTCGTATCTCCTTCTGTGGTGTTGACAGGGTTATTTTTGTTATTAATACCTGAAGAAGGAGGCTATTTGAAGTTTTGAAGCATAACTTCACAAGCTTTGGAATATAGCCAAGTATATAATGAAAAATTTACACTGTGTTTCCTTTTCTGACTTTTGGCTATAACGCAGAAGTCATTTCCATGGTTATATTTTTCACTATTGGTGGTTAATTATTAGGGTTTTAGCAGGTGATAATTAGTCATGCTGTTTTCCTTGATCTGTGCTTAGAAACAAACAAGAAATAGGATGCAGGAGTCAGACAAATTAAAATATCAGCTTTATTGCTAATGAAATTGGCTGGAAAGCATGGCTTAGGTAGGTAGACACAAGGGTCTTCTTGGATCATTACAATTAGGTTCAGTTTGAGTGCTAGAAAACTCACAGTAACAGTGGCTTAAACAAGGGAAAGACTTTCTCATCGAAAAGTTCAGATGTGTCAGATCAGAACCAGCAGAATGTTCTATAGTACCAGACACCTAAACTCCTTTTTATCTTGTTGATTTGTTATGCATGCTTCATTTCTTAAGAGTCATCTTGGGGTCTGGGATGGCTATTCCAGCTCTAGTCATAACGTATACATTCCAGCAAACAGGAAGAAAGAGGAAGAGGAGGGCGGAACTCTCCATTTAAGGACACATCATTTTTGCTTATATTCCATTAGCTGGAACACAGTCACTCAGCCATATCTAACTAGAGAAGTGAGTATTCTGGGGTAGCAAAGTATCCAGGTAAAATTGAGAATTTTATTACAGAAGGAGAGAAAGAATATTGATGGACAACTTGTAGTCTCTGCCACCTTCCTGACTTAAACTTATGCAACCAGACAGAGGCAGAGCCAGACAATCACCAGCATTCCTTATAAAGAGGGCCAAGCTGCTGGCCACAGAGCAGACTTACCTCAAGGGTAAGTTGCTTGGAAGAGGGGAATGCATAAGGCGTTGAGCCACACATGGCTGGTTCTCTCATTCCCACCCACTGGCCTCTCTTAGTGGTTGGGCAGTTTTCCTCCTAATTAATGTCTGGCTTTTCTAAGGGGCAGTACAGTGAACTGTCATAAGGTAGGAAAGCAGTACACGATTTGGCACCACAGTAACAAGGTTTTCTTAGTTTTCCGTTATCCAGCCTTTCTTTGTCTTCACTGTCCATTAGATTAAGAAATCTTCCTGAATAGTCGTAAGAAAGTTCCTCTTCTGGCAAAATGTCTTTGGCTGCAAAGAGTGCCAACCTAGGTACCATTGAGTCAATTCGGACAGGAATCATCAATAGGTTTGATTCACAAGAATGATTAAGGAATCTTCCAATATTTCCTAAATAGGTAGGGTCAACAAATGTTTCCATTATCTGCCCATTATAAACATGTTCCCTGATGGCTATTATGTAATTTGAGTCATATATTGTTTGTAAGTGAATTCTTCTCTGTACTTCAGAGAATCCTAAAACCTCGCCAGCATATTCACAGACAAATCTTCCTTTTGGTATAAATTCCAAGGTACGAAGTCCCCAACCTTTTTTATCTGTCTTGAACACCTGGAGGTGGAACTGCAGACCCCTCTGGACCACTCTGTTTCTGCAGTGGTCACCACACTGGCACAGGACATTGCATTCAAAAACAGGCTTGGCATACTTTGCTTCCAATCCTATATCTCTAAGGCATGAATTATCATCATAATTTTCTTCATAGTGGAGACAGGAGCAAGTGCCAGGGAGGCAGGGAGTTTTGACACAAACGCATCCAGGAAAGGTTATTTGAGTGGGATCAATGTCTGCTCCAGGTCCACCTACATGATCAGATGTGTACTGTAAAAAATATAAATACTGTCAGTATGGCATGCCATATATTTTATATATATTTCAAGCAGCTTTTGGCTGGCACACTCCAAAATATATAAAAACAGGACAAAACTGACAAAATATAGTATACTATAATAAATATTGCCTGAAAAGATCTCTCTCCAATTTAAAAAAATAAGATTAATTTTTGTTTTCTTTTTTTCCTTTTCCCCAAAAATTGTTTCACAAAAGATTAATTTTTAGATTTAAAATTTTGTGGTTTTTATTTTAGGTATAAGGATAGCACTAGGAAAATATATTTTTTCTCTTATCAGAAATTGAAAGTTTTGTAGCTTATTTTGTTTTCCTCTTAGCTTTGGATATCAGGAAAATCAGTGCTGAATTTCATGTTTGAATGCAGGTAAGCATTTTATTCTTAGCTTTGATCTCTTTTACCTTTATCTGATAATACATATGCATACATATATTTTTTTATTGTGAGTTACTTCAGTTCTTTTTTGGGAATAAGAAAATTATAAATGACAAATAAATCAACTGCAGATGGAATTCCAAAAAATGGTTATTTGTCGAATAGATATTAGTAGGTATATAAATATATTGTAGATGTATACATGTAAAGAAATCCTGTTCTTATTAAATGAAAAAGGGATAATATGAAAAAATTTCTCAGTTTTTGAAATGTACCTCTATTTTCAAAACATTACATTTATAAAATGTTATGGAAAAAGACGACAGTCCTAAATCTAAAATCTCTGTATGGTTAATGTCTATGTGAAGCCTGATCTCTAGTTATATCCTTACTGGCATCATGAAGTATATTTTCAAACCCTGAAGATTAAAATATCTTTCATGAGCCCAGCAGATTTCTTTATGTATAGAACAATTCTTGCTTATATAGAACCTAATCCATTTATTTATACCTGCCTTGTTCCAACAAGGACTTAATGAGACTTAAAAACAGGTAAGATAAATGAACAACAGGTAAGAAGAGTGAAGTGAAGGGGGACATAGGAGCAAACTAGTCCAGTGAGCTTAGAGTGTGTAGCAGAAGTAGACCAGACATTCAGCTCCTCTCGAGAGCAGCCACTTCAGAGAGGGATATATGGGGATGTGTGGCTTGCACTGTCTGTAGGGAGCTATCTCACTGTTCAGAAAAAGCATTGACTTTTTTCAGTATCAAGACCAGAGAGAAATTTCACTAATGTGTCCTCGTAAACGATTTTTTTCCCAAGAAGCAGCTTCATGGCTTGTTTTTTATTCTGGCCCTCAACAAAGGCCCCTGGCATGCCACCACAGCACAGTTGGGTAACGGCAGTTCCGCAAGGCACCAGTTGAATGGCATTTCACTGGGGATAGATAGAGGAATGTACACACAACATGTCCTTCAGTCAATCCTCCATTAATATTATGTCTCTAGGCCAAGCTTTATAAACTTATTGAACAGCATGTAGTCGTACTCCCTGTGGGGGCCTCGGGTGGAACTATGTAGTTAAGTGCAAAACCCTATACTTTAAAAAACACTGAGCTGGGGATTGACATCCTCTTGTGAAAGATGAGGAAGATGATGAGAGGAGTATCTGTAGGGGCAGGCCAACATACTCCTTAAAGAGTCATTTGGAGATAGAGAGCAGAAATACCTTCTGTTTGTGTTGTTTCTTATAGCTTTAACTTAGCAGGGGTGTTCTAAAGGGATAAAGGATGACGTAGAAAAAGATGCCCTATCAGTCAAAGTCAATGACTGCTGTCTAATACAGAATCTACTTCCAGCATTTTAAAGATTCAATGTTGAAATGTAAATGGTTACTGAGATATTTTAAGAAGTACTTATAAAATGAAAATTTTATTATCTCTCTGTTAAACTTTTCATGAAGAATTCTTTTAAATTGATTTGTTCTTAAAAGTGCATATACTTTTAATATACCATATAAAGCACTAAAATGTTTTTTTTTGACACACAGATCCAGACCTTTAAAATCAAGTCTTACTGCAGTTTCTAACCAGGAGTGCATATTGTTCTTTATTGAAAAATAGTTTTATTTGCTTATTTTTACTTATAAATTAAAAAGATACTGGAGAATCTAGTGATATATTTTTAAAAATTCTGCAATTAAACTTTCTGCACAATTTAAGATAATAGGGACTAAGATTATAAACAGTAGCTAATTCCACATGAGCTGCAGATAACTTCCAAAGGATAATCAAGGTTTCTGGGCAAACTTTCTGTTTACAGAGAAAAATTTTTTCCCTGATGAATTATAATCATTGACCCTGATACCAATAATCATTCCAAGTCATTTTACTTTGTGTCTCCATTTTCTCTTCAATAAAAATTTGGTAAAATAACATTCTAGAAAGATATTTCACCTGTCTTAAAAAAATTACACCCAAGAATAATCTTTTGAAAAGGTTATTGGTCTTTAAACGTTGGCCTAATTTATGATTATGTAATTATCCATCTTTTCAGGTATTTAATTACATATTGAAAAGCTATTTATTCTTTTCAGAAATAATCTAAGGTCATTCCCCTGACATTCTGTTCAAATGTTTATATGCCAGGCAAACTGTTAAACTTTGAATACAGCAATGCACCACATAATGACTTTAGGTCAACAATAGAATGCATACAATGGTGGTCCCATAGATTATAATACCATATTTTTACTGTACCTTTTCTAAGTTTAGATACATAACTATAAACTGTTATGTTACAATTGCCTACAGTAACATGCTGACATGCCTAGGAACAAGAAGCCACACCATATAGCCTAGGTGTATAGTTGGCTATACCATCTAGGTTTGTGTAAGTATACTCTATAATGTTCATATAATGGTGAAATCACCTAATGAGGCATTTTTCATATCGTATCTCCACTGTTACGTGACATATGACTGTATCTAACAGCTAATGGACAGTGAGTTATAAATTGGGAGTCAGGTGACCTGAGCATAAATTTAAATGCTCGCAATTAATTTTTTGTATTTTTTTCTTTTTCTCATATTTTTTTGAGACAGGTACTCTGTCACCTGGGCTAGAGTACCATGGTGTCAGCCTAGCTCACAGCAAGGGCTCAAGCAATCCTCCTGCCTCAGCCTCCTGAGTAGTTGGGACTACAGGCACGCACCACCATGCCTGGCTAATTTTTCCTATGTTTAGTAGAGACAGAGTCTCGTTCTTGCTCAGGCTGGTCTTGAACTCCTGATCTCAAGCAATCCTCCCTCCTCGGCCTCCCAGAGTGCTAGGATTACAGGCATGAGCCACCATGCCTGGCCTTAAATGCTCCTAATTTATAACCTTTTTTCCATAGTCTGTACTCAAAGTCCTGGACAAAGCTGATACAAAAATGGTTGCTACCCTGACACTTGCTTGTATCTACCCTAAGCCCAGGAGAGATCAATGAATGGGGGATGCAGCCATCCCATCATAGACACGTTTTTACCTTCCCAGCATCTATTTCTTTCTTCTAACAACAGCACCCTGACTCTTTCCACGGGAACCCTCCCCACTTTCGTCTCAGTGGTTTGGATGGGGGTCCCAGTTGGGCAGGGACCTACACCTGGCTAAACAGAATATCATTCACTCTTTTCAAGAGTGTTTGGTTCACAGATGGGCACATGACCTAAGCCAGACCCATGAACTATAATTCTGGGACTTCCTCTGAAACAATTAGGGAAGAGACATTATCTTTCCACTAGAGTTGCTAAACCATACAGTGTTCTCCTGGCATTACCAAGTTCTACTGCATAGATAAGGCCTCCTGAGTATGTAGCCAACCACAGGAAGGGGGAACAGGGGAACAGAGGTGAGAAGAGGGAGGGTGGTGAGAAGAAATATCTGATACTTTTGGATTTCTTGGATCCAGATATGCCTACAGTTACCACTTTCAGACTTTTCTGATGTGAGGCAATTCCTTCCCTCTTTTCTCAGGTCAGTTTGTTTTGTGTTGTTTCTTGCAAACAAATGAGTCCTGACTGTACACCTCAGGTAGAAGCTGAGAATGATTCCAGGAAATGGTTGGAAAATTTAGTCAAAGATGTAAACGTCCAATTGGGAGGTGAGACTGGAGTGTGTGCAGGAGGCCAGACAGGAATATTCTGACTGTGGCCTGAACTCCAGCCAAGCAGAGGAGAGCTTCTTAGTGCAGAACATGGAATGCCCAAAAGGAGACACATACATAGCCAGGCTCTTATTAGCACTGTGACTTTGAGCAAGTACGCTACTAAGCTTTGGGTTAGTATAAGATAAGGATAATACCCATTTTTGAGGTGGTTATCATGAAATGTAAATGAAACAACACTGTTATTCAGTGCCAGGCATTTTATATTTTTAAAATATTAGCTTCTTTCAATTCTTCTAGATATTACTTTAAAAAATTTTTTAGGCCGGGCGTGGTGGCTCACGCCTGTAATCCTAGCACTCTGGGAGGCCGAGGTGGGCGGATCGTTTGAGCTCAGGAGTTCGAGACCAGCCTGAGCAAGAGCGAGACCCCATCTCTACTAAAAAAATAGAAAGAAATGATATGGACAGCTAAAAATATATATATAGAAAAAATTAGCCGGGCATGGTGGTGCATGCCTGTAGTCCCAGCTACTCGGGAGGCTGAGACAGGAGGATCGCTTGAGCTCAGGAGTTTGAGGTTGCTGTGAGCTAGGCTGACGCCACGACACTCATTCTAGCCTGGGCAACAGAGTGAGACTCTGTCTCAAAAAAAAAAAAAAAAAATTTTTTTAAATTTTTTGTACAAACAGGGTCTCACTATGTTGCCCAGACTGGTCTCGAACTCCTGTCCTCAAGCTACCCTTCTGCCTCAGCCTCCCAAAGTGCTGGGATTATAGGTGTGAGCCACCAGCCTGGCTAGATATTACTTTTAGATGTCATATTTAAAACATCATATATTTCTGGTCAATTACTTAACATCTCTACATATTTACCTATCTATCTTATCTCATAGATTGCTATGAAGGAACAAATGAAAAACCCCACTTAAAAAGCTTACTCTAGTGGCTAGCACATAAGTGTTTAATAAGAATTACGTAGGAAGTACATAGTAGGGTGGTGAAGAAAACAGGTTCTGGAGTTAAACTTCCCAAGTTCAAATATATTCAAACCAAAATCATGTCTAGGAAATCACATGATTAGAGTCCTAGCCTCCATTACTAATCCACCTCAAGTGGAGATAAGCTAACAGCTGATCCAAACTTCTTTCATTCATCATCAAATATTACCTTATTGCCTGTTATATGCATGTGCTGGGATTTAGAAACCAGTCAGAAAAATATAAAGGAGGACACGAAGAATGGGATTTTTATCGTTTCTTGCCTTGTCACAACATAAGCTTTACTTTTTTTTATGTATCAAAGCATAGAATTGGTCATGCAAGAGTGAAGAACAAATGTAAAATGATCAGTGCAAAATAATGTACTAGAAAATAGATCCTTGATGAACTGGGTGAAGATTTCAAGTTTTTTAACAGAAAACTTGAGAAAATTTTTTTATAAACTATGATTATCCAAAAAGTGAAAATGGAAACAGGAGACAGCATGCTGAAGAGCAAATATACTTTGTTGGCTGCTATTGTCTGCAATAATTTCTCTCTTCTCTGAACTAGGCCTGCACTTATTGTTAATGGCATGAACTTTGGAATCCAAATGGCGTAGAGTGTACGCTGTCTGTGTTAAATGTGTAGGTCTTGTCTTTCTAACAAACATATGTCTCAAGGAAAGACATGGTCATGAGGTTTGGGGTGTGGAATGGTGATGGGGGTGATGTTCCTATCCATAGTCTAGGCACAGAGCAGGTGTTTAGGAAGTATTTTTTGATTGCTTGATTGCAGCTGTTGATAAGCTTCAATTGGAAATTTGACTTGTCTGAGTCACATTCTGTATCAAAGTCCCAGAAACTGAAGTAGGAGAATGTATAATATTCTAGGCTTAAAACCTGGGCCATTATTCTGAATTTTAAGGAAGTGTTGTGAAGACCTTCATTCCTTTTTTCGGTTGTGCCAAAACCCCAGCTACAAGAATCTTTCCACTTGGCCTCCAACCTCATAAGTTTGTTTTTGCTCCAAGCAGCTATTAGAATACTGTGAGCCAGATAATTCTCATCAAGCCCCAGTAGAAATCTTAAAAATAATGTTTGAAGCTGGTTTCAGAAACCTGAAAATGGTTAGATCCAACTCTTAGCTCAAGAAAATCAATTAGTTTATTTTCTACTTGACTTTCAATACTGATATTATGATATGCTTGTTTCTAAGATGAACATTTGAATGTTCTTTTTGCCTTTTCACACAGTAGCCAAAAGCAAACCAGATACAGTTATTTTTATAATATCTTTAGTTTTTCATGTCTTAATTCCTATGTGTGCATATGTCTGTGAAGGTGGGGTTTGGAGCAAGCAATCTGTTTTGACCTTTTGTAAGACTGGTTTTATGATCCATGAACATATGGAAGAAAACTAGTTGAAGGCACTTTTAGGCTTGTCATTTAAATATTTCAAGCATGTTTTATCTTCTTGGTAAGAAAGACTATAAGCTCCTTTAGAAAAGAATCCTGTCTACTTTCTTTAATTCTGTCCAGAGCTGTGCATATACGCAGGTAGCTAGAACACTGTGGGATTGAGTTTTAATTTCCTGATTTTCATTTTGCCCATCAACTGTAGGTCTAAGGATCAATTATAATGATTCGTCTTGCCACCTCTCTCCCTGCTTTTTAAAATAGACGAGTATTTATTTTCATGTACATTTTGCAAATATAACAAGCACACCAAACTACATGATTTTGTGAACATTGATGATTAAGATGATTTTAAATGTGATACTTATATAACTTGATTTGTTTTAAATAAGTTTAGTATTTAAAATGAAGTGAGTTAATATAAAGAAATACATTAGGCACACAGTTTTACACATTGTTCTTGTATATGACAAAGAAAAATATGACTCAAGATTGGAAATAGGTTTACAGAATTCACACACAATTGTTTTGTGTAATAGCACTGATACGTAGTTAAAATTAATCATAAGATGACTCATTTATAAACACTTTGAGGGTAGAGAGTGTTTTTCTATTCACTGTATTCTCTGCACCCCAACTCACTACCTTACATACATTTAGTTCTCAATAAATATTTGTTGAATTAAGAATGGACAAGAACAGCAGTATTTTATGTTCATGTTAGATACCTGTAGGTAAGAAAAAACAAGGCAGCAACCAAGTGTTTTTTATATTTTCATATAAGCTCAGGGGCTCAAGCTCAATATAGTTTTTCTATATCCTCATGTGTGTCTTCACCATTTTATCTTCTAGGCTGAGCCTAACACAGCACTCAATTATTTGTTCAATAAAGAAAAGATGTATCAGTGTTTTTGACCTGGAATTCAGCAATGCTTGGTTTTGAATAAGTTTTGAGGGACCAGTGTTTAAAATTGGGCCAGCCACCCATATTATTAACCATAAACTGCCAAAGGTAGTTTAAGGAATAAAAACCATTTTTGACACTAATATCCGGCTCTACTCTTTAAAACTGCTATAAATCTATTATCTTATTTGATCCTCACAACTGTAGGAAGAAGGATGGGCAGATAGGGTTCAATATTGATAATAGATTGTGGAAAGGGCTACATACATGTTTAAATTATGATTCTCATTTTTCAGATGAAGAAACTGAAATGGCTAAGACCTGAACTTAGCTCTCCAACCTCTAAGTCCAGTGCTCTTTCCACTTCAAAATTCTTCTTTTCTCTTTTTTTTTTTTTCCTTTTTTGGTCATTCTTTATTCCTTAGGCAACTTTTAAGCCAAAGTCAGAGGCATGAGAAAGAGAAGAAAGGGCTTTGAGAACTAGTAGTGAACATTTATTGAGTTCTTTTGTTGTTGTTGTTGTTGAGACAGAGTCTCACTTTGTTGCCCAGGCTAGAGTGAGTGCTGTGGCGTCAGCTTAGCTCACAGCAACCTCAGACTCCTCGGCTTAAGCGATCCTACTGCCTCAGCCTCCCGAGTAGCTGGGACTACAGGCATGCGCCACTATGCCTGGCTAATTTTTTCTATATAGATTTTTAGTTGTCCGTATAATGTCTTTCTATTTTTAGTAGAGACGGGGTCTCGCTCTTGCTCAGGCTGGTCTCAAACTCCTGACCTTGAGCGATCCACCCGCCTCGGCCTCCCAGAGTGCTAGGATTACAGGCGTGAGCCACCGCGCCCGGCCTATTGAGTTCTTATAGTGAATCAGAAATTGTATTTTACTTATAATTCTCAAAGCAATCTGGAAGAGAGGCATTATTGTTTCTATTATTTAAACTGTACACAGGAGGACTTTAAAGCTTTAGCCAAAGCTAATTTGTGTTTGCCCAAGAGTTCACAGCATGAGGAAGACCTCAACTAAGTCTTACTCTAGCGGCTAAGTTTTTAACCATGACATTAGGCTGCGCTCCATTAAAAGGCCCCACAGCTTATTTTACAAATGAGACACCTGAGGCCAGAAAGGTAGGAGATTTGCTCCGTATCCCTCATTGAATTGTGAGGACAGAACTTGGACAAAAAGCCAGGTTTTCAGGGCCCTTTCTAAGGGATCTCACGAAGCCTCTGGTTTTGCACCTTAGGGATCTGCCAGTCTACAGACAGAAGAGGGTAATAAACTTGCTAAGGTCATACGGCGGGTTAATAGAAAAAGACTGAAATCTGTCCACTAAGACCTATTCCCGCCCTCCAATAGTTGTGCAACAGCGTTAAGAAAAAAGGTCGAGAGGCTGGGAGATCGCCTCAGCAACAGTCAGATCCAGAAGTACGACCACGTAGGGGAGCCCCGCCCCCTACCTGGAAGGGCCCGGGTCGGGCCCCCGGGGGCCACGCGCCCACAGGCAGGTTTTCTAGGCCGCGCGCGACATCCAGCTGCTCTGGCGGAACCTCAAGCTCCTCTTCAAACGCTGCCATCCGGAAAGGCCGCTCCTTCTCCACCGCTTCCACAAACATTTAACGCGCCTCACGCTGCACCTACTACCCTGACAGGCTCGAGCTCGCAAAGGCTGCTGGGACTTGTGGGTCCCGTGGCCCCACGGCCTCATGGGAGTTGTAGTTGTCGCCTCCTCGCAAGCGGCCAGTGAGGGCGCGTCTGGTGTGTTGCTCAGCTTTGGTTGACTTTTTCAGTCTGGCTCCCTGGTTGATTTGAGCCAGAAGCACAACAGATAATTACAAAACTGTGTAAGGTACGGACAAAACTTCGGTAACACGAAATAAAGGGCTTTAGTTTTCCGTGGGAACATCAGGGAGAGGGCTTTGGAGGCGAGGCCACTTGTGCAGGTTTTCGAGGACTTAGTAGACGTTTGCTGGCGTGGAGGGAAGGGTTGCGTTCTAAGCCGAGGGGAGAAATGCACACCAGGGTTTCCAAAGAGCTGGAACCTGCGTGGAAGTTGGAGGACACCTTATGGGGCACCGTAAGGAATTTGTGTTGGGTACGCCCACCCCCTGAGGAGAGATCTGTTCCCGGTTGTTCTGTTTCCCTCTCCCCCCTTCATTCTCCCTCCCCTCACCCCACAAAAACTCTCCTCCCTGCCAGAGGATTCTGGTAGCCTCAAAACTGCTGAATCCAATGGAATATTTTAAATCTTACAAAGCTCTCTGACATGAGTGTCCTACTTCTCCTTGAACCCGTGTCGCCTCCATTCCTATGGCTTCAAATATTAATATAAAGGATTAGGCCATCAGACTCTAACCCTGAGCAGATGTTTCTCCTTGAATCCAGCTATCCATATCCAGCTAAGTATTGGGCGTTTTGCGTTCTGTCCTATAGGCTCCTCAAGCTCAAAACAACTGGAATTGACTTCTGCAAATCTTGCTTTTCCTTCTTTAAAATCAACTGGGAGAATAATTTGTTCAGGATCTATAGAGCCACCAAAGCAACCAACCAGTTTCGCTGTATTCCTTCTCCTTATACTCTCATGCTAAGGACCTCATGGCCAAGTCTTATTGATTCCACCTTCATGATGTTTTTATTTTCATTCCTTCGTAGGTATTCCCAGACTCTCATTTCTTGCTTGGATTATTGAAGTCATTTTCTTCAAGTCTGTCATTCTCCATACCCCCAAATCACCCTTACTGTCACTGCTATAATGATCTTTTGAAGATTTATTATGCTTTGCTCCTTAAAGCCTTGTTTGCTCAGTTTGCTCTCAGTTAAAGTCTACCTTCTATATTCTGCCTTATAAGGCCTGTGAAGATCCAGACCATACTTATTTCTTTGGTCTCTGTTGTTGCTATTCTCTGTTTTGAACTCTTCGTTGTATTGATATTTTTTAAACAAGCCATGCTACTTGGACCTCTGTGCCTTTGTTCACATTGTGTACTGTCTGTCTATGCAGCTTGTGTCCCCTTCTCTATATCTTTCCTGACCTCATGAGGGTGGGGAACCTACGGCTTCAAGGCCACACGTGGCCCTCCAGATCCCCAAGTGCGGCCCGTCGACCGAATCCAAACTTCACAGAAGAAATCCCTTTATTAAAAGGATTTATTCTATAAAATTTGGATTCAGTCAAAAGGCAGCAGGTTTCCCACATGGGGAAAGATCCAGAAGGCTACGTGGCCCCAAGGCCGCAGATTCTCCAGCCCTCATAAAAATTATACATTTATGGGGGAGGGGGGGCAGGGAGAGAAGAAGAAACATTTTGTTTTAAATGATTTTGGTACATTTATTTGCTAGTCTTTTGATATAGGTGGAGTGGAGTGGAGGGAGGGAGGAAAAGGTACTGTACGATGAGAGTTTCATGTCAAGCTTACTCTGAGTTCCAGTTTTGGTATCTTTAAAGTGGGCCAGGAACTAAAAGATAGTGAAGCAATCTGAGATCATGATTTTTTCCCCTCAGTCTTTTATACTTTTCTCACCTACACCCACTTCAATGGCAAAACACTTTTTAGTGACTTGCTTTTTTAAAAATCTTTTCAGAATGTTCTACTTCATTTCCCTAGAGGGGAAAAACTCTTTGTATTCATAGTTCATCATCTTTTCCTCAGATAATTATAATAACAGTTTACCTGGTGTTAAGAGGTTTGGGAACAGACACTAAGATCAGGCTTATAAATGCGGGTATCCATGACCAAGTAATACAGTCACATCTTTTTACTGAAGTAGATATCTGATATAAAAATTTGTTTTTTGAAAGCAGGTTTAGAGGGGAAGATAGGGAATTCATTCTATATAGAAAAAAGCAAAGTGTAATGGTTAAAGGCACAGAATCTGGAATTAGCCATGGCTAAGTTCGTATTCCTACTTTGCTAGTTTCTGACCACGTGCAAAAATAGCTAACATTTATTGAGTTATTATTATGTGCCAGACACTGTTTAAGCACTTTACATGTACTAATTCATTTAATTCCCATAATAAGGTACTCAGAACACCCACCACGGGGTCATTTTAGATTCAACTAAACATTCAAACTTACAGGACTATCATTGGGCACACTTGGCATTTAGTTTCACTCAAGGTTATAGGACAGGAGCCATAGCCTGTCCTATAGTCTCCCTAACCAGCAGGGAAGCTTCAGGTGTTCCCCTTGTGTGGGAATAGCGTTTGTAGCTATCCACACCTCAGGTCACAGAGCTGTTGGGAGCTTTCTTGTTTGTCCTCTCAGAGTGTGGCTCAAATGGAAGAAGAAGAGATCCTCATTAATAGAATGTGGAGGCATCCTGAATTAGAAGTCTTACTCCATAGGAGCTGCAGACTTTAAGGTAGTCATGTAGTAAATATTTTATCAGATGTAGTTGTACACCTGCTCTTCCTTAAAAGAGGAGATAGGGCCAGGCACGGTAGCTCATGCTTGTAATCCTAGCATTCTGGGAGGCAGAGTGGGGGAGGATTGCTTGAGCTCAGGAGTTTCAGAGCAGCCTGAGCAAGAGCCAGACCCATCTTTAATAAAATTAGAAAAATTAGCTAGGCAGCGTGGTGACACAGGCATGTAGTCCCAGCTACTCGGGAGGCTGAGGCAGGAGGATCGCTTGAGCTCAGGAGTTTGAGGTTGCAGTGAGCTATGATGACACCACTGCACTCTACCCACGGTGACAGAGCAAGACTCTCTGTCTCTGTCTCTCTCAAAAAAAGGAGTTACTAACTTATGTAATACAATTAGTTGGTTGTAGTATAATTAAGAAACATAGGAAGATTTAGGTAAAGTGCTATGGAACTTCAAAAGTAGGAAAAATTACTTCTAGCTGGGGAGATCAGAGAATGCTCCATGAAGAAGAGGCCATTTGCCATAGGCCTTGAAGGATGGGTGGGACTGGGGCATTCTAGCCAGAAGGAACAGCAGGAGCAAAAGAATAAAGAGAAAGATGTGTATAGGAAAGAGTAATTTCAGATTGGCTGGAGATAAAGTTCCTCTCATTTTTCAGGAATTATGGACAATAAGGAAATTTTGCAGATATTCAAAGGATATGCTATTCTTTCATTTTAAGAAAATCTTTTGAACACTGATTACATGTACGGTGCTGTTTACCATTTTGGGGAATGTACACATGAAGAAGACATGGTGCCCTGGGAAAGCTTGTAATCTAACAAATAACTATATACTTACAGAAAGTAATAACTCTAAAAATGTTATGAAGAAAGAATTATGGGAGCCATGAGGAGAACCACATGCATGTATTTGTAGACTATTTTGCCATTTTTATTTTTTGACTGTTTCTTGGTAATAATGTTTGCCCTTTGGAAAAATGTTTCGAAGGATCCATTTTATTTTATTTTTTCTGAAGCTGCCGGTGATAGATGCTTCCAGAATAAGATATTTAGTTCTTATTGTCCCTTCAGTTTAATTTGTTTTTATCTTGCTGGCAAAGGATCCAAAAGTATTTTGTAGAATGTGAGATTAAAATAATGAGAGGATATTTGCAGGCTGATATAACCAATCTTCAGAATGCCAAGCAGTCAGTTTTTCATCTTTTCCAGGTCTAGAAACCTATCTTATTTTCTCTAGACACCTGTTCTTCACTGACCAGGAAACTTGATCTTCAAAATTTGTTCTGAAAACCATTATAGATGGTGGGAAAAAATGTATTTTTGCACATTAATGAGTTGCTCAAATAGATTGTTATAAATGGGCCCTGGACCTGAATATTACATTGATTATTAAGATTTCTTTTGGCTTTTTCACTGGCAGAAGAGAAACTAGTGAGACCAGAAATTTTAAAAAATAAAAGAAAAAGAAAACAATACAATATGGTAAAACTCTGACATTCTATAAGTTCAGTTATCTGGCTAAATTATGGGATATGACTATATGATCTTTCCATTTTTTGACAAAAATGGTCTTTAATTGGGCAGTTCTGTATGGCTTTGAATTCAGAAGCCATTTGTTTATCAAAGTCCCTCTGGCATTATCTCAGCCTAATCTTCTGGGATGTACTTTATAGCCAGTGATGAAAGGTCTAAAGTCAGTAGAAGTTATATATTGTTAGCATAATGACATCATGAATAGAATAGTTTGGAATATCCTAGCCTTCCAGTAAGAACTATCACTATTAGATATTAAGTAGGAGTGGTATAGGCACTGGATCCTCTTATGAAAAAAGATTGGGGTAAATGAAATAATTTTGAGAACAAAACATGATAGTTGATAGTTTTGGGGATTTCTGTCCAGCTGAGTGACTATTTCCCTTGTAAGAACATGCCTGCGCCCATCTGGCCCATTCATGTGGGTGGGCTCACTGGCAGTCATGTTTATATTACACAGTTAACCCCTAAGCCTTGGCCCAAGCTTTTAGCTTCTTGGTGTACACCTGATTCAATCTAGGCCAACTGGATTCTCTTGGTGAGGAGTTGAGATCAAATAACAGCTAAAACTGTATTTATGTATTTGGGGAGCTGAGCGGTAGCTTTACTTGGTATATGAATGGAGAAGCAAAGGAAGGTCAGCCTACCAAAAGACACATAAAGCAGAGTGACAAGAAGAGATGAACTCTTCGTTACTGACAGCTGTCTACTTCTGGTTCCAGTCTCTTTTTTTTGATTCACCCAACATAACTGCAACCTTACAATAAATTCTTCCTTTGGGGTTAGGTGAAGTCAGAGTAGCTTCTGTTATTTTAAAGAATTTTGATCAGTGAAAGTAGTGTGCGCATTATTATTACCATTTTTATTATTAGAAAGTGTGGGCTGGATAATTAGCTACCATGTTCTGTACAGAAGTTAGTTGATATTTATGAATTTTTGCTCATTTCAAAAGTTGGATAAGCTATGTTTATTTTACCACTTTACCGTTCTGATGTGTCTTCAGTAAAGAATGCCTCCCTGAAATTTACATCAAACAGTAGTAAAAAATATGAAATTTCTATCTAATGGAAGGAATAATAATACCACAATAAGAAAAACTACTTACATAGCATATAATTTGTGCCCATTATTGTTGAAAAATAGCAAAGTGGAAGGTAAAAAATCTTTTTCGTGGCTGAAATTTTATGTCAAAGTGTATGGCATGTGGGTCATTTTGCAATAAGAAAAAATATGGCAATTGATTAAAATAACTTCAGAGTTATACTTTACAAAATTATAATCCTGTGTTATTTATGCCTTCCAAAAGATAGAAGTTTGTGTTTTTGTACTTACACTGCTAGTAGTGTACACTGTTTTCAGTAGAATAAAAAATTCTTGTATCTTTTCCTATGTTTTTATCATGGCATTATGGTTTATAAAATCACAGAATATTTTTTTTAATTTTTTTATTTCAGGAAATTATAGGAGTACAAATATTTTGGTTACATGTTATGACTTTGCCACATCCCAACCATGATTTGAGATGTGCCCTTTCCCCCCTTACAATGCTCACTGCGTCCATTAGTTGTGAGTTTACCCACCTCCAAACCCCCAATCCCTGAAGAATAAAGAGATAAAAGAATCATGTATTTACTTAACCTGAAATGTCACCAGCGAAGAATTAATTTCACTCATGAGAAACACGAAGAAATTTATTATCATATGTATTCAAATACTCTTACCAAGACTCTGGGAATAGATTTGCTCTGTTTGCAGTTTGACCATGAAAAGCTCAGCCTGGAGTTATGTTCACACATTTTCATTTCCATTTTATGTTATAGGTAGTAAACTTTGCATACTACCTAGAAGAATATCATCTATAATCAAAACTTTTTTTTTCCTACCAGATCTTTCTTCTCAATACCTGAAATCCCGATCATTAGAACTTCTCTGATTGTGGTGAGCGTTGCTGTCTCCATGTAATGTTCTTTTAGAACTACAGTATTCTTGGGAATGAAAGAAATGATAAACAGAGATATGTTTGATCATATTGCTTTCCTTCCTGACAAGGAGATACTTGGGGCAGCCTGAGAACTTGGAGGAATTGGTAAGGAGGAGGAAAAGAATGCCTGACGTATCAAATTCACATTCATTAAACACTTACCTCATTCTTCAGTGTTGTCCAGAAATTTCTGTTGTGATAAAAATGTTCTGTATCTTTGCTAACACAGTAGCCACCAGCCACATGTGACTACTGAATACTTGAAATATGGCTAGTGTGACTGAACTACTGAATTAAAAATTTTATTTTTAATTTTATTTTTAATTAATTTAAATTTGATTTAAATAGCCACATATAGCTAGTTACAACTGTATTGGACAGCACATTTCTAGACACTGTACTAAATACTATATATATTTGTAATTTAATCTTCACAATTGCGTGAAGTAGGCAGATCTGAGAATCGAAGTTCAGATAATTTTTTTTTAATGTATTCTACATATTTGAGTGGTGAAGGAGGATTTGGGCCCAGGTCTGAAACTCTGCTTCTCTGAACATAAAGTGTCTCATTGTTTGTGTTGCTAAGCCTTAGTCATATTCCGAGACTGCCTTTCTTCTGGCTACTGTGGAGGAAGTAGAGGATTAGAAATTATGGAATTAAAAAAAATGCAGTTATTCATCTTATTTGAATGTATAGTAATTTATGTAATGAAGGGCATTCTGTTACTTGAGAGATGATTTTCCTAAGGGCTGTACCCTCAGGCTTAGAAAATACAACAGATTAATTAGTCTGCTTCAAAGAAAACATTGATCTCACTGTTGAATATCCCAGTCTTGGAGCCTGACTACTGAGAGCAGTCTATTAGGCTGCTAAGGTTTCTGCCCCGTGACATTCAACTGTTATTACTATAATTTTATTAATTGTGAGTTACCTGAATAAAGGAGCTGAGTAATAGAAATCTATTCCATATGTGATTATGTCTCTCTTGGTAGTAATAAAAATGCTGAGAAAATCACCAATTTATGAATAGCCATAGAAGTGATTTCTAGTTCTATTCTCTTTCTCTTTTTGGCCTTTTTATAAGTAAATGAAGGCAACAAACTGCTCTGTGCCTGTGCCATTTGGGAGAGGCAAAATAGGTGGCCTTGTGAACTCCAGCATTTTTTAGCTTCAGAATGAAAGACCAGGAGGTTATTTTTTTAATTTTTTTTTATTTGAGACAGAGTCTCACTCTGTTGCCCAGGCTAGAGTGAGTGTCGTGGGCATCAGCCTAGCTCACAGCAACCTCAAACTCCTGGGCTCAAGCAATCCTCCTGCCTCAGCCTCCCGAGTAGCTGGGACTACAGGCATGCGCCACCATGCCCAGCTAATTTTTCTATATATTTTTAGCTGTCCATATAATTTCTTTCTATTTTTAGTAGAGATGGGGTCTCGCTCTTGCTCAGGTTGGTCTGGAACTCCTGAGCTCAAACGATCTGCCCGCCTCGGCCTCCCAGAGTGCTAGGATTACAGGCATAAGCCGCCGCGCCCGGCCTAAAAAACTAAAAATCTTAACTTACAGTCAAATTGGTTAAAATTACATGGATTTCCTTATGATATTTTATTAAAATTAACTTTATCATTAATACACTAATACATTGAAAAATTTGGTTTTCTATTTGACCTATGTTGTCATATGATATTAATAGCAATAAGAAAAGAATTTAGGAATAACAAATGATTTATTTGTTCATCTTTTGAATAAATGGCAAAAAACGGGGGAAGGAGGGAAACAGACAGATTCAGCCTGTCTCCTCATTAACTTGTTCTTCAGTCTGTCTACATTAGGTCTTATAGTTGTTTGAGAAACGGAGTCTCCTCTCTATCAAAGAATAAGATTTTTGCATTTTAAAACTATCTGGATTATCAGGTTGGCTAAGTTAATGTTTATAATTTTATAGTAACCTGCAATTTTTTGTCATGACAAGTGTCTTATAATGAACAGTTCATGACTTCCTGATCTTGAAGCTTTCACTAAAATCTAAAGGTACTAAAAATAAGAATTCTAGTCAATCCATGTGATTTTATATAAAGTGTACTAAAGAATAAGGTATGTTTTTAATAAGAAATTATAAAAGAAGCATAACATGTGTTCCTATTAAAATATGTAATTTTGTCTAATTCAGAGGTTGAAGGAAAATATGGATTTAGAAAGAAAATAAAAACAAAATAGAAAGTAACTTGTGAGTAAGAGAAAGATGTAAAAAGGCAATGAATATAGAAATCTATTTGTGATAAGAAAGGTTAAACAGAAAGTTTGTAAGCATGTTTTGTAGATAGTTTTTGCAGGTGGGGATAGGATTTATAAAGGGAATTTATTAAGGAAATTTGTATGTGGTCAAGTTGGCTATAATTAAAAAAAAGAAATGTTGTTTAAAACAGTTTTCTGTAGATATTAATTTGCTCTTAATGAAATGACATGATGTACTCATTTGATTCTATAACATATTTCCTTCTTAATTAAAAAAAAAATCACACTACAGGAGGTTTGTGTTTACTTTTTGGTAACTGGCCTAAAAATATGCAAAGATTTTATGCTTCATCAAGATAATCTCTGTGCTCTCTTTATTAGGTTTTGACTGACTAGAAAAACTAAACTTTAAAAGGGTTAAGGTTACACCCATATAACTCACTGTATCACCTTTAGGATCTTTTGCTGACTATATCTCTTGGTTAAATAAATGACCCTTACTTTATAGTGGCTTGTTATTGTATTTGAATGAATGTTTTAAGCCTTTTATATTTGACAAACTTTCCAAACCCAAATTTTAAATGCAGCGTTTTGACCTTAAACTAGTTTTTTATGTATTAGGGCCACTGAAAGTCTGAGACAGACATTAGGTTTATTTGGCACATTAAACTCATACAGGAAATGTTCTCAAATATGAAATGGCATTTAACTGTTTGGGTTATATTTGTATGTTATTAATATATGCTCCAATATTATGAAATAGTGATATATCTTGGTGTATGTTACCAACAATAATTATGGTTAATATGTTTAATTGCCAGGTGCCATAAAAATAACCAACTTGATTTCTCAGTTGTCTCTTTAACCATGACGAGTCTAAGAGTTTTTGTTTTTCTTTGATTCATCTCCAAAATTGTTTTGAAGCTGGCTGAGTCCAAAGTCTATTTCTTCAAGAAAAGTCATGGAAAGGACTGACAAATTGTCTTGAATACAGGCTTCTGACAACTTTGAAGATATATACCACAGTACAGTTAATATCAGAATATAGTGAGTTAGAAACACAGTTTGTGTACCTTTCTACAAACATTGTATCAGTGGAAAGAAACTGTATCTGTAGTTAGGATTAAAAGACCAAACCCAAAATATTTTCATAAATCTTTGACCATAAGTTTGTTTTTGCACTCTATCTACTTGATGTTTTATTTATTCTAATTTGCTGACACTTAGGCATGTTTACATTTTTAACACTAATTATGTGGTATTTTGTGTTGGTAATTCAGATATAGTGATTATGATTAGACTAAATATTAAATTTACCTTACTTATCAAGAATCATACAAACACAGATCATTTTGTCTTTGGCTAAGTTTATCATTTTATAACCTTTATGTCAAATCTTGCCACCTCAAGAACATAAAAAATGTCCAGTAAAACCCAGGGAAAAACAAATGTATGCTGATCATTTGAAAACATTTTTACTGTTACTTTACTAATACCTTTTTATTTTTTAATAATAATCCAGCTTACTTAGCAAAGATTACTAAATTTGTGAGAACCATTTGGGTTTCCTTAATTAATTTGTGAGTGCTCCCTTATTTTTAAGCCAGTCCAGAACCATGTAAGCACAAACATGTAATACATGGACATACAGAAAACATACCTAAACATATGCACTCACACGTACACACACACACAAACACACACACACACACAGTTCTAATAGATTTTACCCTAGTACTCTAGCCATGAGATGGTAACACAACTCACCCGTCTGTAAAAGACAGCCAGATCCAAATTTCTTCTCACGAAACTGGAACTTGTTGACATGGTAAATATAGTTGCTTTGATTAGTAACATAATTAGGCCTGTGGATCAAAGGTTTGGTAAAGCAGTATCCAAGGTGGTTTGATTTTTAAAAAACCTCCTTACCCTTTTTTTCTTCTGTTCAAAATGAGTTTTGAATGTTTGCATTTTAGCTACAACTGGCAGCAGGATCTCCAGGTAGACTTTCTGTTGTAAATACCATAAACAATAAGTTATCTCAACGTGAATAGAAATAGTTAGCATGTTTTAGAGTAGCCAGAAAAGAAAAGAGAAATAGCATGAGAGACATTTTGGTTTTATACTGGGAGGTTGACCATTTGAGTTCTGAATTTTCCTTGATGTAATTTGTCCTTCTGTAAACACTTGTGCATAACAGTTGGCTATAACCAGCTGGAGCCCTAGAAAACCTGGTATGCCTTTGAGCCTTTTCATTTACAAAAACACTTGCAAGTAGAGGAGCCACAGACCAACTGGGATGCATGAAGAGGGTCATTCTCCATGTCTTTCCTCATTTTTAAAGAATGTTTTTCCATTGTCTTTAAAGGAAGCAAGCAAACCATACTCTACGGTTTGGTGTCATGGATGACAGTGTGCTGATTGTGGGTGGGGCTAATGAATGTGTCACCACTGAGTTGGTCCCACCCTCTAACATGTCTCAGTTTTTCTTTTCAGGATTCTAGTACCTAAGAAGGGCTCAAAATGTGGAGTGATCATTCCTTATATGTGTTTCCTGGACGAGCCTTCTTTTAATTAATTGATTTGGTGTTCCCTATAGGGCCACTCATGCCTTGGGGAATCACCCCAGGTAACTCCCACTCAGGACCCGGGTCACCCAGGGCTGCCTCTGGACTGGGAGGAGTAAAATGTCTTCGGAGGTGAGAAATTCAGTCTCTCATTTATCTACACACAAGAAAGTTTAGTTTCCTATTTCACAAATGTACAAAAAAGACAATTCAGATTAATTTTAGGATGAAAAGACAATGGAGAAGACCCTTTAGAATGCACTTCCAAATCTTAAATTGTGATCCCAAACAACAATTCCTAGGAAAACAACTGCTCAGAATAAATGAAGACCATGAACCAAAAACTCGAGGTCCGGAGCTCAGGAGGACTTACCAGTTCCACTTACGGAGAAGCTTAGAGTCAGAGGGCCCAAAGGGGCCATGCCCATACCTGGCACTGAGTTTGAGCTCCACCTTTGGCTGTGCTGAGTCTTCTCTGAGCCACATGTCTGGGTGTCAATCTTGTGAACAAAAAAGAAGCCAAACTCTGTAAAATAATTTTAAAGAGATTTATTCTGAGCCAAATTTGAGGACCATGACCCAGAGCCATGCCCAAGAAGCCTTGAGCAAGTGGACTCACTGTGGTTGGGTTACAGTTTGGTTTCATACACTTCGTGGAGACAGGGGTTACAGGTAAAGTCATAAATCAATACATGCAAGGCATACATTAGTTTGGCCCAAAAAGGTGGGCCATCCCGAGGGTGAGGGATGCCTAGAGGTTATGGGTGGGTTTAAAGATTCTTTGACTTGTAATTGTAAAGACATGAAGCTTTGTCTAAAGGCTTGGAATGTTTTAAGATAAGGAAGTCTGTTAATCAGAGACAAGCCACCAGACATATATTTTTTGTGTAAATTGAGGACATACAGGTATGTCTTGCCTACACTTAGGTCTGGTAATGGGTTACAAAGCATGTCTCCAGGGAGGGAGAAGGGCATGATGAGGTATGTCTGACCTCCCTCTCGTGGCAGGTAATTTAGTTATGGGATACCACCTAGGCCAAGAGGGGGTCCATTGAGTCCGCCGGTAGGAGGGAGACTTAAGATTTTATTTTAGTTCACAGAAGTTTTTCAGTGATGATTAAATTTTTGACCTCAAAAGATACAGGATCTGTGTGCCTGTGGGACCAAGTGCACTTTCGTGAATGCAACTCTCTCCAATATCAGCACATACAGAGTGATTACTAAGGGAAGCAAGAAAAACTGCAAATTGAACCCTTGCTTCCTACCACAGCCAGTGTGAAAAAGAAAACATAAACCACCTAGAAAATGAGATGTGTCCAAAACAAAGCCATGCGTGGGGGAAGGGGGGGAGGCAGGGAGCTGGGAAGAAAGAAAACACTATGAAATTGTCTCATACAACTTTCTTCTGAATTTTATGACCATTTTAATCAATTTCCAAGGCTTCTTTGTACCCTTTAACTTTAGATATTCAACCTATTAAACAAGTCACCTCATTATGGCCCAACTGGAAGGTGAGTAGAGACTCTTTCCATGTTGATAAGAGAAAGAAAAAGGAGTCACCTCAGGAGAGGAAAGTGTTCTGAGTAAACACCTGGAGCCTAATGGTAAGAAGTGGTGATACTTTGTCACTTGCCTTAGCCCTTTCAAAGATTCATCAATCCAGAACATAGAAATTCATATAATTAATGAATACAACTTTTCTCCTTAAGAAACCAGAAATTTTTCTTTACAAAAAAAAAAAAAGCAGAAATCAATGATATCCTATTATGCACCCATTTAGGTCTGCCTCTTGGCCACTGTTCTCCAGTGGCTTCTGCTTTCTGCAACATGAAAAAGAAAATCATTATAGTTTCCTACTTGACATTATTTGTAAGTACTGCACTACAGGAAATGTTTCAAGTAAGAACTTTCTGGTTTTCAGATGAGGTATCTAGATTATTTTAACAACCTCTTTCCCCTCTAAGGCTCATCTCCTTCTGCATTTTGTAAGCAGGTTCTTCTTTTCTATTTTTCTTTCACTGCATGATGTAAAGAGCTGTCTATGCAACCCCTTGCCCTAAAAGACTCCCCCAGAGAGATCTGATCTGAAGTGCATGAAAATGCTTTTTAAAAACTATTTTGCTTTTATTCTGTACATAATAATAAAATTACCACCACATGCCATAATTAATATTTTAGGAAACTAATGTTTTCAAATAAGAAAGATTTTCTTTACATTTCACACTCAGGGTATAAAAATTAATGTTGATATAATGCTTTTGACTTGACAAAGCACTTGTAACCAATATTAGCAGCCAAAAGAAAGTCTAAATGTAAAAAGGAATACATAAGCATTTTATTAATAATTCAAAATAAAAAATTTTTACACAGTTTTACTTGGTCAATTTCCTATTTCTGGAAAAAACAATCACCTGTCAATCAATAGACCTAAAGCAGAGGAAAAAACAGCTGGCAGAAATCACCAATGCTCCTTCAAGAGGTGGAAAGTATGAGTGTATAAAAATATTATAATTAATTTAAAATATACATTATTAACTATAATTCTACACTCAACACAGACCTGATGTGAATATATTACCAATTATCTTGAGAATTTATTTCATTGCTTTACTTCACAGATTTTTCTGGTAGCACAGTTGTTTTTCCATTTTGAATCAAAGTTTAACATTATCTATCAAGTATTATAATTAGCTTTCCCATTTTTTCACCCCTACTCCAATCCCTCAACACAACAAAAGCACATGAACACTCCCCTCCCAAATATACCTTCTAGGGGAACATGTGTTTATACTTTTCAGGATAAGGAAAAGTTAGTCCATATTGTCTGTGCATGAGAATCTTCCCAAGGCTACAGCAACACAAAGTAACCCGAGCCAGGATAACTTGCTTTGCCTTTTACTTTGGTTATCTGGGTTAGCAGCCAGTGGGACTCAGTACGGGGACACTACAATGACATGTTTTAAGTGTCTATATGCCAAATGAAACTTTCCTCTTTCTCTCTTCCATCTACTTAGTAAAAAATAGATGGATTTAGATGACAGTGGATAGACAGACAGGTAGATAATAGGTACAATAAACCACAAGATTTCTCACCAAATAATATCTTCCTAATCTGGCATTACTATGTAACATGTCCCATGAATTAACCCACAGTCTATAAGGTTGTAATGTTAGCTCACATTTTTTGAGTATTAAAAAGAGCCCAGGCACTGGGCTAAGTCACTCATGTGTTACTTTAATCTTCATGGCAGCCTTATAAAGTGGGTATAGCTATTTCTTCCATTTTGCAGGTGAACAACTCACTTTTACATAGGTTACATATATAACTCACTCAAGTCACACACCAGAATGAAGACCACAATACCTATGTCAGAGGATTAAAGGAGCTAATATATATATGTAAAGTGCCTGACAAAAGCTATGGCATTTAGTAGGTAGTCCAGTGTAATTTGTTCTCCATCCCCTTATTTTAAAATGCTACCCTGAAAAAGAATACCTACCACTTCTGTAAGTTTCCCCAGTCATTTTCCAACCATTTTATTACTTAAGTAGGGCAGCTATTACTTCCCATTTCAGAAATGGGAGACTAAGCAACCTAGCAACCTGCTCACGTTCACAGGTAGTAGAACTGAGACCCAATTTGATTTCAAGGCAGCAAAGGGTCTGTTCTTCAGGGAGCTATTCCCATATGGAATAAAATTGCCATGGGAAAATTTAAACTACAAAAGATAACCTCCTACGGTGAAAATCAAGTTAGTAGTAAAATATTTCGAATTTTGCTATAAAGACATGGGTAAGAGCAGAGGTTGGGAACGAAATCAATAGTTCAATTCTGACTTCAGGGACAAATTTAGATGGCTATTAATTTTTTGCTATTATAACAGTTCTTAGTATATTTTATACGTACTGTGATGAATGATGACTCCAAATCAATCATGCATCTGTAGAAAAACTAAACTAGAAAAATAATTGGATGTCATGGTTCCTGTTTTGTTTTCATGTATTTTGATTTTTTTAAAGACTTAGACCGGCTGAACCTAAGAATCTACAGAGCCCAATATCCAAAGTTTAGAAAGTCACATTTTATTTTTTCAGTTGATCTTTTAAAAAAATATAAACAGGGGCGTGTTGGCTCATACCTGTAATCCTAGCACTCTGGGAGCCGAGGCGGGAGGATCGCCTGAGCTCAGGAGTTCGAAACCAGCCTGAGCAAGAGCGAGACCCTGTCTCTACTAAAAATAGAAAGAAATTAGCTGGACAACTAAAAATATATAGAAAAAATCAGCCAGTCATGGTGGCGCATGCCTGTAGTTCCAGCTACTTGGGAGGCTGAGGCAGAAGGATTTCTTGAGCTCAGGAGTTTGAAGTTGCCGTGAGCTAGGCTGACGCCACGGCACTCTAGCCCAGTTAACAGAGTGAGACTCTGTCTCAAATATATATATATATATATATATATATATATAGCATAAATCAATCTGCAGTGGCATCAAAATCAACTGGACTAATCAGTCAGACTAAGCCTTGAGGAAATCCTCATTTTGTCTTTTTGACAATCCTGTTCTGTAGGTTTCCCAATTTTAAATACAACACTTTTAGTCTTGATAAAATGTTACAATTTGCTATCACAATAAATTTTTCTACAGGAAGTATAAGTAAATCCCGTCATCCATTGTAGTTCTTTCTTATTTTACCCCAGGCAGCCCTTATTGTCAAGTTTTATGTCATTATTTTGCACACATTTTTCTTCATGTATACAACCACTAAATTAAAACCAAAGCCAAAACAATAGAAAAGGTTATCATTCTCAAAAGTTAAGAGGTTCCTCCTCCAAATCTTCCCTTTGCCTCTTTTATAATCAGAAGCATCAATAGCAATGATACACGATTTCACAGAGATTACCTTCCGAACAAATTTGTTATTACCCTAGACAAAAGAGAATGCTCACACTACTTCTCATTAAATCAAATAGAATATACCCTTCAAAAGTGTTCAGTGAATTAAACCAATATAAAATAAAACAATAGACTCAAATATATGCAGTTCTCCACTCATCTTTTTCTCCTGGTTGGCACAAGAAGGATTAATAACTAGAAACTTCAGAATCTAGGACAGTGCAATTCAGTTTCCACCTTGTGTCTTCTGCTCTGGAAACTACAGAAAGTCAACTAACAAGACAAGATAGGTTTGACTGATTCTTCAACATCCATCTCTTCTCAAGAAAGAACTGAAAGGCAAGACAATACCAATGTGGAATATTCTATTTCCTTAACAAAATGATCTATTGAGACCTTGGGGTAAAAATGAAGCAGGAACATAGGTCAGCCAACCTAATGAACAGCTTGCAAGTTCAGAACAGCTCAGAAGAGTGAAAGCTTCCAAAGAATTGGAACTGTGGGTCCCTAGAAATAAAGTTCCCTCCCAAAATCATTCAAATGTATTTAAATCTCCCATATTTGGATCTTAACATGTGATGACATTAAAAAACAAAAAAAAACAAAACAGACATTGCTGAAGCAGTGAGAGCCAGGGACAGATTTTAAGGACAGTAGCACTGGGTGACTGCTCAACTGGGCTGTTAAGCATAAAGAAAATCCACACTGGGAATCAATTGGGGACCAGTGGGGGCGGAGGGGCCCTCTTGTCTCCAGGGCTCCAGGCCATGCTGCAGCTCACTCTACTGTGGCTCCGATGCCTCTCTGAAGGCCATGGGCTGCTTCTAGGGGGCTCCCATCTGGACCTGTGAGTCCACCCCTGGCAGAGCTCACATTCCGTGTTGTCAGGATCCAGGGAGCTCAGGGTCTTCCCTCTCTCAATTCTAAAGGCAAGGAGATGTTTGAAGGGGACTCTCAGGTATTTTCAAATGTGCAGGACATGCTCATTGACTCTTGCACCCTGGTGTGCAACAGATGTCAGGGCTTCTTCCTCCTGTCTGTCTGAAACTCTGTGCCCTGTGACCAAATACACGTGCCCTTCCTCTGCCATCCCCCAGCCTCTCATCACCATCAAGCTACTCTGCTTCTATGAGGTCAGCTTTGCAGATTCCACATATAAGTGACATCATGCTGCATTTGCCTTTCTGAGGTGATGAATATGCTAATTAGCTTTATGTCACCATTCCACATAGCGCACATATACAGAAACTTCACATTGTACCCCATACACATATACATCTATGATTTGTCTATTAAAAACAATATCAGCAAAACCATAATAAATACAATAAGATGCAGGAAGCATGGCTAGACCGCCCCACATACTTGCTCTTGCTGCTTCAGTTGTCCACATTCACTGGCACCACCTTGTTTAGCCGTCTACAGCAGATCTTTTGGGCCATTAGAGTACAGCACGTTCTTAACATAAAGTTGGCAAATCTCCTAGCAAGCCCCTTCTGGCCCTGTCACTCCTCAGAGGGAGAGATCGAGGTCTTCACATCTGGCTGTTTGGCCTGGAAAGAGGTGTCTCCTCCTTGTCTTCCCCATGGCTGCTGGTGCTATGGGTGGACAGGGAGGCCATGGGGCCATGCGGGGGGGACTACATTGGGATCGAGACTCATCTGCAGGCTGTGTAGAGGACTGGCAGGCACTGTGGCTCTCCTGGTCTCCTCTGGTGTGTCCTGCCCCTTGAGCCAAACATCCATCAAAATTTCAGGGAGGGTGGGCCTCTCCAGTGGGTCACTGGTTAGGAACTTCCTCAGAGGTGTTTCAATTCTTCGGAAAAGAAAGTAGGTGTCTCATACCGTCCATGGGTGATGTTACTTTTAAATTCCTCGCAGTTGTCACCATCAAATGGAATATGCCTGGCTGTCATGGTATAGAGGACAACAGCCAGGCTCTATACATCCACCTCTGACCCCATATATTCCTCTCCCAGGAACATTTCTGGGGAACAAAAACAAGGAGTTCTGCAGAAGGTGTCCAGCTTCTCCCCCTCACTAAAAGTCATGGCAAAGCCAAAGTCAGCTAGTTTAATGTTCTCATGCTCATCAAGTAGAATGTTGGGGGGCTTCAGGTCCCAGTGTACAATGTGGTTCTTGTGGCAGTACTGCACCGCAGCCAGGATCTGTCAGAATTTGGCCCAGACCTCCTCCTTGTTCAGGGGATGATGTCTTGCTGTATAGTAGAGAAGGTCTCCACCATTGGCATATTCTGTCGCTAAGCAGAGGATGTCTTCATTCTCGATGACATCCAGAAGCTTAGGGATATTTTGATGATTCAGGACCCTTGTGGCTTTCACCTCCATATCAACACTTTCCAGGCTGGGGAGGGTCTTCTTGAACATATTTTTGATGGCCACCTGGGTCCCCGTAGGAAGGTGCTGAGCCAGCATCACCTCGCTGAAAGTGCCAGAGCCAATTGTCTTGAGGGGCTTATAATTGTTAAAGTCCTCAATGGATGAACTGGAGGCCAAGGCCTGCTCCATGGTCACCTCTAACTATGCTAACTACACTAACTATGCTAACGAACACGGCAAAAGCAGTCTCTCTATGGGCAAACTCCACAAGTCACCAAAAAACAGCTTCCCAGGCAACAAGGACTGAAATCTTCGGGCCAGACAGGGGCTTATATAGGTGGTAGTAATTTCATAACAATGGCTTTTTATGAGGTCGGGGCAAGAAATGGGCCAATCATGGCTGGGTATAACCTACAGTGTTTTTTTCGTTTTGTGGTCACAAGAGCATTTTCCTCTTTAAAGAAAACAAGTGTTTTCTGTTTACATAGTTATAGAGACTGATATTCAGTTTATTAGAAATTTAAACCTATAAAATCCTTCAGGAAACTTTCCATTTATAATTTGAAAATCTGTAATAAATTTAGGCTTTTAAAGACCTCATGATATGTATACTGAAAATATTCAATTTATTTATTTTCTTTAAATTCTGATTGGTGTCAGGGTGATGTTACAACACAGCTGACATCATGGTACTATAAAAATGGGTTCTGTGGTGTGTGATACACAATAAAGTCCATTATTAACATCTATAGAGCTGCCAGGAAGATAATTGTCATCATAAATGATCATAATCTGATTTGTTTTCAGAAACCTTAGAAGCCAGAAGTCAGTGGATTGAAATATTCAAAGTTGTGGAAGGAAAAAAAAAAATCCCTGCAACTAAGAGCCCTATATCCAACAAACTGTGCTTCAAAAATGAGGGAGAAACTAACACACTGCCAGATGACCCAAAAGCTGAGTACCACAGCCCTGCCTGCAATGAAGGGAGTCCTTCTGCTTGAAAAGAAAGGACACTAGACAGGAACTCAAAGTGTTATGAAGAAATAAAGACCTCTGGTAAAGGTAAATACATGGAAAATTATAAAAGCTAGTACTACTTTTATTTTGTACATGATTTAATAGAATAATGTATCAAAAAATCCTGTTAGTTCATGTTTTTGGGCACACAATGCAAACACATGCAATCTGGTGACACCAATGACTGAAAGAGCAATTAGGCAAGAGAAAGAAATAAAAGTCACTCAAATTGAAAAGGAAGATGTAAAGTTATCAGTTTGCAAAAGACATGATCCCATATGTATAAAACATTTGAGATTCCACAGAAGAAATATAAGAACTACCAGCCAAAGAAACTGTCATGAGAGTAAATAGACAACCTACAGAATGGGAAAAAATTTTTGCATGCTACACATCTGTTAAAGGACTGATAACTAGAATCTATTTAGAACTCCGGAAAATCAGCAAGAAAAAAATCAAACAACCCTATCAAAAAGTTGAGCACATTTTCATTCCACTGTATTTAACTTCTCTTTAAGTGCTTTCACTTTGGACTTACTTACCTGAGACTCTTCTTGCTTTCTGAGCTTAGCTCTAGTGGTATTTAGCGTGTATTTCCCCTTTACCTTGTGCCTGCTACTATTTGCCTGCTCTGCCCAGTGTATCCTCTCCCAGCTTCTGTCGAACTGAAGCCTCTTTGTGCTCCAACTACCTGTGAGAGTAGTTAAGAAAGTACCAAATTCCAACACTGTCTTCCTATAACTCACATCCTCTAACATCCCACCAAAGCTCCTTAGAGTCCCATGTGAATAGACCCTTAGGGCCCAGCTGGGTCTCTTGACAGGTCTCATTATGCCCAGGGCTCATGGTGAGTTCAGCACCATCTCAAGCTGGGTCTCTGCTATGCTTTAGTAAATCGAGACACAAAGAATTTCAAATTTTGAGTCTGCGGATTTTTATGGAACAAAAAATATTAGAGAGAGAAACTGACTCCTCCTTGTCATGGCTATAGGTTTCTTCTAAAAGCCAGTCAGAATTTGCACTTCACAAAGACCCCAAACCAAAATGTAACTATTGAGTGACCTCACATGAAGTGCTGGTTATTGTGAAGCCACAGGCTTGATTAAGGCCTGTAGATAATTGAAAGTTGTCATGTACCTTTCTTCTAATAAAAATATATATCTTAACTCCAACAGAAACACTTATCTCTACACAAAGTCATGGAAACTAAACAACCTACGACTGAAGGATTATTGGGTTAAGGAGGAAATTAAGATGGAAATCAAAACATTCAATTAAATGAAAAAGGAGATACAGTTATCAAAATCTGTGGGACACAGCTAAAGCAGTCCTGAGAGGAAAACTTATAGCCATAAATGCCTACATTCAAAAGACACAAAGGTCACAATGTAATGAATTGTCTCATAGAACTGGAATAGGATAAGCAAAGCAATCCCAAACCCAGCAGAAGAAAAGAAATAACCAAGATCAGAGCAGTACTAAATGACATTGATAACACAAAAGCTATATGGAAGATTAATAAAACAAAAAGTTGATTCTTTGAAAAGATAAAATTGACATGCTTCTTGCTTGATTAACCAGAAGCAGAAAAGAAAGGACTCTGATAAGCTCAATCAGGAATAAAAAAACAAAAATTGCAACTGATATAATGGAAATACAAAATATCATCTATGAATACTATATTAATCTGTACACACATAAATGTGAAGACGTGGAAGAAATGGACAAATTCTTAGAAACACACAGCCTCCCCAGGCACAAGCAGGAAAATATAGAATTCCTGAACAGACCAATATCAAGTACCAAAATTGAAGCAGCAATAAAAAACCTTCCTAGAAAAAAAAGTCCTCCACCATATGGTTTCACACCTGAATTCTAGCAGACTTACAAAAACAAACTGGTGCCTATCTTGCAGAAGTTATTCCACAACATTGAGAAGGAAGGAATCCTCCCCAACACGTTCTACCATGCCAGTATCTCCCTGATACCAAAGCCAGGAAAGGACTCAACAAAAAAAGAAAACTATAGAGCAATATCTGTTAAGAATATAGATGCAAAAATGCTCAATAAAATCCTAGCAAACCAAATTCAGGTGCTTATTAAAAAAATAATCATGACCAAGTGGGCTGCATCCCAGAGATGCGAGGCTGGTTCAACATACGCAAATCTATAAATGCAATTCACTTCAAAAATAAAAGCAAGAACAAAGACCAAGCCACTTCTGTGCTCTGCCCGCCTGCCTTCTGCACTGGCACCCAGACTCCTGCTCCAAGCCCCTGCCTGGCCTGAGGCCCTCAGGGTCCCAAATGGAGCAGCTGCACCTGTCACAAGCCTTCAGAGGCTCAGACACTCAGAAGGCCTCCGGTCTATCCACATTAACTTGTGACTTTTGAAATTGACTCTATTTGCCCAAGTTCACACCCAAGCAGTGTAAGTGCTGCTGCCATCTCCCCCAGAGGGGTGAGAGGGTCCAGGCAGGTGTGGAGTTGCCTGCAAGGCCAGCCCGTCAGTGCCCGTCAGCGGTTCCACAGAGCCTGTGCACACTCACAGGACAGGGAGCCAGAGTGGAGGGTGGTGCCAGGCCTGAGGTGCTCCTGCACTTCATCAGTTCTGCTGTGTACCCTCCCAGAGCATGGGCACTTTAAACGCAGCCCCTAGGCCGGGCGCGGTGGCTCACGCCTGTAATCCTAGCACTCTGGGAGGCCAAGGCGGGCGGATCGTTTGAGCTCAGGAGTTTGAGACCAGCCTGAGCAAGAGCGAGACCCCATCTCTACTAAAAATAGAAAGAAATTACATGGACAGCTAAAAATATATATAGAAAAAATTAGCCGGGCATGGTGGTGCATGCCTGTAGTCCCAGCTACTCGGGAGGCTGAGGCAGGAGGATCCCTTGAGCTCAGGAGTTTGAGGTTGCTGTGAGCTAGGCTGATGCCACGGCACTCACTCTAGCCTGGGCAACAGAGTGAGACTCTGTCTCAAAAAAACATACATAAATAAACGCAGCCCCCAACATAAACACACCTGCTTACAAACCTATCGTTTGAACCAATGCCTGCTGCCCAGGCCCAGCCACTCTGGACATCGATGGCTCTGCACTTGGAGCCCCTGGAGACCCAGGCTCTCAGCTCTCACCCTGCTAGACCCAGTCCCGCCTCTCCTAGTCATCTTGTCCCCAGACAGAGGATACTGAGCAGAGGTGCTTGGTGATCTTGACAAGAACGCTTAAAGGGAAGAAACAGAGGCAGGAGCTCAAGATGTCTCACCAAGAGGATGCAGGAATTCATTCACTGAAAACCATCTAACACTCTGCTCCCTTTGCACAGCACTGCCAGCTCTCAGTGTCCGCAGGGAAGAGGGAGGGGGGTTCCAAGTGGTGGTCTGGGGGTGTGACCTGAGCTGGAGAATACCCTGGTCTTGCTCCTGTGCAGACTAAGATTGATCTAAGCCCTCCAGATCAGCAGGGAGGTGGAGGAGGCCCATGCCCCTCCCCAGTTCCCACCACCTGCCCCGGTGTACCAAGGCCCCAGCTTTCAGAAATGGCCTCCTCCCAGCAGTGGACCAGGGCCCAGCCCAGTGTCCAGAAAGCATGACAGTGAGTATCCAGGCTGTCAGGGTCAGTGAGCCCTGCCCCTGCTCCAAGGAGAGTGCCTTCTGGGTTGGAAGGCTGAGATGAGCATATGGAGGAAAGTGCCAAAGCCCTCCCTGAGAGGGGAGGGGAGAAACAAGCCTGAGCTGCCCTTGCTGGACAAGAGGCAGTGATATAAGCTCGTATTTATGTGGATAAATATACGTTTCCAGAGTGAGTGGGTCTCGGTGAGAGCTGAGGGTGTTCCAAACAGGTCCTGGAATTGTTTTTGTCAAGCTCATCCAGATGAGAGACCAGCATTGGCCTACGGGCCCTTCTCTGCCGCAGGCATGCCTAGCGTCCTCCCACATAAACCGCAGCATTTCAGCCTCAAAACGCCCAAAGTGACCTGTGCACTGTCCACAGCTGTCAGCGCCCCAGGCCAAAAGCTTCCAGGACTTCCAATCCAGATTCTCTTCCCTGCACCCTCCCCACATTGTTAATCCTTTCCCTGTCTGCCCTGAAGTTGAGAATAGGTGGGAGGAGCAGAGAGAGATTGAAGGAAAAGAAAAAGTCCAAAGCAAGAAATTAAGAGGGGTTCCCAAATCCAGGCGATTCCTGAGCGCAGTCGGCCCTCCCACGTCCTCGGGTTCCACGTTGACAGGTTCAGCTAAGTGGGAGTCGGAAATATTTAAAAAGTAAACAATAAAAAATAATACAACAATAAAAATAATACAACAATAAAAATAATACTCATTTTTAAATAACAACTATTTATATAGCATCTATATTGTATTATGTATTACAAGTAATCTAGAGATGATACAAAGTGTACGGGAGGATGTGTGGAGGTTACTTGCAAATGCTACACCATTTTTTATCAGGGACCTGAGCATTCCAGGCTCTGGGTATCCACGGGGGCTCCCAGAACCAATCCCCCTGGGACTGAGGGGCAACTGTAATGTTGTGAAAGAAACTGGTGGGGGAAGAGGGGAGACCGCCACAGCATGGGCCAGCTGAGGAAGGAGCTGAACCCAAGGGCAGTAGCTGTGGGCAGCTGGGCTGGAGAGGAGGAAGGAGATGGCTTTGTTCCCAGCAGTCACAGAAACCCTGCCTCCTCCTCATCCCCCTGCCTCCTTTCCTTTTTCCTCCCCCCTCAGCTCCCTTTCTTCCTCCCCTCCACCCTGCCGAGGATGCGACATTCCTCTTGGGAGCTAGCTGGGGACACAGGTCAGTGCCCGGCTGAGAGGAAGACCCACGCGGTCATCGGTGCACTGGCCTTATGATGCGGAAACCCAGAGTCTGGTGACTTTCCTGGGGAGCTGTCTGCTCCAACACTCGCCCCATAGCTTGTCCCACCTTCCTCCTCCTCAAGCCTTTCCTGCAGGAAGTGGGGCCACAGGGAAGTCCCTCAGGGAAGAAGACAGTGGCTCCAGGTATGCCTAGGGCCCTTCTAGCCAGTCTCCTGGTCACACATTGACCACGTCAGCTTTGGTTTCCAACAGGTGGGCAGCTTTGGACAGCCGGGTGTCTGCGAGGACATAAAGACCATGGAGCAGGGACACAGGAATCCCCGCGACGTCCCAGGACAGCCACGTTCTTCTCTGTGTCTCTCCTCTGCAGCATGAGCACAGTGGCCCAATGGAGCAGGATTTTCAAATGTTAGAGCTGCAAAGAGCAACCGCAGCCTCTCGCCACCATTTACGGGCGCGCTGGAGGTAAAAAGGTGTGTTCCAGGCTAAAGGTAGGTGAACAGCAGAGCCAGACTGAAATTCTCTCCTCTGGACATGGAGTTCTGCGTTCTTCTTTGCTAACATTTTGATGGATGAAACCATGAGTTCTGTGTCTTTCGAAATTTCTTGTGGAGCCTAGTGCTGTTCTCTGAACTTGGAGCCAGAATCAACTGACCTCTGTCCTTGGGCATCGATCTAGTCCGTGGGCCCAGTCCGGGCCCTCAAAGGGAGAGCAGGGCTGAGCCCTCGCTCTCTGAAGTGGAAAACCTCATCTCCCGCTACAGGCCTGCCGGGGCCCGGGAGAGCTTCACCCGCCCAGGTACACCACAGCAGCAGAGATGGCTCCGGACACCGAGGTGTGGAAGCAGGTGTTTCAGGAATTAATCCAGGAGGTGAAGCCATGGCACAGGTGGTCCCTGACATCAGACAAGGGCCTTTTTCCCAATGTCCTGAAGCCAAGGTGGATGCAATACCAGCAGTGGGCCTTCGCCAGGTGAGGAGGGGAATATGATGGTACACGTCACAGAAAATTCTTGCTTATTTCTCACTATATATGCTGGTTACTTTTCTTGTTCCATTCCATGCTTGCAGATGGAAGACTATAGGAAGTAAGCTGCCCATCGTCCAAGAAGGTTTAACTTCATTAAATTACAATGAGCCCCAAAGCAATAGCAGGCCTGGACACCAGCGCAGGCTAATGCCTGGATACAGAAAGCAGGCTGTGGGGATGAAACCGCAGCGGCAGAGGCACGGGACAGCGAGGAAAGGGGAAGGGGAGGAAGGGCAGCTATTTCACTCAGGGGCAGCACATGTGCTCCCAGCCTTGGGGAGACTCATGGGTCCACCTCGGATCCCCTGGGGGGAGAGGCCCACCACACAGAGGAGACCGCCCAGGAAGAGGCCAGAAGAGCAGGGGAGCTGAGCAACACGCAGCAATCTTGCCCCTCTCTGCCCTGAGCTGATAGAATCTTTTCTAAATAGGACTCTTGGAGATCATCCAAAGTCTTCCCGTCCCTTTTCCTGCTGGGAAAGTGGAGCCCTAGCGCCCGGGGGCAGAGGGTGTGGAGATCGCACTCGGGGCACAGAGGGTGGAGTCTGGGACTCTGTGCTGCTGCCGATCTCTCTCTGGGGTCTGGGCAGAGGAGTCAGAGCTGTCCTCATGGTCTGCGGCTTTCCCAGGCCAGGAGCTGGCGTCAGGAGCATCGGAGCAGTCTCGGCCATTTATTTGTGAGAACTTTGGGCTGTGAGCCAGCACAGGGAGCAGAGCACCAGGCGAGGGCGGTGGACTTTGGCTCAGAGCACAGCCCAGGCCCGTCTGACTGCCAGTGGGTCCCAGCAAGGTCCTCTCACAGTGGGCGAAGTTTCTTGGCCTCTTCTTGTCTCATCCTCGCGTTCAGCCTGTGCGGTGAGGCCAGAACCAAGATCCAGGAGGGAGACCTGCACTGACTCATTCTTCCCAGCCCCCTCCAAGTCACATCCCGGCTTCGGGTGCCCTGCATCAAGCCAGGCAAGGGTGGGCTCAGCTGCAGTAACAAGTACACCTGGAAATACCAGGGATTTAACCTACCATGTGGAGCCCTAGGTCACTGAGGCAGAGGAGGAGAGAGCTGGAATGTCTTACAGGAGCTCCTGTGGCCAGATCTGGAAGGAGCACACATCACTGCCGGCCTCACTTCATTGGCCAGCTGGCCCCGTGGCCCCAACCTGCCTCCCTGGGTGCTGGGAGGGAGTGCTTGGGTAACGTGGTGACCATTAATGTCCCTGCCACACGGCAGCCCTCTGCCTTTCCCATGATTTCTATCCTGAGTGCAGCCTTGTGCTCCCTGCCGTCTTCTCTCTTTACCTGTCCTAACGTGTATTTGTCCAAATATCTTAGCTCAGAAAATTGCCCTCCTCCCTGCCCAGACAAGGTGTCATTCTCTTGTATCCTGTCTGAGGCCAGTGGCACTGAGAGTACGAAGCTTTCCAGGCTACCCTGAGCAAAAGAATTGGGATGGAGGGGGAGCGAGAGAAGAGCGAGCTGGACACTGGCTCTCCCTGTGACACAGCAGACCAGGGGCCCTGGGAAGCCAAGGGGGAGGCAAGGCTTCCCTCTAGGGCCCTGACCTGTGGGTCTGTGACTTAACACCCACTTGTATCCATTTGTGGATTTCAGTTCCGGGTTCTGAGCTGATCTGGCTGCTGTTGCACTTGTAGCCTTTGACCCATCTAAATTTACATTAGAAGCACCCTGGGTTTGGGGTCCCACCTGTTACTCGCCCTGGGTCTCTGGGCATAATGAGTTTCCAGAGTGGCCTCATCTCTCAAATGAGCACGTTGGACTTAGTAGACACCCAAGGTCCCTCCCAGCCCTGACGGCTTGTGATTTGTTATTCCCACAGCGGACACCTGTGGGGCGGAGATGGGAATGAAGGCTCAGTAAGTTTTCCCACCACTAACCCACAAGCCCAGTCAAGTCCCTGTGCTATCGGCAGCTCTTTCCCGCCTCCGGCTACAGCTCAGGACTTGGCCACATGGCACCACGCTGAGGCCCTTGTCCTCTGTCTCCGCAGGTTCCAGTGTTCCTCCTGCTCTCGCAGTTGGGCCTCTGCCCAAGTTCAGGTCCTCTTCCACATGCACTGGAGTGAGGAGAAGTCCAGGGGCCAGGTGAAGATGCGGGTGTTTGCTCAGAGATGTAAGAAGTGCTCCCGGCCTCCGTTTGAAGTTCCTGAGTTCACACAAGAGAACATATCAAGGATCCTGAACAACTTGGTGTTCCGGATTCTGAAAAAATGCTACAGAGAGGTATTTAAATCAATGGAGGAGATTCCTATGATCAAGGAAATCTCTCTCGAAGGGCCACACAACAGTGACAACTGCGAGGCATGTCTGCAGGGGTTTTGTGCTCGGAGTGGGTTAGGCCCTGCCGCGCAGTCACCAAAGCCCCCACCACTGCCCCTCCCCTCTGAGGACACCGGGCTGGAGACAGGAAGGGCATGGCCCTTGGCGTCCTCCCTGATTGCTGGGCCCACGCAGGAGATGAGCCTCCCCACTTCTTGGATCCCAAGAGCAAACACCACTTGCCAGGTGGAGAGGGAAGTCGAGATCTGCCCCTCAAGCGAGCACTTCTATTCCTACACACCGCGGAACCACTCGCACAGGAACATAAGCATCTCCTGCTGCTTCCTCCTTCTAATTGTGGTCGTGGTGGTGATTGTCGTAAAAACCGTAGGAGCCTTGAAAACATGATGCTGAGTAAAAAAAAAAAAATCAGACACAAAAAGCCACATATTGTATGACTCCATTTATATGAAATGTCCAGAATAGGTAAATCTATGGAGCCAGGAAGTGCCTGCCAGGGGCTGGGGGTAGGGGAATGGGAGACAACGACTTAATCAGCGTGGGGTTTGGGAGAGGTGGGGGATGATGAATGAGATAGAGGTGGTGGCTGCACAGCGCTGTCAGTGCACTAAATGCCGTTGAATTCTTCTCTTTACAAAGGTTAATTTTGTTATATGACCTTCCGTTTAGTAAAAAAAAGACCTTTACAATTTTGTTGAAATGTCTGTGACTCACAAACCATCTGGAAATCCTTTGAAACCTGTGTGCCCTCTTGCCGGAAAACCCGGCACAGACCCTGTGAGGTCAGACTGTGGAGGCATTTGGGCTGCAAACCTGGGTTCTCAAACAGTGGTGTCCGCAGGGAGCACACGCCCAGGAGAGGTGAGGCAGGACAAGCCACCATGTCTTTCTGTTTAAAGGTAATTAGTACAAGCTGTCGATTTATTAACACTGCACTCACGGCCAACAGCGCTGTAACTCTGGCCTGCACAGAGCTTACCTAACACCTGTACGTTCTACATAAAGCACATCTACAGAACTGAGTCGGAACTCACTCACCACACCCACAGAGAGGGAATTCATCTATTTCCAGGGATCCACCCCCAAGACACAAACACCTCCCACTAGGCCCCACCTCCCCCACTGGGGATCAGACTTCAACATGAGGTTTGGAGGGAACGGGCATCCACACTACAGCACATGCTCAGCATCCTTCCACGGAAACGGCAGCATTTCATCCTCTAAAAGCCGAAAGTGACTTGTGCGCTTTTGCATGCTGGTTGGAGCCCCAGGCCCGAAGCTTCCAGAACTTCTGGTCCAGAGTCTCTCCCTCGAACTCTCCCTACTTTGTAAATCCTTTCTTACTCTGCCCTGAAGTCAGAAGTCATGGGAGGAACACGAGGGAGAGGTTGAAGAAAAGGAAAGAGTCAAAAGTGAGGAACTGGCCGGGCACGGTGGCTCACACCTGTAATCCTAGCACTCTGGAAAGCCAAGGCCGGAGGATCATCTGAGCTCAGGAGTTCGAGACCAGCCTGAGCAAGAGCGAGACCCCCGTCTCTACCAAAAATAGAAAGAAATTATATGGACAGCTAAAAATATATATAGAAAAATTAGCCGGGAATGGTGGCGCATGTCTGTAGTCCCAGCTACTCGGGAGGCTGAGGCAGGAGGATCGCTTGAGCCCAGGAGTTTGAGGTTGCTGTGAGCTAGGCTGATGCCACGGCACTCTAGCCTGGGCAACAGAGTGAGACTCTGTTTCAAAAAAAAAAAAAAAGTGAGGAACTAAGAGGGCTCCTCAAATCTAGGTGATGTTGAGCTGAGCAAAGCAACGCTGAGAAACAAACCTGGAGGGGCTCGGGGGGGACTGCCACAGCCTGAGCCTGCCCAGGAAGGAGCTGAACCCAAGGGCAGTAGTTTATTTGGGCTGAAAACCTGGGTTCTCAGTGGTTTCCACAGGGGCACGTGCAGCTGAGGGGTGGGGCAGGTTGCACCACTGAGGAGGGGGAGATATCCCTAAAACTCACACTTAATTTCTCTTTAAAATTTACTATTTCTTGTGGCATGTTTTATCACGTATGTTAACATATCAGAAGATGGCGTGCATAAATATGTGTATGATGTGTGAATAACAAATATGCACACATTTGGAGTGCATGCTCAATGGTTTCTTTTTTTGGTGACCTCGTGGTGCCATCAAAAATGTTGGGGAACCCCTGTTCTAAACGACCAAGCATGGAAGTCTGTGGATGGATTCTCACCAGGACTCCAAAACTAAATGGCCTTTTGAAAGTATTTTGTTCTGAGTAATGGGAATAATTTTAAGACTCCTCACATTTTTAAATCTAGGAATGTGAATCCTTCAATTTATTTAGAGGAAATGAAAGCAATAACTTCTTTCACTCGCCCTCATCCTCATCTTCCCCTGTCTGCCCCTCCCCATTGGCTGAGTTGCCCGTTGCCGGCACCCTGGCGTTCCCTCCTTCCGAGTGCTGTCCCGGCTGGTCACGTCTCCCACCTGCCCCTTGAAACCACACATGACCATGCCATGTCCTTCCCACTCCTAGGCTCTTGCTCACAAATTCCCTCTGCCTCTGCTTAGCTGCATCGTGTTCATCTTTCAAGCCCCCACCAAGGCCAACATCCCTGTGGTGTCTCCTTTCACACCCTGGTAAGGATTTTCCTCTAGTGCCATTGTTGTCTGTGTAGCACCTATTACAGTCCACCCAGTTCTAGTGCTGCCTGGCTTTCCCGGTGAGCCAGGAGTGTCTGAGGTAGGACCCGGTTCCCCGCACCTCTCCGGGCTTCCTAACCCAGGGGGGAGCCATCGAACAGCCCCTGAGAGCTAAGAGGACAAGGGCCGCATGGCTGAATGCAACTGCCACATCTGTACTGAAAGCTGGGCTCCCTGCACACCGTTTAGTTGTGAACAGCTTTAAAGTGAAAAATGGTGTTTCCCACCTCACCCATTTGCCATTTCTCTCCTCATACATGTGATCCTAACTCACTCTGTAGCAAAGAACACGCTGCTTCTGAAACTGAAAAAAAAAAATGTGTGTTTCATAAGTGACCAAGACTTGATCAACAAGTCATGAACAAATGACCCTGGGTGAGCCTGGCCTCAGCAGACGTCACCACTGCTGGGGTTGGCACACAGGGCGCTGGTGAGGGACAGGCAGCTCTGCAGAGCTTGGCGGGGCGGGGGCCAGGACCTACTGGCGCGGGGCTGAGAGACGCCCTCAGGACAGAGTCCCCTGGCTTGCAGAGGGGTGAGGGCAGCAGGCTGGGCAGTTTGTGGGTCAAGAAGGATCCTGTCAAGGCTTGGGTTTAGACACAGTTAGGACCTGCCTGAAGTTGGGCCCTAATTCACATTTGCCCTTGCTCCTTGGTTGTGTAATCCATGCTCTGGGGGCCGTTCACCCCCAATCTCACTGGGCTTTCACTCCAACTTCTGACTTCCCAGCACCGCGTGGCTGCTGAAATTCCTGAGCAGGCCTTTAGCCTCCCAGCTGCTGGGTTGTTTGGTTTTTGTTTTTTCCTTTGGACAGCACCCTGTGCACGCACATCTTGGGAATCAGCCAATGACCTTGAGGAAAAATTGAATGCAGAATTTTAGGCCTCTTCTATTTCATTCCCTTCTTTCTTTCTAGGATTTTTCCTTCAAATTCCAGGTGCTTAGGCAGCCTCAAGTTCTGACTTCTGTCTCCTCAGTCAAGTGGAATGATCACGTTCTGCATTGCTTTATTTCCTGGGCTGCAATTTAGGCACTGTCCTCTAGTAAAACTGGGGTGCATGGGGCTCACCCCACGGTGTCCTTCCTCCCGAGGACCAGCTCCTCGTGGCCTGTCCATGTTGGGTGCTCTGCAGTGCTTTCTAGCATTTTTCTTCTGGTTTTTGCCCAGTTTTTATAGCTATTTTCGGGAATAGGATTGGTCCAATCCTAGCTACTCTGCAATGGCCAGAACCAGAAAGACTTTTGCAAGTTGTTACTACAAACTTGCAATAGAGTTGTCAGATTTCTCACCTATGGTCAAGGCTACTGTCTTCTAACATGAGAGTAGAAGTGAACACTGAGCCAGCCAACTAGAACATGTCCTTCCTAAACACCACTTTCACGCAGGGCAGAGCTGTCTAATAGAGATATAGACTGTCAGTCACATATGTAAGTTCAGTATTTTCAGTGGCCACATTTTAAAAGTAAGTAAAAGCAGGTGAAACTAATTTTTATAACCCATTTTATTTACCCCAATGTATGCAAAATATTATCATTTTCACATGTAATCAGCATCAAAATTCTGAGAGATTTTGTATTCTTCTCCTCATACTAAGTCTTTGAAATAGAGTACGCATTTTTATGCTTACAAGACAATTTGGATGTTACCTTTTTATGGGAAATACTTGATCTGTGTTTAGAATTCATAAAATTTACAATTGAAAAATTAGGTTCACACATGCAAGTCGTTCATACATAATTAAAGTTGTCCAATAGCTGAATAGAGACTCCATTTTAAAATTTAAACTTAAAGGAATTTAAATAAAATTAAATATCAGTTTCTCAGTCACCCTAGCCACATTTCAAGTGCTTATTAGCCATGAGTGGCTAGTGGCTACCACAGATCTGGATCACTTGAGTGAAAGAGGACTTTGCATTTGTGGGCTCCCAGGGAATGCCCAGGCCACTCATATCTGACTGCTTGTGACTGTCTTCTCTGGCCCTGTGGTTGCCAAACCCCCAGCCAGATTTTCCTCATCATTCATTGTGATTAACTTCTAAACATTTTACTATAGATACTGAGGGGGGTGTGTGTGTGTGTCTGTGTGTCTGTGTGTCTGTGTGTCTGTCTGCTAACATTTCTTGTATACCCTGTGGGCAGTTGCACACATCCCAGAGGTGGGCAATTAGCATTCATTAGCACCTAATCGGAATCCTTACTCAAGGCAGCTGTGGTGAGTTTCAAATAAATATTTCTGCAAGGGAGTGATTGTTAACTAGATGAAAGATATTAGAAATGACTTTTTATTGGTGAAATAAGTGATGTTCACCAGATGTGATTGTTCAGGTATCTCCCCCCTCACCATGAACGGAGTATAAGAATCTGAAGTGCCCAGTGGCCCTGCACTTTGAGAAGAGTGCCCCGGGTTTAAAACCCTATTCCTGTGTTCCCCACTAAGCAGAGGATACGGTGGCCTGATACAGTGTTCCCACCATCAGAGCACAGTCCTGTCTGCCTGGGGGACATACGCAGGAGCACATCTGGGCCACCTGAACACCTGCAGGCTCACAGACCAGGGGCAGGACCAGGACCTGCTAGCCAGTGACTGATTACTGCCTGGCAGAATCCAGTCTTTGCCCCTTGGTGGCAAGGTCTGGGGAAGGCAACCAACACCTGCTGATGAGCACAGGGAGACCTGGTTAGTGGGGACGGCCTCACTGGCTTGGGTGAGTCTAGATACTGTTTACTGGGTTATGTTTTCTTGAACTTGTGGAGGTAACAAACTATGTTAATAACAACACAGGGCTAGAAACAGTTCAAGTTTAACGTAGGAAATGATCTTTCCTTAAAAACAATCTTGCCATTAGTCCTCAAGGAATTCCCCAAGGAGTTTCTCCCTAAAAGTCTTTTATCTTAAGTCACTAACATCTCCTTTAGTTGCAAGGTTTTCCTTCTTCCTACAGGCTCAGATGTCACTTCCCAAATTCATGTTATATGTGGCTCAGAACAGCCATCTGTATTAATCACAGTTCTCAGAGAAACAAAAGCAGCAGGATATACAGATGCTCTTCAACCTACGATGAGATTATGTCCCAATAAACGCAACATAAATTAAAAATATCATAAGTCACAAATGCATTTAATACATCTAACCTACTGAATGTCATAGATTAGCTTAGCCTAGCCTACCTTAAACGTGCTCAGAACAACATGGGGAGACAATATCATACCACAAATCACTAGCCCAGGAAAAGATCAAAATTCAAATTTTGAAGTATGGTTTCTACTGAATGCATATCACTTTTGCATCATTGAAAGGTCAAAAATTTGTAAGTAGAACCATCATAAGTCAGGGACCATCTGTATATAGACTTATAAGAGGGGATTTACTATGGAAATAACTTCGCCTGAAATCTGCAAGCTGGAGAACCAGGAAAGCCAGTGGTGTGATTCAGTCTGAGTCTGAAGGCCTGAGAACTGAGGTTGGTGGGAAACTGCAATTGTGAGTCCCAGAGTCCAAAGGAAGGCAGGCAAGAGAAGATGGATGTCCCAGCTCCAGAAGAGAGCAAATTCACTCTTCTTCCACCATTTCGTTCTATCTGGGCATCTACGTGATGTCTGCCCACACTGGTGAGGGTTATCGTCTTTACTCAGTCTACTCATTCAGATACAAATCTGCCAGGAAACACTCACAGACATATCCAGAAATAATGTTTTACCAGCCATCTGAGCACCCCGTTGCCCAGTTAAGTTGACACCTAAAATTTACCATCACAACTTCCTAGACTTACCTTCCCAGCTCGAGCATAACTAGGTCCTGAGCTTCTTTCATTTCCTCAAACTCACTAACAGGGAAACAACTGGCAGGTGCTTTCACAATTTTTGCTGTTCTTCTCAGAGTTTTCCAGGCTATTTTGCTTGTTTATTCTCTGACATATATTTTAGAATTAACTTATCTAGTTCTAGATTAAAAAAAAGAAAGAAATTTAAAGAAAAAGAAAGCCTACTGGTATTTTATTGTGATCACATTAAATTTATAGATTAATGTAGGGAAAATTGGAATTTTTATTATGTTGAATCTTCCTGTTCAAGAATATGGTGTAGCACTCTGGGAGGCCAAGGCAGGAGGATTGCTTGAGTTCAGGAGTTCGAGACCAGCCTGAGCAAGAGCAAGACCCCGTCTCTACTAAAAATAATAGAAAGAAATTATATGGACAGCTAAAAATATATATATAGAAAAATTAGCCGGGCATGGTGGCACATGTCTGTAGTCCCAGCTACTCGAGAGGCTGAGGCAGGAGGATTGCTTGAGCCCAGGAGTTTGAGGTTGCTGTGAGCTAGGCTGATGCCACAGCACTCCAGCCTGGGCCTTAGAGAGAGACTCTGTCTCAAAAAAAAAATCAAAAAAAGAATATGGTGTATCATTCCCTTTGTAAAAGGCTTTTGTGTCCCTCATATGTGTTCTAACATCTTCCATCTACGGGTTTTGGATACATATTATCAGGAATTTTTATATATTATAAATTGCTTTCTCTCATTATATCTTCTAGCTATTTTTACTGTGTGTGAAGGCTTTTGGTTTTTATATATTTTATATCCTATTATCTTTCTGATGTCTATTATTTTTTTTGTCATAATGTTTCAGCTGATTCTCTTGGGTTTCCCAGGTGGGCAATCACATCATCTGCAAAATGTGTTCATTTTACCTGCTTTCTAACTTTAGTACCTCTATTTTCTTTCTTTTCTCTAATTGTGTAGTAGTAGTGGGGATTTTAGAGGGAATGTCTCCAGTTTTTCCTCGTTAAGTACAATGTTAACTTTGAATGTGCTCATCAATTTCTATTTCATTAAGTATTTTCAAATCAAGAGTGGGCATTCAAGACTATTGGAACAAAATGCAAAGTCTATAAATAGATTCATATGCAATTTTAGTATACAATTAAGGCATCATCTCACATTTGTGTGGAAAGGGTAGACTTTTTAATAAGTGTTTTTAGTATAACCTGATAGCCGTATGGTAAAATATAAAATTAGAACTATTCCTGAACCATATGCCAAGATAGATTCCAAATAAACTAGGTATTTAAATGTAAATATAAAACCTTACAAGTATTAGAAAAAATGGGTGAATTCCCTGTGGTATGCCCCACCCCCCGCCCCCAGCAAAGCCCATGTCCTAATCCCCAGAACCTGTGAATGTGTTACCTTACATGGCACAAAGGACTTCGCAGATGTCATTAAGGTTAGGGACCTTGAGATAGATTATCCAGCGGGATCCAATATAATCACACGAGTCCTGAAAAGTGGAGACTCTTTCCTGGCTCTAGTCGGAGAGATGTGACTACAGAAGGGTCAGAGAGATGCGATGTTGCTGGCCTTGGACATGAAGGAGGAGGCCAGCTGCCCAAAAGCGTGGGGATTGCCTCCCGAGGCTGGAAAAGCCAAGAAAACAGATTTTCTCCTACAGCCTCCAGAAAGGAGTGCAGCCCTGCTGACACCTGACTTTAGCTAGTGAGACCTGTACTGGACTTCTGACCTACAGAACTGTAAGAATAAATTTGTGTTGTTGTAAACCACTACACTGTGATAATTTAGCAGTAATTGGAAATTAATATCTGTTTCTCTGCCTGTAAAGCAAAGGGATCATCTCTTGGCCCTACCCTGAATCACAGTCTGAGCTTCTGACTGCCCCTTCCCAAATTCTTACTCAGTAGGGATGTTGGAAATGGTGGCACAAGTAGGGGAGTCATAGAGGGCTCACCCCCAAGACCCAGGTGGGAAGGACAGAGCTGGATTGACGACCTCTGGTCCAGCAAGTTGCATTTGAACAAATAAATATCTGGTTACTAGAAACTTCAGAGATAGAAGCGGGAACTTTAGAAGATTAATGTAATCCCCTGGGAAGGAGTGTGATTTTTAATTTGTCAGAATAAATTACTAAATATGTAGCCTGCCACATGTCCCCTCTCAGCCCCAGGGAATTTGGCTTCTGCAAGATTCTAATGACCTAAATTGTGATGCCACCATAATTATAGTATTATTAATATTTAATGACCGTATTGTCCTCTGTTCTATAATGAGAGTATTTTAAAAGTAAAATTGGCAAAGGTAAAAATGAGACATTAGCCCTAAAGTATTATCACTTGGCTCACTAGAGAACTGAAACTTAATACAAGGTCTCAAAGAGCTTTGGTTCACATGGAATGTGTTTGTGAACCAGGCTCGACATTTGATTTCACAAAAGTAAGAAAAAGTAATTTCTTAAAATGGTGGTAAAAAATACATAACATAAACCGTTAACCATTTTTAAGTGTTTGGTTCAGCCATGTAAGTACATTCACACTGTTGTGAAACAGATCTTCAGAACTTTTCAATCTTGCAGAACTAAAACTCTATACCCATTAAAAACCAACTCCCTAGTCCCTCCTCCCCCAACCCCTGGTAACTACCATTCTACTTTCTGTCTCTCTGCATTTGACTACATTGGATACCTCAGATAAGTAGAATCATACAGTGTTTGTCTTTCTGTGGCCAGCTTATTTCACTTAGCCTAATGTCCTCAAAGTTCATCCATGTTGTACCATGTATCAGAATTTCCCTTCTTCAAGGCTAAATAGTATTCTATTGTATGTATCATTATACATCGCATTTTGTTTGTCCACTTATCCATTGATGGACATTTTGGTTGCTTCCACTTCTTGGCCGTTGTGAATAGCGCTGCTATGAACATGAGTGTACAAATATCTCTTTGAGACCCTGCTTTAAATTATTTTGTACATACACCCAGAAGTGGGATTACTGGATCACATGGTGGTTCTATGTTTAATTTTTTGAGGAACTATTACATTGTTTCATCCATAGAGATGAAACCATTTTACAATCCCACAAACAATGCACAAGTGTTCCAATTTCTCCACATACTCACCAACCCTTATCTTGGGTTTTTGTTAGTTTTATCATAGCCCTACTAATGGGTATGAAGTGGTATCTTATAGTGGTTTTGATTTGCATTTCTAGAAAATGTCATTTTTATGAGGCAAGTTCATATTTTCAAGGCAATGTCACAAATCATATTTCTATGTCTCAGCACAGAAATAGCCACTGAGAACACAGCAGAAATGTGTGATAAATTCTGCATAGACTTGCTGTTCATTTCACAACATTTGAGCACAGTCTATATCTGTATTAGGCAAACTCTAGGAACTTAAAATCTAATAGCCAGGACAAGACAGATACACACACATGCCAATTAGTAAGAGAGACAAGCATTTTCCACTCACATTACTTTAATGTTCATACATACATTCTGTTTTCCAAATTACATATCAGTCCATATGCATCATGTAAATTTTTCAAATCTCTATATTGCCACTAAGATGCCTATTCTACTTTAGAATCTTTCTGCATTTTTACATTCATATGAATAAATTAAATAGTATCTCTACAAACATTCAAATAATATATATATTTTAGGTTATTATGTAACACGAAATAATTATATATCAATGCAGTATTCTTTCCATTTATTTATATGTGACACTGAGATAAAGTTTTTACACAAAAGACTGTTTTTATTTCAATAAAATTTACATGAATTATGGACAGTCTATTTATGTGGACTTACCCTTTTTCAGATATATTTTCCATTTGGCTATATATAACATATACCTTGGCATGAAGTAAAATTCCAAAATCGTTCAGGTAGTACCATTAATGAATTTGAATTATATTTTTAAAGTGTTAAAAAGAAAAAGATAATTTTTTAAGGTTCAATTAAAGTGATTTCTTATTTTCCTACACTTCATCTTTTAACCTACTTCTCCGAGTTTGATTTTAAGTTGAAGCAATTCTCTACTGAAGCATTACCACGTGGTTTTAGAACATTCTGCCTGTTTTATATCTGTTGAGAATAAAATGTTTAGACCTATCATTAAGTTCATCAAGACAAAATATTGGGGCGTCAGTAATAACCCTTTTAAAATGCATGCCCCTGAGAACAGACTGGTTCTTCAGATAAGAGAAAATAAAAGTCACCCTTCATTTCTACCCCGGAATAACTTCCAAAAACCCGAACTGTGCTGTCCAGTATGGTGACCACATATGCACAGGGACCCCAGTTTCCCCTGCTTTTTCTCTGTGCTGCTCAAGAAACACAGAAGGCCTTGACTGCTCTGTGACCCGGCCAGCTACGTGTTTCCCCTGCAGGCTTGAACCCAAGCCCAGGCCTTGAACATTCTCAGGCACTGATAAGGGTGTTTAGGCTGTTGCTGGAAACACTGGAAGATCAACATGTTGCTAAACACAGAAGCCAGCCCCACCCCCAGCCAAATTCCTCAAACCATCATATGAACTCTTAACCCAACCCCCTCACTGGGGACGTGCCTCGGTAGAACATCCCTTGTCTCACTGTCCGTCACAAGAGCTACAGCCCATCCTTTTCCCCCAATAAATGTCTAGGCTGGTCACCCCAGCATTTAGTGCTTCTTTTTCTGGAATCCCCAACAAGGTGCCATCTCGGGATGGTTTGGGACACTCCCTCATACTCTGCTGTCACTTTGGGGGCTACTCCAGCTTCGAGTGTGGCCTGACAAAACAGTGTGGTTATTTAAATTTAATTTAAAATTTAGTTCTTCAGTCACACCAGATACTGTTCAAGCGCTCAAGAACCACGTGTCTGGAGGTTGCTGCACTGGACAGCAGACATAGAACATTCCCGTCACCGTAGGAGGCTCTATGGGGCAGCACGGCACCGGGGCACAGAGGTGTCGACTCATATGTGAATATGTAACTGTGTGCATATTTTCCTTCTTACTCACAAAGGCTACTTGTTTAAGCTTATCTTCAAGACCACCAGTCACAATCCCATTTATTTTAGCCCAAGACAGTGGTATAAAAGTAAGAGATTGTGCACAATCTCTCCAAATCACGTAATGTGATCTAAGAGCCCAAAGCCCCATAATGAATCTTATCTTGGCCAACGTCAGACGCCATCCTGTGGGCTCCCTCTGGACCGAAGCATCTTTGCAAGGGCATAGTTCTCCTTTGGTAGCTACAAGGAAGCAAGCGTTGCTAGGGACGCATTAGTGTTGACTAGTCCTCTCCGTTACCCTACATGGCCACCTTTAGGGAAGGGGCCCTGAGGGCGCTGTTTCTGCTCTTTACTGTGAGGTCAGTCCCAGGACCCCCGAGGTGTCCACTCAGGGCAGGATGGACACTCAGGCAGGCCATTCAAGACATGAACAGCCAGGCCCACACTTCCTCAGCTAGGGCTACCCACATACCATCTGAGCATCTCGTGCCCAAAGCATGGGCAGATATTCCAGCCTTTTTACCTTCAAGGACCAGATTGCACCTAAAGTCTCTCCTGAGAGCTATTACTTGCCAAAATATAATTTAAAACATATGGAAATAGCAATTGATATAAGCCCAAGGAAAATTATTCTTTGTAAAATTAAAACTCTTTCAAAATAATAAGTTCTCTTCTGACTAGTCCAATATAAATCCTCTTTTCACAATCTATCCCTTAATTCCTGAAAACAATGGACTCAACTTCAGAATTTGGTGTTAAGCTATAATTTTAAAAAATAATACATTTTACAAAATGTTAAATGTGCATTACTTGGAAACAAGTGTATGCAAATGAACCTGTAAATATCAATATTTAAACCAATTTATCAATTCTCCAGTCCATGGAGGGAGGTATTCGTATATTTGAAATTTGAAAATCATTTTTCTTAACAACTATAATAGTGCTTTCTAGACTTTGTCCTTAAGCACAAGCCATTATTCCTATATGACATGACCCATAACACAAAGATTTAAAGCTCCACAGGACAGTGAGATTTTGCAGTCTTCTGATGGATGATTTCAAAGTTGAAGACTAAAAGATACTTTGGTGGTATAGCTGGGAACAGATTCTGTAACAAAAAGAAAAAATATGCTCAACCATTCACCATTTTATTATGAAATATAACTATACAGTATGGCCTGTCAATACACAAATTATCGGCACTTCATGCTTTAAGTATAGAGATAATGCATAGGTGGCAAATGACACATTTATCACCATTGAAGTTAGCCGTCACAAACGTGCAGTCAAACTTTAGAAATGTTTAGATCTAAGATAGAGTCATTAACTCTCATTCTTTTGGAATCTTTCCAACCAACTCACAACTACATCAAGATCTCGGACACTGCATGACCCTATAGAAATAAAAGCCAACAGATAGAAACAGATGGACTTGGGATTGTGGATTCCAGGTGGAAGGGAGAAGTTCGGACTATTCCTACACCAAGCCGGATCTTTCTAGGTAAACCTTCTCCCAACCTTGTTCTTCCTGCTAGTTAGTGGCCCTCTCTCTCCCTTCCCAGCTAAATCATGTCAAAGGATGTCTGTAGAGCAACAGTTCTTGGGCACAAGGCATCAATGCCACCTGGAAGCTTGTTAGAGATGCACCTTCTCAGCCCTACCCAGACCTGATGGGCAAAACCCTGATTCTTAAGTTCACTGAAGTGTGAGGACCAGTGACGGCTTCTCATCCCCATCAGTCTTGAGTTGCATGTGGTTGCAGGCCCAGGTGGACTAAACCTACTTTTTTCCCCGATACCCATTGACTCTATGACTGACGCAGACATTGGTCGAATGAGGAAGGAGAGAAAAGAGGGAAGACACTATGGTAAAGAAAAGAAAGCAAACAAATTCTTAAAAATTCAAAGCACATGCCTGACCATATATAGGTTGAATCATAAGAAACTGGCATTTTTATAGGTCAAAACCAGCTAAATACTAGCAATACCAATATTAATATATGAAAGATAATTATTATAATTATTTATAAATATTAAATTATGACATCATCTTGACATTATTAGCAATAGGATTATCCATTATTGAGAAATCATTAAAATTATTATAATTATTTAGAAATAGGTGAAGGAAGTCAAAATCTATCACTAATTTTAAAAGCAAATTATTTTTAAATAACAAATTTTTATTTAAATGATGGTTTTATTTATTAATAAATATTTTATAATGAATTTGTTTATTAATAAATATTTATTTTATAATGAATTTATTTATTTTATTTAAATTAATTAACTTTAAAACAAATTATTATTTCTGGCCACATAGAGCCAAAATTTAATACCTATTCTCTCTAATCCATTTTTGTATTATTATATCATAGCTCTAAAATATAATTATGAATAATTAAATGAGTAAAATAGAATAAAGTTTTTCACAAAAGGAAAATCATACACCAGTGAGTACTAATAAAAAAAGAGAAAAGAACAAAAACAAAAAACAAAAAAGATTAGGGATAGCTAAATAGATTAAAGGTAACTGTATAGAAATTTTCTTAATTTAGTTGAAAAATTTTTTAATTTATCAAATAAATGGAATTTTTCATTAGTGCCATTGAATCTCTGAATATCCGAATGTGGCTAATCATCTTCAAACATCTCCTGATGAGGGAGAAGCATGCTCTTGTGCATGATATTTCCTGAGAGTGACGGAGGGAACCCGCCCACAGATCTCGTCTTCACCGGCACAGGGGCCAGTGCTACCGTCTCCCTAAACCCACAGGAACCGCATCTCTCTTACTGTCAGGTCCACGCCTAGCTTACCAAGGAAAAGAACTTAAAAATTAAGTGATATCTCGAAGACATTCAGATCCAGAAAGGAGGAGGTGATTAGAAGACCAAACAACATTTTAGGCCTCTTTTCCCAGTATATGTCCGCATGTGACAGGAGGAGGGGGCTCTACACCTTCCAGCACATCAGTAGGATCTCAGGACTCCTTTGAAAACAGCCACTGGAATCTGGCTCTGGGAAAAACACGTCGCACCCTTTCCTGAGGGACCTGATCTCGACACTCCTCTATATTGTCACCACCCTGAGGAAAAGGAAAACTAAATGGATCCATTCACTAATCTGCCATCTTGTGTTTTTCCTCTTCGGATTTTTTTTTATATATAATTGTCCCTTGGGCCAGGCACAGTGGCTCATGCCTGTAATCCTAGCACTCTGGGAGGCCGAGGTGGGTGGATCGCTCCAGGTCAGGAGTTCGAGACCAGCCTGAGCAAGAGCAAGACCCTGTCTCTACTAAAAATAGAAAGAAATGATCTGGCCAACTAAAAATATATATAGAAAAAATTAGCCGGGCATGGTGGCACATGCCTGTAGTCCCAGCTACTCGGGAGGCTGAGGCAGGAGGATCGCTTAAGCCCAGGAGTTTGAGGTTGCTGTGAGCTAGGCTGATGCCACAGCACTCACTCTAGCCTGGGCAACTGAGCAAGACTCTGTCTTAAAAAAAAAAAAAAAAAAAAATTGTCCCTTGATTTCATACGAAATAACTTTTTCAAAAGTTGAATTTAAATGGATTTTTGAAATGGAATCGTATTTTCCCATTAATGTCTAATACCATTTTGTCAATACTATTTAGTTAAAGCTCATGGATGGTTAATAAGGCAATCCTCACATTCTAAGGGTGTGTTTCTCAGCCTTCCTGTCAAACAGCTGATGATATATCGAACAATCAACTGGACTAGGAAAATTTGATATTTTAAGGGAATGTGTCATTTTGGTTTGGTTTTGGGGAGAGTAAATGGAAAAATATTTACAAAGTAACCTGCTCCCTAACCAATTAACTTTTTGTCAATTTGACTTAATAAATGTGTAGCATAAGTGAGTGGAATTCTGGACATTCATTTTAAATAATTTTAAATATGAGCAACCCACCTCTTTCTTTAAGATCTTCAATATAGGCTTTCATAAATTCTTTATCAAAATGTCGGCGATCCTGTTCACTTTCCATTATTTCGTCACCGTCTTGACATTGTGTATTATCGATAGGATTGTCCATAAGGCTTACAAATCTATTCAAAAAAGTATGGAAAATATGACATTATCACCTGTGCATTTTTAACTGCAAATTTTCTCACATCAGAAGACAACTTTTGTGGTAGTAAACCCCAATATCTGCCTTATCCTTGAAAGTCACAGTTGATGACATAATATGAGCATCACCAGTGGAATCCCAAATTCAACAGGAGTGCAGAGTCAGTTTTAAGGCAGAGACTGTCCAGAGCCCTGGTGAGGGAATGAGAGGACCTTAGTCACAGAGAAGAGAGGGGAGGAGACGCGAAGTGAACAAAAACGCACCCTCTCAGTCAGAACCTTACAATCATTCAACTTTTCCTTTACAATTTTTCATTGAATTAATTTTTATCATTCTTCCCTGTCCAAAAATAGGAAACATATCTATATTTTATTCTTCAAATTTTTTATCGAAGTAATCACTGTACATACTTTACATTTTGCAGAGTGTAATGTACTTTTTTTGTGAAGCAGTGTTCTCTCCCCCTCCCCTGCATTACTCTCGGATCTCAGAGGCAATCTTTCCTTCATTGGTCAATCGCTATTTTTACTTAATCTATTTAAAATATCTTTTACCTTAGGACAAATACTTTAATGTCAGTCAATCAAATGGTGGTATTCCTCCCCTTCTCTTCCATTTTCCAACCTTCACACCTCCCAATTTTTATCTATTCTTTTTCTTTAACATTTTATTTAAAAATTTTCAGGGCCGGGCACAGTGGCTCACGCCTGTAATCCTAGCACTCTGGGAGGCCGAGGTGGGTGGATCGCTCGAGGTCAGGAGTTCAAGACCAGCCTGAGCAAGAGTGAGACCCCGTCTCTACTAAAAATAGAAAGAAATTATATGGACAACTAAAATATATATATACAAAAAATTAGCCGGGCATGGTGGCGCATGCCTGTAGTCCCAGCTACTCGGGAGGCTGAGGCAGTAGGATCGCTTGAGCCCAGGAGTTTGAGGTTGCTGTGAGCTAGGCTGACACCACGGCACTCACTCTAGCCCGGGCAACAGAGTGAGACTCTGTCTCAAAAAAAAAAAAAAAAAAAAAATTTTTAAATATTCAGAAAAATAGAAAAATTTTATAATGAACACCCATGTACACACCTCCCAGCCTCCACTTTTAACATCTGACTGCTAGGCATGGTGGCTCATGCCTGTAATCCCAGCACTCTGGGAGGCCAAGGTGGGAAGATCACTTGAGCTCAGGAGTTCAAGACCAGCCTGGGCAAGAGTGAGACCCTGTCTCTACTAAAAATTGAAAAAATTAGCCAGGTGTAGTGGTGCATGCCTGTAGTCCCAGCTACTCGGGAGGCTGAGACAGGAGGATTGCTTGAGCCCAGGAGTTTGAGGTTGCAGCAAGCTACGATGACGCCACGGCACTCTAGCCTGGGCAACAGAGTGAGACTCGGTCTCCATAAAAAAATAAAAATAAAAAAACAACCAGCTATACTTGCTTTACCACATATCCACACATCAACCATCTTTCTCTTAATTTTTTTTTTTTTTTTTTTAGAGACAGGGTCTCATTCTGTTGACAGTCTCATTCTGTCACCCAGGCCAGAGTACAGTGACACTATCATAGCTCACTGCAGCCTCAAACTCCAGGGCTCAAGCAATCCTCCTGCCTCAGCCTCCTGAGTAGCTGGGACTACAGGCTACACCATGCCCCACTAACCATCTTATCTTTTTGATGCATCTCAAAGCATATCATAGACATTGTATCCTTTTACATTGTTAAGGTCAATACTATATTCATTCTGATGTGTAACCACATCTAACTTTTATTTTGCCTGCAGTTTGATTCTAAAATTGAAAATGAATAAACAATATTTACATTTTTGTGACAATTGTGTGGTAAGGCTTGACGATGCCTTCATATTTGAGAATGAGACACAGAAATGCTGGTTGGGCACCCAGGGTGTGCGGGCAGTGCTGGCCACGGGGTGGGCCTCATGTGGTGGTCACTCAGGCAGGGCGTTAGCCGGTGCTCTGGGGAATCTCCCAATACGAAACTCCAGGGTCCTTTCTCCAGGGCCACCCCCGGGGAAACGCCGGGCCTTTGGTCTGGGGGCCGGCCTGCTGGTGCAGAGTGCCCTGCCCACTGGAATCCAGGAGGAGGTTGGGGGAGGCCGCCTGTTACTATGGAAATTTTCCCCTTTTCCTTCTGTTTCTAGCACCATGTTTCTGTCTGTACCTCCCTGTACCTGGAATTTCTGACCACCGAGCTTCTTCAGAGCTCTTCAGTGCAGACCGGCCTACTCTCCGGCTTGCTCTCTGGGCGTGGGCTTGTTTCATCCCATTGTCACCGGTCACCGCTGTCCTGTCTGCTTTATGTCTCGCATGAACGTGCTGAGATCTCTCACTCTGTGAAGGCCTCCCCTCGCTCTCTCCATCACTGCAAAGTTTACATATTTTACGTTTGCTCCTTCCATGTTAATGGGCCCTCAGGACGGACAGGTGTGAAACATATGGTCAAGCCACCCTCATTAACACGGTATTTCTTATTCTTTCTATAACTTCCTTTTTATACTGAACTTGTGGCTTGATCTAGATTTCTTCCTTTATGCTTTATATACCACGTATTTATGACATCCACTATATATGGCATATACAGCTATGTGCTACAAAGCTTTCTTATGCTATAAAATGAAGAATAGGCTTTAGCTTTTTTTTTCTAACTAGCCAGTTTCCTCAATATTGTATGAAATATTTGAAACCATACTTTCCTCACTGGTTTATGAGAATTCCTGTATTCTGTATTAGGGCTGATTTCAGGACTAACCTAATCTCTTCCAGTAATTTATCTATAAATCGTTGCCCCACATCACATCACTTGCCAAGAATTACAAATACATTATAATTCTTGGCAAGGCAAGTTCTGTCAGGTTACTCTTGTTTTTTAAAATTATCATTCCTGTCCTTAGCTTTTTTCCTTTTACATATACTTTCAAATTCATTTTTCAAGTTCCAAAGAAGAAATTCCATTGGAGTTATAATATGATTAAAATTATATCATACTTAGGTAAAATTTTTGGAAGAAATCACACCTTTACCATCTTTTTACTCAGAAAAGATACCGTATGTCTTTTCCAAATATTCACAGTTTCTTTCATATCCTTTGGGAAGACATTTTAGTCCCCTTCATATAAGGGAACTATTTTTCACTAGAGTTTTTCCTAAATATTTCATATTTTTGGTTACTGCTATTAATGCCATCATTTCTTCCTTTATTTTTCTATAGGTTATTTCTGAGAAATCAGTAACCTATTAAATTTTTTTATGCAAATTTGCATCTAGTCTTTTTCTTGAACTTTCAATAATTCAGGGAGCTTTCATCTGATTCTCTTAGATTTCTGAATCCTACAATTATGTCATTTGAAATTACTTTAGTCAGATGACAGTTTTACCCTGACTGCTCTTGGATGCAAAGCTGCCAAATGGGGAAGGGATGGATGCTGCTGCCCTCTCTCCAGTGGGCCTCTTCTTATCCAAACAACATTCCCAGTCCAGCCAAGGGCAGTGGGAGACCCATTCTGGTGGACACAGTGGGGTGGGCAGTGGGGAGATGTCTTAGACCCCTGTTACTCTTGTACTTAACACAGGTGTGAAGTTGGTCTCTCTTTCCAATAGTCAAGCCTCTTTGTTTGCCATGCATTTTATTGCAAGGACAGGAAGATAAGATTGGACTCTATGCTGATAGTGAGTATTCACCACTGAGAGAGCTTGGGGTCCCAGGGAAATATTCCCTCCAGTGGGGGTTTTAACAAGCACCTGGTATTCAAGGCAGACGGGTCTCTGGACACAGAGACAAGGGGGCTCTTACTAGAGCCATCTCCTGTGAAGGCTCCAAGCTGCTAGGGATAGACAAAATGGTCTCAGGGTAGGGGTGATGGGGGAACCCCAAGGCTCCAAATTCTGGCAGGATGTGCTACCAGGGAGCCGTCCGCTGCCTTGGAGTCATTGTAGGGTGGAGCTGGGGACTTTCAATTCCATTTCCTTCTCACTGGATTGGAGTCTGTTTATATCACATTTGCATGGATGGCTTTTCTTAGTTATGGGTGGTTTAGTTTAAGGAAATGGAAAGAAGGAGGCCACCAGGGAGCATTTGTTCAACAGCTGCTGCCCCCTCCAGGCCAGCAGGGACATGAGTGCTGAGCAACAGACTGGGGTCCCCGGGCATGTGCCCCACTGCACCTTCAACCAGCACGGAGCATCTGTCCAGAAATCCTCTGAGCCATATGCCAAAAACTTCAAAATCCTGTAAAGTCATCAGAACTTCTGTGAACTGAGCTCAGGTGCTCAGGGTACGAGAACCATCTAATCCAGTTCCTGAGACAGCTGCCCCGGCTCCGAAGCTCCTAACTCCTTACCTGTGTCTGAACGTGTCTCTTTGGGGATCTCTGGTCTACTCACTTTAACGGTGTGGATGAGTCACAAAGGGCAGTTGGGAGCTCCACCAGATGGTCCCCACTGACGACCAACAGGGTGAGCTTCTTTAGGTTAAGCATGGAGTGAGGAAGATAGGTCAGCCTGTTTTTGTACAAGAGAAAGCTCTGCAGTTCTTCCAGCCTAAGAAGTGAACAGAACCAGAGAACACCAGGACTCAGCTTCACAGCTAAGAAAACCAGTGTGAATTACAAGCAAATTCCAGTAGAAAATCCCTACTTTGTTTATGTATGTGACCTTTATGAAAACAAACTTAAATTTTAAATTAATAAAGTCATGCCAGGTGACACAATTTTTTAAAAGTTTTTACTGACTGATTCACCAATTAAAGACACATATAGCAGCAGGATAAGCAGCACACTGACTATGATGGGGTCTCAAAAATCAGTGTATCCCCTCTTCAAATGTCTCCTGCACTTACAAGGGCCAACAGGACACAGGAAAGAAATCTTACTAGAGTTGGAATGAGAGTAAACAGAGTTTGGCAATGTGTTTCCTTTTTGTATAACTTAAAAGCACAGTTATGCTTCTCCCATCATATTTTCCAACTTTAAGACAGGAAGAAAACTGTAGAGTGAAAAGAAAATATGTTTTACTCATTTTCTATTTTATTCTAATTCAGTGAAAGATTTTTCTTTCATTCATTTGTAAAATTGTGGCTAATTCCACAAATATTTCATAAATTCCCCCTTGTGTTTCAAACTAAAACAATTCCCACTTATTCTCAAAAACCCAGAAAGCATCGATACACATCAAATGTACCAGGAGCAGAGACAGGTCATGCAAGACGGGATTCAGGCCTAAGCTGCTGTTGGCTTCTGTGTCATGATAGCTTGCTCATGCTTCTTTATAAAAAAGGTTGTAGATTCCAGAAGGCAAGAGTCTGTGTTTCATTCACCACTTTACACCCATCCCACTCTCCGGGCCTGCCATACAGGAGCCAAATAATATTATAAATGAATGAATGAGTGAATCTTACGTGATTCAGTATAATAATTATTTTTTAAATGTGAAATAGCTACAAGAATATAATTTGAAAGCCTTGCTAAGCATATCAATTTTGTTTGATAGATTATGTATAGGAAATCAATAAATGAAATAAAAATTGTCCTCACTGATATCCTAAATATAGAATGATATGTTTCTATTCTATACATAATAAATTTACTTTTCTACTTCTGCTGAGTAAAGGAAAGTTAATGATTCCAGCCTATGGAAGAATGAAACAAATTAAAGTTGGCCAAGACAATGAAGATGTGTTCAAATGCACACATACATGCATAGATGTGATGCAGATTGGAAACTGTCTTATTCTGTAATTTCCTGGAAACAATAAACTCTGCAAAATTAGTTGATTTCAAAGAACACTCATGTGCTACCCATGTTTAAAATGTTAACAGTGTTCAAGGAGTTAGTAACTAATTCATATACCTCACCTGCAGAATGCAAGTAGCTACCTGTCTATATCTTGTGGCAGGTCATTCAGGTTATTGTTGCTGATATCCAACCACTGCAAATTAGACATCCGCAGGACACATATCGGGACACTTGGAAACTTGTTTGCTGAGATATCTACAAATGTAACTTGCTTCAAATTACTTAACTAGAAAAGAACAACAAAATATTCTAATTACTTTTATGAGAATGATAATTAAGTTCAATTAATAATTTTTAGATTGATATTTCTTCCCCAAAGGCATTTCTATGAATATATGCAAAACAGATCAATATAGTCTGTATTTTGGAGCGCCTACTATGTGTCATTCACTGTTTACATGCTGGGGAAGCTAAGATGTGGCTGCCCTCCAGGAGTTTATACGTTCATAAATAAGCAATGCAATTTTACATAGTAAGAACTAACATAAAGAAGCTTTCAACTTGCCATGTTTGGTAACAAGGGTAAATATCTAATCTGTCCAACAACACAGTGGGGTAAGGGCCAGGGATCAACAAAGAGCCCACAGAGAATGGAGTATTGGAATCGGGTCCTGAGGTTCCTTGACAGGTGGAAAGGTAGGGAAGGAAACCGAGATGGGGGAACAGCATGTGCAAAGTCACAGAAGACAGAAAGTGCAAGTCTGAAAGAGTAGAATGACTTAGAGGAGACTGTATTAACAAGTTTTGGCAACTCTTAAGCTGACCCACATTTGGGTTGGTAAAGTGACATGGCAAATGATCAGAAATCTCTACTGTTATGTTTCATGTCCATAATTTTTATTTGTAACATGGTAACTGAAATAGGTGTGGAAATATATTTTTATTTCAAATGCAATTGGAAGAGCAACTCATGTTTGGATTTGGTTTTGTAAGTTTGGTAGTACTAGGATACATAGAAGGAGCTAGCTACCTTTCATTGACTTATTTGGAGAATTCATGAATAAAATCTGAGCTGCCTCTTGAGATACACTTTCAAAATTGTTATGAAATATGGAGCCAGTTGGACCAACAGGAGGTATTACTGAAATGTACAGAAAAAGTAGTAGATTTATGTCTCTATTTAGCTTAATATAAAACGCAATTCCATAGTGCTGAATTTGCTTTAGTAAGACACAGGCCACTAAGCATCCTTTGGAATGGGAACATTCTAATTTTGCTCCTGTTTGAATTTCAAAAATGAATGTGAAAACAGTGATGTGATGCTGAATAATCAGTCAAGAGAGAGACTTTGGGTGCCCAGAACTCAGTCTGAAGTCTCTGTGTTGCCAGGGTTATTGGATCAGCAGAAAAATCAAGACTAAATTACTATCACTCGCTCTCCTTTCTTCTTTTTATAATAAATGTATAAATGCATTTTTAGACTATAAAAATAATTTATTGAGTTATTTAAAGGAAATAATTTTAAACTTTTGTGAAAATCAGAGTAAGAAAAATTGCAGTGGCATTGAACTAGTAAGGAGAAAAATTACTTGGATAGAAATTCATTTCCCCACTAGCTACTTTCATCAAGGGCAAAGGAAAACATTCATAAACTCTTTCGGGAAGTGTTTATATTTGTCTGAAAATTCCAGTGTTGTACAGATCAAAATCTGACCCTCAGTCAGAATAAACAGAACACTTTTTTAATACAAAAATGGACACGTAGCTAGGAAGTTTTATAATCTTTAACTTTGTTTCAGAATTCCTGATTGTTCCTTCACTTAACCATTTATGGGGCATTCATTCTACCTGTTATTTATTTGAATTTTAAATCAGAATTGTGTCAATTATTTGTGTAAGTAACATCCTATGAAGACAGACAAATTTTAGCAAATTCAGAGGCACATGAAGATGCTGAGAATGCTGGGGAGGCCTTAGCTGCTGGAACACCCTAACTGAACCAGAGGACTCGTAATGGGCAGAGGTGCTGGAGCTGGCAGCAGTGAGTTTGAGATCACTAAGTACAGTGCTGGATTTTAAAGGCTGTATTAGAAATGCTAGGTAATAAGGAATCAAGGCAGACTTGTGAATGGGAAGAAGATACGATAAAAGTTGTTTGAATCATTTAAAATTCATCTGATGCTCATCCATTTATTCTATTCACTAATTCAACAGGTATTTAGTAAGTGCCTACTATGTGCCACGCACTGTCCTGAGCACTGGAGACGTGAGTAAATAAGGCAAAGACCTGCTCTTGTATAGGACTGGTGGAGGGGACAGCAACAAATCAACGTGAGTATAAGAACATATCTGTGCAATGATGAAAACCAAAGTGGGACAAAGGTTAAATGAATTAACAAATAGAGCTTCTCAGTAAGCACACAGGAATTATAAACAAACAAATGGAAATTCCGGAGTTAGAGTACAACTGGCAGAGGAAAGAATTACTGAACTTAAAGATAGATCAATAGAAATTATTCAGTCTAAAGAGCAGAGAGAAAAAAACATTGAAGAAAAAGGAACAAAGGCTCAGAGACCTGTGGGACAGTATCAAGTGCCCCAACATACATATAACGGGAGTACCACAGGTGAGAAGAGAAAGGAGCAGGAAAAATTTTTGAAGCAATAATGGCTGAGACTTCCTAAATCTGATGAAAAACTTTACACATCCCAGCTGCTCAATGAACCCTATAGGATAGAAAAAGAGATCCACACCTGGACCTCTCATATGTACAGGAGAGCACTTATGTAATTCACAGCTGGCTCCTCTTTAGAAGCACTGGAGGACAGAGGAAGTAGAATGACATAGTTAAAATGCTGAAAGAAAACAAACCTGTCAACCAAGAATTCTACATCCAGAAACACCATCCTTCAAAAATTGAGGTGAAATAAAGACATTCTCAGATCATCAAAGACTATTAGAATCTGTTGCTAGCAGACCTGCCTTACAAGAAATACGAAAGGACGTCCTTCAGGCTGAAAGGCAATGACACTATAGGGTAACTACAGGACATAGGAAGAAATAAAGAGCATGGGAAATCATAAATATGTGGATTAACATAAATTATTCTATAAGGATTCCTTTTTATTTCTTCTAACTTCTTTAAAAGATAGAAGATTATATTAAACAATAAGTATAGCACTGTATTTTTTGGTTTATGACCTATATAGATGCAATATATGATAATAATACTACAAAGGATGGAAGGAATGGAGCTATATGGGAGCACAGCTTTTATATTTCACCAGAATTAAGTTAGTACTAATCTGAAGTAGATTGTGATAAATTAAGAAGCATCTTGTGATCTCTAGAACAAGTACACACAAAAATAAAAACAAAAATAGCAAAAAAATCAACAGGAGAAATAAAATGGTATTTTTCTAACCCAGTCAAAAGGCAGAGATTGTTAGTCTGGCCAAAAATAATGATAATAGTAATAACAACTATATGCTGGCTACAAGAGATACACCGTAGGGTTAAAGCCATAAACAGTTTGAAAGCAAAATGATAGAAAATATATATCATGTAAATCATCATAAGACTAGAATAACCATATTAATATCAGACAAAAATTTATTTAAGAAAAGAAATATTGTTAGGGACAAAAGGGGACATTTTGTGATATTAATAATAAAAGGGTCAATACATCAGAAAGACATAACAATGATAAATGTATATGCACCTAATAACCCAAAATACATGAAGCAAAAACTGATTAGGGCAAAGAGACAAATAAACAATTGTAATTGGACATTTCAATACCCTACTCTTAGTAGTAGATAAAATAACAAAACAGAAATGAGCAAAAATATAGAAGATTTGAACAACCAATGTGACCTAATTGACATACAATTGATTTTTGTTATTCCACAGTAGTTATGTTCTGTGAAATCACCATAAACACCAAATTACCAAATACTGAATCATTGCGCTTAGGGGAAACACAGAGATAGGTACCTGAGAGCCTCTAGTCACATTTATGTCAACCAATCAATACATATCCTTGCTTTTTGTGTGTTTCTGTTTAAAGACACCTTATTTAATATATTTATGGCCAACAGCACTATAACTCATGCCAGAACAAAGCTTACCTAACATACATTAGGTCACACTTCAATGCTATGCTTGTGGACCATTTTTAACCAGTGGGATCAACAACAAAAATGCAAAAAAAAAAAAAAAAAAACCATGGCACTAACTTGACAAAAAGGATGTTTCTTACAGTATAAGAGCTGAAACAAGAAGGCAGAACATTGGTTTGCTTGACCTCCGCTAGAAATGTGCACATCAAATGACTCAAATGTTGCACCACTCTGCACATGTCCAAAAATGACCATGAAAGCACCACAACTATTGATTTTGGGATTGCAAATAAATTTCAACAAGTAAGCAAATTTGCAAATACAAAATTTGTGAATACTGAGGATCAGCTGTATACAGAACACTCTACCCAACAATAGTAGATACAAATTATTTTCAAGAGCACATGTCATATTCTCTAGACTAGACTACATGCTGGACCATAAAATAAGTCTGGATAAATTTAAAGACCTGAAATCACACACAGCATGTTCCCAAACTACAGTGGAATTGAATTAGAAATCAATAACATAAATAAATAGGGGAAATCACCAAATATTTGAAAATTAAACAACACACTTCTAAATAACTTACGGGCCAAAGAAGAAATCATAAGAAAAGCTAGAAAATATTTTGAACTGAATAAAAATTTTAAAACAACATATCAAAGTGCATGAGCTGCTGCTAAAACCATGCTTAAAGAAAAATTCATAAATCTAAATGCCCATACGCCAGAAGCAGAAATGCCCGAATCAATATCCTACACTTCCTAGTTATGAAACAAGAAAAAAAAGCCACTTAAATCCAAAGAAAACAGAAAAAAGGAAATAATAAAGGATTACAGTAGAAATCAGTAAAATAGAAAACAGAAAATTACTAGAGAAAATCAATGAAACCAAAAGTTGTCTCTGTATAAAGGTCAATAAAAATGAAAAGCCTTTAGTTAGCTCAACCAAGGGAAAGAAACAAAAGAAAGAAGATACAAATTACCAAAATCAAGAAGGAGAGCCAGGAACGGTGGCGTGCACCTCTGGTCCCAGCTACTCAGGAGGCTGAGGCGGGAAGATGGCTTGAGCCCAGGAGTTTGCGGCCAGCCTGGGCAACATAATGAGACCCCATCTCTAAAAATTAATTAACTAATTAGTTTTTTTAAAGAATAAAAGAGGGATACATCACTACTGACACTTTCTGACAACACAGAAATAAATTAAATCAAAGTGCAGAAATGTTTGTTTGCTTACTTCAAAGGGCAGCTCAGTTAATTCTAGATTCCCAGAACAATCCAGTCTCTCTAGATTTTCACAATCTCCCAGTTCTGGGGGAATGCTCTTCAGATGGTTGAAACTCACATTGAGTTCTCTAAGGTTCTTCAAACAACCTGTCATGAGAAAAAGTTAACAGCCATTGAGTAGGTCTTTTAAGAACAAAAACAAAACCTAAGAGGTAAAACATATCAATAATGATGGGGAAGTCACTAAATATATTTAGCGTTTGTTTTTTAAGCACTCCTTATTAAATGTCTGCTCATCTTTTATCCTAAGCATTTGGGTCCTTGATCATAGCTATCTATCAATCCATTTAGTTATTGCTTACTCTTTAGTTGTTTAATCCTTTGTGAAACTGTAGGCAAGGAGAGTGTAGGCGATTTGCCCTTCCTGTACCTTGGGTCAGAGCCAGCACCCGTAAGATTGCAAACTCCTTTGAAATTACGTGATGAATTAAATAACAGGCAGTCACTTTGAAGAGTGGCACAGCTTCTAGGAACTACAGTGACCAGTGATAGCCTAACGGTGGGCTCTAATGAGAAGTGAGCTATATATAGAAATACACATAAATCTCTATATATGTGGTAAATGATTCAAAGAAGCAAATTGTGTACAGATTACATGTAATTCACCATGCATCTTTGGCTTCATATTTGATTGATTTAATTATGATATATCACGCTTCCTGAAAAATACCGTGTAAGTCTCTTTAATAGGCAGAACCACATGTAGAACCATGTGTTTGTTCTACAGAGCCACAGCCCCAGCCCTTAGGAGCCTCCGCCTTCCAGATGAAGCCAGGGGAGGGGCAGTGGGGACATGTGGCATTCCTCACAGTACTTTCTTAAACCAAGCCACCTCCAAGGCAGGGGGGCATAACCTCAGGGATCCAGTGTGATCGGCCAGGCCCAGAACAGGAGGCAGGCCCGGCAGGGCAGGGTACAGGTCTGGGGACACAAACGTTCTGGGGATGAAAAGAGAGAAGTCATAGCTCGCCAAGCTTCGAAATAGGGATGTAGCACTGCGTCTAAGGCGCCTTGTTCCCCACCAGGTTGCCCCGCCCAGCTGGGGCTGCCCGCCCACCCCATGCAAGGCTTCCTTGTCAGCACCCCAGGCTTGGCAGACACCCTCAGCCAAACCCTACAGAGCCAGGCCTCATGCCCCAAGTCCCTAGGAAGAAAAAAGTTCCCCCATCTGGAAAAGAAACAAGTTCATAAAGCAATTGACAAAGAATCAGAAAATACACACTCCCCAGGTCCAGCCTTTGTGATCGACAGACCTGCTTTTGCATCTGTTAGTCACTTATTGGCCATGTCAAATTGACATATTACTTAACCTCTCTAAGCCCAGTTTCCTCACCTGTAGAATGTGTACATCTGTAGGGCAGCTCAGACAATGAAAGGCAATAACAGATGTCATGTACTTGGCTTAATGTCCAGCTCTCATCAGCTACCACCCACTCTGCTCCGGGAGGGTAAACAGGGTGCTATTCATGTCATGGGCCATTTGGTGTCATAAACTTTGACCCTGCTGACCTGCAAGAAGTGTGGTGACAAGTGTGGCTTAATGGTTTAATGTGTCAAGTGCCTGGAGGGCTCTGGAAGAAAACAAGCATGACTGTCTGAGTTAGAGGTGCTGCTGGGCTCCCAGCGCCCACAGCAGGACACAGCAGGAGTCCCGAGCTTGCAGGCAAAGCTGGAGAGAAGGGGACTGATGGAGAGTGGGCAGAGCGCCCCAGATGATGAGCGGGAGCTCAGAGGCTGGCCAGTGAGCAAAAGACCTTGGACAAGACCTTGAATGAGGAAAGCAGCTGCAGAACAGAAAAGTCAAACTCTTTCAGCTGGAAGGAGCAAAGAGGAAAACATCTCAGGGCTGGGGGAACTGGCGGGAAGGGGGCAGGGAGCACTCAGCGGCACCCACGGGTTCAGCCAAACTGCCTATCCGGCGCTGGTGGGGCTGCTGCCGAGGGGCACCGGGGACCCAGGTTTAGGAATTAGGTCTGGCACTAGTCTGACGGGGGTCTTTGCTGCTCGGTGTCCTGGAGGACGACGATGCTCAGGACCAGCTGAGCAGGAGAAATGCAGCCACTGAGAGGGGTGTGCAGAAGACAAGGGGCAGGAGAGAGGGGAGGAGGAGGACAGTGCACATCTAGGGGGGCGCCCTGGGTGCCAGGTGCCGGGCTGGGCTCCCCGCACTGTATTTCACTTGATCCCTGCAGCCCTTGTGGCTTACTAACGCTATGATTGTGCTGGTCAATCTGGGAGGATTATTTTGTTAAAACTTATTTTATTCTTTGGTATTTTGAATATGTTCATTTTAAAAATAAAATAAAAATATAAACACACCAATTTAACATCTTCTAAAAATAAAATCTGCCTATACATTCAATTTGAAATTTGTGCTGCATTTCTCTACTCTGTAGTTGCCTTTAGAAATCCTGATAAACATCTAATATTTGCTTTTACAAAATATAAAAGACAAACAAAAATGTATCAACAAAAATAAAAGGATTTGTTCTGTAAAATTTGGATTCAGTCAAAAGGCCGCACTAAAGGACCTAGAAGCCATATGTGGCCATAAGGCCGCAGGTTCCCCACCCTTGGACTGTCATCTAGTGTCACTGGGACCTGCCCTCTCCAATCTGTACAAAGAAGGGGCAGGAGGTAAATTACCCCTAACAAGTCAAAGGTGGTACTTTTCAGTTATAGAATTTCTAAGGTCCTTCCTACATTTCCAGAAACCGGGCAAGGAAACAGAAGTACTTGTCCTTGCTGGGTCCAGAATTTGAATTACAAGCTAATAAGTTTGCCTGTTGCTGTTTCATGGATATTGGCAGAAGACACGAGACTCCTGGTCAGAAAGGGCATATTTACGTCAGTTCCCCTTAGAACCGAGTCCACCAAGCACGAGGAGATGGCCTGGACGGGACGTACACACACACACTGCATCGCAGCTGAAGAACACTGAGCTTGGGGAACGTGCTGCTTCTACAGCAAGTGGTGAGAGAGTCTGCGCTTCGTCTGGGGGAAGACGTCACCTCATCCCTCAGGGTAATTAGCTGCATAAACAACCCTGAGAGTGGCCTGGACAAAAGGGCGGCCAGGTCTTTGTAGTCCAGACACACTTGGCAAGACAGGTATGAACACCAGAGGCCCAACAAGCCACCCTTTGTCCCGCACCGCCTTGGCTTCTGGTAAATTCTCACATGAGTGTGCCACTCCACTGCTCCTAGGGCCTGTGTTGTAAGAGTGGAGCTCTGTGCAGCCCCCAGACCTCTGCTCCCCGAGCCCCGGGAGAAAGAAGCAATCAGGATCACTGCAGTCTTCATTTTAAGCTGATGCAACTGAATAATTTTGATCTATCAAAAAGACATAAATAAGCTAAGCTAGACTTATCAGTGGACGAATGTATAGGAGCAATATATTTTATTCTATGTTTACAATAATAGTATTGCATGTTTATATTTCTAAAACTAAAAAGAAATAAACAAAAAGTTCCTAAACAAAGTATTGCTCACTCATGAAACTTCCGGTTTCTGAGCAATTGGCAAACATCTGTGTGTGCTGAATGATACAGGTGAGATTACGGCCTTGCTGCCCAAAGGGGACGCTGTGAACAAGCAGCTCCGGGGACCCTCCACACGGCCCTGGCCAGCGAGCCATGGGGCAGGTGGGAGAGCCCACGTGGTGTCTGCACCGCGTCGCCTGTCAGACAGCGGCCTGCCTGCCACACGCAAGGGGCCTGCAGACTCCTGCTAAGTGACGTACCAATTTCAGCCGGAAGACGCGAGATTTGGTTTTTTGGCAGATCCAGAACTCTCATTGCTTGAAACAGCTCGATATATGTAGGAATGATTTGAATCAGGGTATTGCTTATGTGCCATTCTCTCAGGTGCGTCTGCTCCTTCAACGAATCCGGGAGCTCCTAAAATAAAATGAATGATATCTGTCAGAACTAACCCCTGGGAGTGCACAAAAACATGTAAAACCAAGTATCCATTTAAAAACAAGAACTGAGAGAGCAGACACGAGAGCATTAGATCTAACCGCCAGCGCTCCAGCCATTTCAAAAAGAAGCAAAGACACTGCCGCTGTCATTCACTTCACAGCAGGGCAGCCCCATGTCAAAGCTGCCGTGAATTCAGATTATTAAAATCAAATCCTAAGGAACAGAACCAGGCTCACATTCACAGCCAGAAAACATAGTATTTATTTACAACACACTGATTTAACACCTTCTAAAAATAAAATCTGTCCATACATTCAATTTTGCAATTTGTGCTACCTTTCCCTTATTCTGTAGTTGCTTTTAGAAATCCTTCATAGACATCTAATATTTGCTGCACCAAATTTCCAATGTCCTTATGAGACCGTGATAAGGGAAGAGCACCAGAAAGTCAGTCAGTGGGGAGACCGAGTGCCGGCCCAGGCCCCAGCGTCTTCCAGGCTGCCACTCCCTGAGCCTTCACTTCCGAAGTGATGGTGAGGAACTCAGCAGTCCCCAAGGCCTCACCTGCTCTGGGATACATTTGTGACGGTGTTGGGAAGTGTTTAAAGACTTTAGGGGGCTACTTGTCTGGTCGAAGACACCCAATTTGCCACGTGTTACGGAGCCCCCACTGCAGGGGGGGTGTGCTTGGCACTGACGGCAGGACACAGACGGGGCGCGCAGGCCCCTGACCACAGAAGCTGACCATGGAGCACCGTCAGCAAAGTGGCTGGAGCACAGGGATGGGGTAGAAAACTCCATGGGGACGCAGGGGGCATGTGGCGGGAGCAAGCAGAACCCACAGTGACCCTTTGTTTACTACTCATACTTGTCATGTGCTCTGTGATCACTGCTGTTGGGCGTGGGGCTGAGCTTTCAGCTTACAAGAGCACTTCACCGCAGTACTAGCCCACACAACACAACCCTGCAACAGGCAAAGTGGACATTATTAAGGCACATTTGAAAGAGGAAAACTGAAACCCAAAGATATTTAAAGGAATTACAGTAAGGACCGGCTGTGTAGTTTGCAGGGCCCGGTGCGAAATGAAAATGCAAGCCCCTTGTTAAAAATTAAGAATTTCAAGACGATGGCCACAGAGCATTAAACCAAGTACGGGGCCCTGTGCGACTGATTCTACAGCTGAAGGCCTGGTTACCACCTGCCCCCGGCACGCAGCCCCCGCAACCGTCCCCACCCCTTCCGATCTGAATGGACACACACCACAGCAGACGGTCTGCCCCTGGTCTGCCCCTGGAGCTGCAACAAAACGAAGAGTTGGCTCATCAGGAGACAGACTGCAGGCTCACAGCCACACTCTCCTCACGGAAGCTTCCATGAACTGACTCCCTCCTAAATAACTTTTCCCATTCCACTCTTCCAATTCTGGTGCACTTGAAAGTTGATTATACTTTCCAAACTGTGTTCATGACTATTTTTAATAACATGAGAAAAGCATTAGGGTATCATATTAAATAGAAATAAAAGATATAGTGTAAAAATGACAGATTGAATATGCACATATAATTTTGCTCTTCTCCAAAATTCCATTAAAGCTGACAGCACAGGAACTTTTTCGACGGCACACACCTTGCAAAAGACAAAAAGAAAGGAAAGCTGGAAGATGGTAACTCAGCTTTCGGGTCTGCTCAGTCTTGGCCCAGCAGAGGAAACAACTGCGATACAACGTGGACTGCTCCCCAAAAGCCCCCAGAGGCTCAGGCAGTGGAAGAGCCAGGTACGCCTGGAAGTGAGAGCTGAAAGCAGGGCCCAAAGAAGGAGGTCAGGTTCCAAGTCTAAGGACCAGAACCTTGACCCCCATCCATGGCACAGGTCAGCTGCCTCTGCCCCCACTCATAGGAGACTGAGGCCTATTCGTTGGGGGGGAGTGAAACAGAGTCCCTGGATTGGAGTCCTGCAGGCACAGCTGGGGCAGGGGAGGTGGCCATCAGATGATGAATGCTGAGATTTTCCCTGTCTCGGGAACTGAGAGGATCCTTCTCTGTGGGCTCTCACCAGCTCCAGACAAAGCACCAACATGCAGAGGGAAGGGGAGTCAGCACTGAGGGGGAGCTCTGCGGTGACACCCTCAAAAACTAAGTGTGCCCAACACACACTCAGAGCTCCTTAGTACTCTGAAAAACCCAGTGTCTCCAGACTTCCAGGAAAATCCAGGCGAGCCTTTCTTCTTGTCCCAGCATAGGTAGTATCCCCGTACCTGCTGATCACAATGACGGATGCAGGAGAAAGAATATCTAAGAGGTTTTACAGCAATAACATCTCATTTTGGAAGGACCATATGCCTAACAGAATATTCATTCATTTAATCCTCACAACAGCCATCAGAGAGCGTCAGAGGAAGCATCAGCATCATTTTACTGATGAGGACGACAAAACATATGGAAGTAAACTGCCGCGGGTCACATGACTAAGAAAGACCAGCCCCAGGATCATCCCAAACATTTACTCTCCCAGTCCAAATGCTTTCAGCCACAAGGTGAGAGGGTAACAGAGATAGAGGGCAGGTCCCAGAGAACCCTGTCCCGATGGAATGGGCAGTGGTCTGAGTTCCTCTGCCCGGGGCAGCTTCTCCAAACACGCGGACTCACCCTGTGCGCCCCGGGATCCCTCAACCAGAAACTGTCAGCTCACGGGCAATGCCTGGTGACACCTCCCCAAGCAAAGCAGCGGGTGGGGGAGCGGGAGCCAGGGCACCACCTGTAAGCACTTGAGGAAAGAAAGGGCGTCTTTGCCACGGCGTCGGAATCGCAGGACAGGAAAGCTGGGTAGAGGGTTGCTGAAATTCCTTTGCCAACCCAGGGCACTGCGGCAAGGCAGTGAGTCACTGCCCGCTGGGGGGCATTGGATGAATGAAAGGCTCAGTCGTTTAAATTAAACTTTCAAAAAGGCAAAGAGTTATTTTAAATGTTGGAGGGAAAACAACAGAATGAAGCATCTTTAAAGACTGTGCCATCCCGGGGAGAGCCGCAGGGTCCCAGTCGCTTGGCCTGGGAGGCAAAGGAGGCAAAGGTGGCCTGGATCCCACCGTGGTCTCCAGGACTACTCCGAGTTTCAAGGAGGAAGAGACAGGAGAACCTGGTTCAGAGCAGGCAGTCGGCTCCTCCCCGCCCTCTGGAAAGCTCTCCACAGGCAAGCGCACTCACTTGGCCCAGGCCGACGCCTTGAGCTCAGCAGAGCAGCAGTCATCATCAGCCACTGCGAAGCATCAAGCAACATTTGCTGCAGACAGAGAAACACATCAACTCACCTTCCAGTGATCCCCCGAGAGCTCAAACACAAACCTACTGCTCCGTTTGCTGCTGTCCTTGGAAAGCAAACTCTGCCTTGTGAGAGTGTTCTTTTCGATCCTTTCCAGAAGCCGCACGCTGGTGTCTATGAAGCCATTCTTGCAGTACTCAGCCTGGGGGATGCCTTTCCTCCTGCACTCGGCCACGAAGTTCCACTCCTCCTTTATCCTGAAACGGGCAGCAGAGGCCACAGTTACTCTCCTGGGGAATTGTTGCTCCATAGATTAATATTGCTATATAGAGACAGAAATGATTTCAGGAGTTTTGCAGGGCTTTGCCCTGAAGGAATATGTGAACCTGTTAGTTCACATACCAAAAGCTGCCTTGCCTCAGGAGGGCATCTCACAGATCAGCAGCGCTTTCCATGTGATGCTGGCTTTCTCAGACCTGTCGGCTTGCGCCTTGCTTCTGTACAGCAAAGCTTGGTATGGAGCCACGGGCTGAGAACTGATCAAAGAGTGCCCACCTGACAGACAGACACCTGAGGCCAAAAGCAATTAGCATAAGGGACAGTTCCTGCTTCACTCCTGACTACTTGTCTCAATCCACAAAAACTAGATAAAGAAATACAGAGCCACTATATTTCGGTTTAACCTTTCTGCTAAGTGATAGCTTTATCTTAGAACTTAGAAGTTTGTCTTAGAAAGATTTTGTAACCATTTGCTCATGTAGATAGAGTTGATTAAGGGATCACTAGAAGCTTTTGGGGAGACTTTTAACCTAAAAAAACTACCTGTTATTATGTAAATCTGTTACCCCTGGCAACCGATCACTGTACCAATAAATACTGATGCGGGAATTCACTCGTGGCCTCACAGCTCACGGGAATGCTGGAGGTCTCCCGATCCGATCACCTGCCTGGAGAAGCTAGTCAGGGCCCCCAGGGGCAGGCACCCTCGTCCTACTACCAGAGCCAGATTTCCCTGCACCGGCTGCTTAAGCACTCTCCTCCTCTCTCCTCCCTGCTGGAGGGCGGGGAGGCTGGGGGGCAGGTAGGGGAAACCCTAAACCCTTCTGTGGATTATTAGTAACTTTGACTAGAAAAGTAGAAGAGGTGAGTTAGATGGAATTTCTTCTCTACCAAAATCACCTATGCATTTCATTACAATCTCTTTTGAAGTTATATTGTACCAACCTAAGCTTTTAAAAAGTGCAGGGCCCCAGGAATTTGCTGATCTTTCAAGTGCCTTTGAATAGAAACAGAGGAGCCCCAGTTCATAAATCACCTGACTGCAATGTCCTCTGTCAGCCACCTTGGGCAATTTCACACCTGTAAATGAAAAAAGGTCCAGCCAGACACTGGAGCTGGCTCAGGACTCAGCCTCCCACAAACCCTCGGTACCGTTTGTCACTAATTTCCTGACCTATCATGTTATAGCTTTTCACACTTGCAGCTTATCCTCCCAGCTTGACCCTAAGCTCCATGATGACAATGGGCATGTCTGGCTACCCTGAGATGCCCACATAGCTGTTAGAACAGCGCTCTGCACCTGGTGGGCTTTTCTCTATTTAGGGATTTGTTTTCTGTTTAAGGCCTTTAATATATTCTATGTGGTGCAAAACCAAGATTCTTTGTGGTTTTTTTTCAAAACCGTCAACACAGATGTTGTCCGCCTCAAAATAAGGTAGCCCACATCTGGTAGGGACTTCGATGCGTTCCACACGCTGGAGGGCATTCCAGACCCTACTCAGCCGAGCTGGAACTTGGTCAGGATCCAGGGGTTCTGGGGGCTGTTTTTAGAAACAGGCTGCAGATGCCAACCTGGTCTCTACATGGCCTAAGGCAGTACAAATGCTAAATAAGTGTGAAATAAACACAGGGCTGGCTGCCCAGGTCTATGTGTAAATGTCATCTTCTTAATCAGACATTTTGCTCTTGAGAAACCACTTTGCATATTCCTGGAGTTTCCTGCTTGCCACTAAGCCGAGGGAAGCAGGAACATTTGCAAAAAAAAAAATTTTGCTGATAGCACACTGGCTGGCACAGCCACACGGGTCCCCATCACAGGGAGCTGCGCTGGGGAAATCACCCAGCAGGCAACTAGTTAGGGCTTCAGGATTAACATAGGAAGTCTGTAAGGAATGTCATAAAAGTGATACATTAAAAAAATACCAGCACACGAAGGGATATGAATTTAATACCAGAAGAAAGTGCTAAAAGAATTAGAAGTAGTCTCCTCTGGCAGATTTTGCAGGAGCTTGAGATCGTTGCTTTTCATTATTAATAAGCTTTTCTATATGATTTAAATATTTTAATAGCTATATGATAAAAATACATTTTATTAATAAATATCTACCTGTACATTTAGATCTGACTGTAGCAGCCAGATCTAGGGATGAGGGCATACCCTCGGTCTAAGACTCGCTGCCTGGCCTTCGTCAGAAGCAATCCCTCCGGCCGGGCGCGGTGGCTCACGCCTGTAATCCTAGCACTCTGGGAGGCCGAGGCGGGTGGATCGCTCGAGGTCAGGAGTTCGAGACCAGCCTGAGCAAGAGTGAGACCCCGTCTCTACTAAAAATAGAAAGAAATTATATGGACAACTAAAATATATATATACAAAAAATTAGCCGGGCATGGTGGCGCATGCCTGTAGTCCCAGCTACTCGGGAGGCTGAGGCAGGAGGATCGCTTGAGCCCAGGAGTTTGAGGTTGCTGTGAGCTAGGCTGAAGCCACGGCACTCACTCTAGCCTGGGCAACAGAGTGAGACTCTGTCTCAAAAAAATAAATAAATAAATAAAAAATAAAAAAAAATAATAAAAAAAAAAAGAAGAAGCAATCCCTCCAAAATTTCAGCAGTCGACAGCACAGCCGCTGCAAGCGCTTGTAGTCACTGAGCGCTTTTCACGTTAATGACTCTAACTCTTCTGTCCTCATTTCTTAGACTGAACCTGAAGGTAGCTGCTGGCAATGTAATGAAATGATACCAGTTAAGCCCTCTATAATACATCTTTCCTATATCACAAATTATAAATCGATACAAATATGTCACATATCTTGGTACAGCCAACATAAAATGGGAAAAAAAGGAAATTAGACACACCCCATTAAAAATAATTATATGCCAAATCTATTTTGTATTTCTTTCTTAAATATTTTATGTCTTATTCCCTCTGAAACCTGATAAGAAAGGCAAGATGAGAATATAAACATTTTTTAAAATTCCATTCTCTTCCTGAAGAGTAATTAAAATAAATAAAATGTCACTGTTTTTGTACTTTATTGCCCATATAATTAAATATGAAATTTTTCCCTTGAATCAATTTTAGTAGAATATGAAATATGAGATAAACATACAAAACAATGCCATTAGGGCTCTACTAATTAAATCAATAAATGTGCAAACAAATACTTTTTCCTTAGGAAATGAACCCATAATCCCAGCCCCGATGGCAATTAGCCTGAGTGAATAAGAAATTCCTCACTGAGAGCCTAACAATAGCTCTTCTATTTCTCCCTCTAGATGCTTGAATTTCAAAATGATACTCCGTATTTTAGCTCTACTCATAACTTTTAAGTGTTGGCATATACTTAATGGAACAAATACAGCATTACAAGATGAAATGCCATGAAGTGAGGTAACAGAACAAGCTGGAGGGTTTTACTTGTTTTAGGAAATTTAAATTAACAAGATACCTACCTTTTATAATCAGGCATTCATCAGTTTTTCAATATACTAATTTCTGCACAGGAAACAGATCCTGAGAAACTAAGTTGACCTTCAAATAGTACTAATAATCACAATATGAAACACACTATGGAAACTCAAAAACACCTGCGAAGAAGGCAAATTTCTGAAGATCCTGAGAACCTTCGGGAACCTAAGTGCTCCTTCTTTAAACACCCACATTCCTCCTTATCTGCCCAGCCAACTTGGAGCTGGAAATGCCTAACAAATCCCCGAGAAGTTTTCTGTCTTAGGTTAAGATGAGACACAGCACAATCTCCGTGACTCTGAGCCTAATGCAGGGTCAACGCTGTGTGCATGAGCTGTGTGGAGATGTGTACCACCACAGTGACAGAGCTGAAGGGTGGATACAGTCCAAAGCAGGTTAGAGAACACAGCTTGAAGACCCCGATCTCTGATCTCTGCAGATGGCTCCTGTTCCAAGAACCTCAGGAGGTTCCATCAGCTACAAACACTTCCTTAACCCTCCTCCACCCTAGGGCTTGGGTTCCCATGCAGCAAGCTTGCTCTACGCCAGAGTGACCCCAGATGGTAGGAGTGGGGAGGAAGCTGAGGCAGGGCTGAGAGCCACTTTGGGCTCGTGGGGCTCTAGGACCTTGTGTGATTATGTGAGTGTCAGTCTCTCAGATCCATTGCCATGGGAGTTGTCTGGTTTGACAGTTTCAATTCTTAAATTCAAGATTCATATCATATTAAATAATCTCAGATGAGTGCCAAGTGAAAAGATGTTTCAACTGTCTGTGATTATAGCATTACGTACAGGAAAGAGCTTGGCTAAATCCTCCATTTACCATCTTTGTGAACTTGGGAAAGTTATTTAGGTTCTAACTTCCTCATCTGCAAATTAGGGATGATGATAACCACCTAGAATCACTGTGAGACAAACAGTAGCAGCTTAGTTATCAAGCATAATCAGAATAGGTAGTCATTCAATCCAAAAATCTCATAAAAGTGGAGAACCAAGAATATAGATACATTCACACTGTACACATTTTGTTTTTAACTTAAAGCATAAAAATACAGCACCATTTGCCAACTTGACATAGGGTCAGGGACTTCCTTTGAGAATGAGTCTGCCAATCAAAATTGCATTGTACCTTTCTTGTAAAAGCGACACCCATAATGCATGATCCAAGAGTTCCAGTTTTGGAACTTTCCAAAGGAATAAAAATAAAATTAACAGACACATGCAAAGTCACCTCAATGTACAACTTTTCTAGCTTGTCGTGCTTTTATCAGCCTTACACGGTGCTAATCCAATCGTACGGCTGTCATTAATGTGTTTATCATAAATGTAGTTTTTCCAAAGCACTCAGTTTGGTTTTCATAACTCTCTTGTACTCATATCTCATGAGCTTATATGTTAGTCAAATTATATAATTTAAATCCAAGTAAAGATGACACCAACACAATGAATCTTATCTAGAATTCAGCTCAATGGGGGAGGACTGAAGTCCATGACAGAGGGTGGCCCCAGCTGCCTGGGCTGCCACCAGGTGGCTTACCCGGGTGTGCCATGCATCAGGCAGCCTGGCGAGTTCAGTGAAAACCAGCTGAGCACTTTCCTACAGCATTTAGTGTAGAGGAATTTATTGTAATCGCTGTCTTCGCTGCACCTAGCACAGTGCCTGGATTGTATGTACGTCCCTGTAATTATGGGTATTACTGTCACAGGAATCCAGTGCTCATCTTGGGCAACAGTGTGAGGTTCTGAAGTCCAAAGAGGAAAATGTCACCAACAGTGAGAAATCTCGGAAAAAAAGCATCCTCCTCCACAACACAACTGTTGCCTGCCCCAATCCCTGTTCACTAAACGAGCCACAAGACCAGGGACAGAAAGCACGTACTTTTCCAATGCACTCTTCTCAAGCCTTTCTTCCTCCTTCTTCTGCCGAGCTTTGTGCTTCCTGACGCGAGTTTCCCACAAGGCTCTGATGACAGAAATGTCAAACACGACCACTTTATGTCCCATTTTGGGAGCATGGAATTACCTGTTTAAAAAATATATATGTCAGCTTCAAACACAGACAGAAGAGAACAGTTTGAACATGCACTTTGAACTGAAACACGAATGCATCACCTGGCTTAAGGATGATGATCTGTCTTACTACTTCCAAGATGGCAGTTTGCTAATGTTCTTAGGGTCTGATAGTGCTCTGCGTCAGTCAGTCTTAGTTCAACACTCACCCTGGGGTCGTCTCTAGAACATCAGGCTTGTCTCCCCATCCCTCAGCTGAACTCTGGGTTCCCAAAGTCCCCAGGCATCCCCCAAGCCTCATGGGTCCACATTCCATTCAAGTTACCAGTGTATGCACCTAATCTTCCCAGTGGGCTGTAACAGACTCATAGACAGTTAGATGAATTAATCACAGCACAAACACACACACACATACACACATGTACACACACACACATTCTCTTTCCTTCTCTCTCAAGTAGAATAGAACTTCTTAGTTGTATTTAAACCTCCATAAAAACAAAGGCTGACATAGACAGTATTGTGATTACTTTTCTCCTTAATTGAGAATGATCAAGAAAAATCCCCTTTCATTGAGTACAATTTCTTCTAAATATATTTGAGTGTTCTTTCTTTCCTTTAATTATAGGATATGAGGAACATAACTGGGATTTCCTTCCATCCTCCTCCCAACATCTTCCCTCTCGGAAGCTGACACAACTCACTCCTCTGCTTCAGGTCATCTTTGTGACCTCCACCCCCTCCCTCCCCTCTCTTCCCACCCTCTACTATCTGAGGCGAGGAGCCAGCTACCATTAAGCAATAAAACCAAACATCATCACACCGAGCCCCCTCAGCACCTGCCCACCTAGAACTGACCACATTGCCGGGAGACGTATCCTCCGAGTTTCCTGCAGCATGAATCTTCACAAGCTTTTTACTTGAATTTCCAAGCACAAAGAAAGTCAGACTCAGACACATCTTGGCCATCTCATCTTAGTGGGAGTAAGAGATGATTTTCTCTCTAAATTTCACCAAATGAAACCTGGGAGGCCCAGAAAAATTGTATGCCTGCATCCTTGGCACCTAGCACAGTGCCTGGCACATGGCATAACTAAATATTTATTGAATAAGTATTTGTTGAATAAATGGGTGAGTAAATCAATGAGTAAATAAAAGATCTGCATCCAGATTGCTTCACTCTCAGGCCACGAAATGAGCTTTCTCTCTTCTTTCTATTTTCCCACTTTATGTTCACTATTTAAGTAATTATTTGTTCATTACAAAAAAAAGGGAAAAAAACATTATCAGGACATGAAAGTTCATTTCAATTTCATTCCACTAAGCTTATGTCCCTTATCTAAGTAAAATAAATTTCTAGATATTGTTTTGAACTTTTATTATTTTGAACTTCCCCTACCAGCAGCATCAAAATCTGGCTAAATCCATTTCCTGATTTGCACAAACACACAGAGTATCAGGTAGTAAATAGTAGGGATGATGAATATATGTTTTTTTCTCCAATTTCAGACACTTCTAAATAGCAGTCAGTAGGGATATGAAACCAAATATTTAATTTTCTGACTCAAGTGTGTGCTCTCTATAAATGTCTTGCCAATACGAATGGGAGAACTGGCTTATGTTTGCACAGCTGAACATTCAAAGCCCATAATTTTATTTTTATTATTTATTTATTTTGAGGCAGAATCCCGCTCTGTCACCCTGGCTAGAATACCGTGGCATCAGCCTAGCTCACAGCAACCTCAAACTCCTGGGCTCAAGCAATCCTGCCTCAGCCTCCCAAGTAGCTGGGACTACAGGCATGCACCACCATGCCCGGCTAATTTTTTCTATATATTTTTAGTTGTCCAGCTAATTTCTTTTTTTTTTATTTTTTAGTAGAGACAAGGTCTCGCCCTTGCTCAGGCTGGTTTCAAACTCCTGAGCTCAAACGATTGGCTCACCCCAGCCTCCCAGAGTGCTAGGATTACAGGCGTGAGCCACCGTGCCCAGCCAAAGCCCATAATTTTAGTCTGAAGAGCTAATAATGCTGAAACCAATTTATTCCCTTCTTTCCTTCCATTTCTGTCTGGGGCTGCCTTTTGTTTCTTAAAACTCCTTTACCTAAAGGAGATTTTTGACAAAGGTGCAAATAGTACACAAGTTTGTGTGTGGACATTTGTTTTCAATTCTCTTGGGTAAATACAGAGCAGCAGAATTGCTGGGTTATGTGATAACTCTATGCTTAACCTCTTTAGGAACTGCCAGACTGTTTGCAAAGCAGCTGCATCATTTTACATTCCCCGCACCAGAGTACGAGGGTTCTAGTTTCTCCACATCCTCTACAACACTTGTTATTACCTTTTTTATTATAGCCATCCTAGTGGATGTGAAGTGGTATCTCATTGTTTTGATTTGCATTTTTCTGATAGCTAACGATGTTGAGAATCTTTTATATGCTTATTGGGCATTTATCTATCTTCTTTGGAGAAATATCTATTCATATCCTTTGCCCATTTTTAATTGGGTTAACTTATCTTTTATTTATTGTTGAATTGTAATAGTACTGCATATATTCTAGATATAGCTCTCTTACCAGATATATCATTTGCAAAACAATTTCTTCCATTTTGTGAATTGTCTTTTCACTTTCTTTTTTTTTTTTTTTTTTTTTTGAGACAGAGTATCGCTTTGTTGCCCTGGCTAGAGTGAGTGCCGTGGCGTCAGCCTAGCTCACAGCAACCTCAAACTCCTGGGCTCAAATGATCCTACTGCCTCAGCCTCCCAAGTAGCTGGGACTACAGGCATGTGCCACCATGCCCGGCTAATTTTTTTTTTTTTCTATGTATATTTTAGTTGGCCAGATAATTTCTTTCTATTTTTAGTAGAGACGGGGTCTCACTCTTGCTCAGGCTGGTCTCGAACTACTGACTTTGAGCAATCCACCTGCCTCGGCCTCCCAGAGTGCTAGGATTACAGGCGTGAGCCACCGCGCCCGGCCTGTCTTTTCACTTTCTTGATTCTATCCGTCTACCTTTAATCTAAATATATACTTATACCTAATGTGAAATTTTGTAGACAGAATATTGTTGGATCATTTATTTAATCTATTCTGACTATCTCTGTATTTTAACTCGTGTGATTAAGCCATTTATATTTAATATAATTACTCATATGTTTGGATTTAGGTTTGCCAATTTATTGTTTTCCTCTTTTACACTTTCCTGCCTTCTTTTCTCTGAACGTTTTTTAGTATTACATTTTATTTTCTCTGGTATGTGTTTTACTATGTCTCTTTGGGTAGTTTCTTGTTGTTGTTGTTGTTACGGTTGCCCTAGGAATTACAAGATACATACATACCTTTTCATGGTCTACTTAGAAACAATATTTCACCACTTCAGGCAACATGTAGAAATGTTACCGCCATATAGGTCCCCCTGTGCTTCCACCTTTATGCTGTAGTTGTCTTATGTATTATTTTAGTCAATGTTATGTTTTGGCTTCCAATCATCAAACTTATTTTAAAGAACTCATGAGGAGAAAACTAGCCCATTGTATTTACCCCAATATTTACCATATCCATTGCTTTTCCTTCTTTCCTGCTGTTCAAGTTTCTCTCTGGTATCATTTACCTTCTGTCTAAAAAACTTCCCTTAACAATTATTTTAGAGGAAGTATGCTGACAAATTCTTTTTTCCTTTATCTGAGGATGTCTTTTTCTTACCTCCATTCCTGAAAATGATTTTTGCTGGATATAAAATTCTGAGTTGACCTTTATTTTTTCTTTCAGCACTTTAAAAATGTTGTGCCACTTTCTTCTGGTATCTGTGGTTTCTGATGAGAAATCTGCAGTGATTTGAACTGTATTCTCCTACAGGGGAATGCATCATTTTTCCCTTGCTATTTTCAAGATGATTTTCTTTGTCTTTGGTTTTCTTCAGGTTAATTATGATGTGTCCAGGCATTGGTTTCTTTGGATTTATCTTGTTTTGGATTCGCTCAGCTTGCTTATCAGTTGGCTTATATTTTTTGCCAAATTTCGGAATTTTTCAGCCATTATTTCTTCAGATTTTCTTTCTGCACTACATTCTTTCTTGCCTCCTCCTGCAACTTTGATGACACAAACATTAGACCTTTCTCGTACTGTTCAATAGATTCTTGAGGGCCTCTTCATTTTTTATAAATCTTTTCTTCCTTTTTTCTGGTTGATAATATCCTGTAATCTACCTTCAATTTTCCTAACTCTTCCTTATGTCATCTCCATTATGTTTACAAGCCTATCCACTGAGTATTTTATTTCAATTATTGTCTATTTTATTTCTAAAATTTCCCTTTGGTCCTTTATATCTTCTATTTCTTTGCCGATACTTTCTATCTTTCCATTCACATCCCAGGGCTGAGTGAGAGTACCCAAGAAAGACAAACTTGGAATGGGTTCAGACCTCATTTCAAAAGTTGTGGTTCAGCCAACCAGATAGCAGATAAGACCTCTGCTTTGGTTAGGCTGCCCTGGAGTTGCTGGACAACCAATAGACCACCGCCAAGAATGCAGGTGGGGGAACAGCTGATAGGCAACTGCTGGCATGGGCATATAGCAGAAGTCCAGGTGCTGGAAAAGGAAGAAGACCTTCCGAGTATGTGGACCACCGAGGGACTTGCAGAAGGAGTGGCAGCTTGGAGTGTGACCCTCAGGACCACAGACAACTGTGTACAGGTTACGTGGAGGCTTGCAGAGAGAGACTGAATAGAGGCAGGGGCAGGAGGACTTCAGAGTACATGGGCTGCACAAGGGCTCTGTTTTCTGGGTCAAGAGAGAGAGCTGTAGGAAGGTTATTGCCAGGCTAAGGCTGCAATGTCACAAAGGGACTTTATTTTGAAACTACAGCTGGGGCAGTTTCCAATAGATGTTCTCATACCCGTACTGCTGATCCCCAGCCCACACCAGAAAAGTCAGGAAGCCTCTTACTATCTTGTCTCTCCAGTGCCTTCTACTAAGAAAGCTTAACATCAGTGTTCACTTTAAAGGAAAAATATTTAAAGGAATTCCATCACATATCACAGAATACATATATTGGATGGTGCATTCAGAACTGCGAGGCAATAAGTTGAAAGCTGACACAGCAGTTAATCAGTTTGGTTAAGTTCAGACTTCAAATTCCAACCTGCCTTGTGTGGGTTGTGATTCCCACATCAGTTCCACGTGCGACACCCTCTCATGTGGGTCAAGAGGGGTGGTCTATCCTGGCAGTGTTAAGTTCTGACAGTCTTCAGCATGCTGGTCAGACGCACACATGCGCAGCTCAGGGAGTTCTTAAACAAACTTACAGAGCTGTTTTCCTGAGCTCCTCCCTCTCTGTGATCTCCCTACTGCTTTCCAGATTCCTGGGCTCTCTTTTCAGTCCTCTGGCCAGAAACCTGGGGGTGTAGTTACCCTGCTCTGCCATGCACTTCCTGCAACTGCACCCACGTTCAGGGCCAAGCAGCAGGAGGACTGTGAGAGGCAAAAAAGCAATGAGGGTTTGCTCCACTCTTTTGGGGACTACAGCTCCTCTGGTTCAGAAAGAAAGGTTTCCTGCATGTTCTCACTTCGATGTGGAATCTTAAAAAGTTGAACTCATAGAAGTAGAGAATAGAAGGTGGTGGGGCAAGGAGGGGCTGGGGAGTTGTTGGTCAAAGGGTACAAAGTTTCAGGTAGACAGCGGGAATAAGTTTTGAGATCTACCAAACATCAGGGTGCCTATATTCAATAATAATGTATTGCATATTTCAAAAAGAAAGTAAATTTCAAATGTCTCACCATAAAAATGATAGGTAAATGAGGTGGCTATGTTAATTAGCTTGATTTAGTTATTTCACATTGTATACATATATCAAAACATCACATTATACCCCATAAATGTGACAATCATGATTTGTCAATTAAAAATAATAATAAAAAATAAAAATAAATTAACCTTTAAATTTTTTTAATTAAAAAAGAAAGGAAACTTCCCATCTCTCAGTTTTAGGTGCCTGATCTCCCCCTACCACCACCACCATCACTGCTACTATCACAGTTCTCGGCAGCTGGAGCATGAGAAAACAGAGAAAAGAAAAAGAAAAAGGAAAAACAGGGATTTATCCCATTCTCTGAGCATTAGGAGTCCCACTTCCTGCTCCTTGAGCAAAACTAGAAAGCTTCTCCCAGAGCTCCCTCTATCGGTGTACTTGTGCCCAATTCTGGGTTTCAAGCCACCTTGAGTCCAGGCTTGAGAATTACACAGGGAAAAAAAAGGGAAACACTACGGGTTGTGGGTTGTGTGACACTGAATTCTGGTGTCGTTTCCTTATCCTCTTGCAACCATTTACTTCTCCATATTTGTATCACTGCTCCATGTAGTCTGTCCAGGTTTTACAGTGGGAGAGACAGGGCGGCATGTGCCTACGCCATCTCACCCAGAACCAGAAACCTCTGCATTTCATTTTTCTTTTACCACTTTTCTGTTATTTTCAGCTCAGGGGCACCTAATCTGCAAAGGTCTTAAGGCTTTGGCTTTTGACATAAAAGCCTCCATAAAGAAATGCCTAACATGAGTATGAAAACGGAAGATCAAAGTCCATAGCCAATAATGGAGAAAAATTAAAAAGAAAGATCGTCAGCATAATTTCTTGGAGGAAATCTCTGCCGAGAACCCAAGTCTACACATGAAAGTAAACCAAAAAGCCAAAGTAAAGTTAAATGCATTTGGGCCGTGTGGCCAGCCCGGCCAGCCAGAGTGACTGAAGCGAGAAGAACTGCTAGTTACCCACAGGGCGCATGCTCTCTAGATCAACCAGACACAACTCAGATTCTTTCATTTCCTCGTTGAGGCTCTTTCACTGAGGTCCTTTCATTTCCTTAGGCCAGCCAGCCCTCGAGAAGTAACCAGATCTATATGTTAACTGCCCCTACATTAAAAAATATCATTGCTTATTAAATTCTGTACATTCATTTAGAGAAATGTAATTCAAGTTTCTATCTTAGGGAATGGCCTCTTCTTGATTGATGCCTTTGTGCTCTAAATATTTGATCATGTCAACAAAAATGACTTAATCATCTGATAAATTCCAGGAATATATGAAATTTAATTACCAAAGGCCTTGATATATTTTTAAATAGTTATACACCATTACTACTCTCAGTATTTTGGTGGGAAAGAGTGTATCCTGTGTCTGTTTCTAGCCACATTCACCATTTTCCCTGTGTTTTACAAAGCAGAGAAGGAAGTTCTGTTCTAAAACCTCCTTTGAATTAAGGGAGCTTTGAATGTGCCAGGATTAAGTCAGGGTCTTGCCTGTAAGATGAAATTCTGTTTGCAAATGTGAGTGATGAAAACTGGATACTCCAAGAACAGTAGGTGATGACCACATCTACTAGAGACATATTAACACATGTTACGTCCAGAGGTGCTGGGAAGCTAAGAACTACAAGCTCCCGAGTGCCAGGTCCAGCCCAGCTCCTGGCATCCTGTGCAGAAAAGGGCTGAGCCCAGAGGCTTCTCTGGACAGCTGGACAAGTTCGACCTTAACCCAGGAGGTAGTAGCTCCGTGGGCGGGTGCTTAGGAAAGAGGTTTCCACCGAGAGCCCATGAGTCAGTCCAGGGCCGGTAGAGACTCTCTAAGCAGGCGTGAGGCCACACTGGGGAGCAGAGAAGAGGCAGATGTCAGGGACAGATGCAGGTACCAGTCCCTCAGCAGCTTGGGACAGAGAAAGTTGCCTGGCAAATTTACAAAGTTAATCTCTTTGTAGAATGAACTCCAGTCAACACAATCTTTCAGGCAAATACAGAAAATATAATGTCTTAAGAACTAACTTTCTCCAGGACTATAGAAATGTCCCCACAATATACTACACCAAAACAGAAAAGGGAAAAATTAATCTATAGGACAAAGTGTGGGAGACCCTCAATACAAATAAAGCAATAGCATCTTAGAGGAAAATTTACAACCAAGTAGACTCTCCCCAGGCAGTGCAAAGCTTTAGCCTGGGTCCTTACTGAATTTGACAGCAAAGAGTCATGGTTCCAAGATGGCATCTAATTCCAGTTCCCTGCTGTGGGTCTGGGTGTGTGTGGTTATAGAAGAATTGTGAGGACAAGCCTCCCTAGCCTTGAGCTACACTGCCCACAGTCACAGAGCATCCTCCCAAGAAGAAAACACCATGAGACAGAAGGAAAACAATGGTGTTCCTCACTGGAAAGGAAAGGACCCTGGGGCACAGAGTGTGGTCAGGCACATTCCTCTCCCGTCCAGGGACTGTCAGGTACTTATGGCGTTGCAGCTCCTGCGTCAAAATGTTAACCATCGCAGACTCTCAAAGGTTAGGTTCACAATGGAAAGAAAAATACCTTCTTGAAAAACCTTTTGCATCAATGCAGGAGTCAGCAAATGTTTTCAGTAAAGGACAAGATAGTAAATATTCTAGGCTTCACATGCTAATAAGCAAAATCAAAGACATTATATAGGAATTTACATAAGAAAAGAGAAAACTCCGGGCCTGCCCCTCCCTACTTGCCTTGAGTAGCCATCCCTGGTGGTGAGCAGGTTTCATGCCCAGTCGCCACCTGCTGGACACGTTTTTAGCACAAGAGCGACTGCCAAAGAGGGAAGAAGCTGGCAGGCCTGGTGAGCAGAGGGGTAGGGTTGGGGATGGCAGGCGAAGCCTGCTGCAGTCAGGTTCACCCTCTGACTCACCCAGTGACACCCAGATAGATGCCTGTGTGTCCTTCTCTCCTCCAGGCATCTCAAGTTGGCTGGCTGGAGGCAAGGTGGTCTGCTAAGTCCCCACCCCCTGGGCTGAGATTCTACTGCTTGGTGTCTGGCAACTGCCAACAATGGAGACTCCAATGTGTAGATGGCAACCAGCGTGGGCCCTGGCCTACAGCAAGACACAGCTGGCCAGGGAGCCGGGCACTGAGAGTAGACACAGAAGGGGACACCCCAGCTTGGTCCCCAGCTGTCCCAGCAGTGCCCACATGCCATACAAAACAGGCGCCAGGCCTTTTCAGTATAGTTTGCTGATCCTAGCATTAGCAGATAATAAAACATAAAATATTTTGCTTTAGTGGATATGATGAGCTAACCTGTACCCACAAATTCTTTCATATTCTTCCTTTTAAAAAGGTGGAGCTTGGGCCGGGCATGGTGGCTCACACCTGTAATCCTAGCACTCTGGGAGTCCGAGGCAGGTGGATCGTTTGAGCTCAGGAGATCGAGACCAGCCTGAGAAAGAGCAAGACCCTGTCTCTACTAAAAATAGAAAGAAATTATATGGACAACTAAAAATATATACAGAAAAAAATCAGCTGGACATGGTGGCACATGCCTGTAGCCCCAGCTACTCAGGGGGCTGAGGCAGGAGGATTGCTTGAGCCCAGGAGTTTGAGGTTGCTGTGAGCTAGGATGACGCCACGGCACTCTAGCCCGGGCAACAGAGGGAGACTGTGTCTCAAAAAAATAAAATAGGCCGGGCGCGGTGGCTCACGCCTGTAATCCTAGCACTCTGGGAGGCCGAGGCGGGTGGATCGCTCAAGGTCAGGAGTTCGAGACCAGCCTGAGCAATGAGCGAGACCTCGTCTCTACTAAAAATAGAAAGAAATTATCTGGCCAACTAAAATATATATAGAAAAAAAAAAAAATTAGCCGGGCATGGTGGCGCATGCCTGTAGTCCCAGCTACTCGGGAGGCTGAGGCAGTAGGATTGCTTAAGCCCAGGAGTTTGAGGTTGCTGTGAGCTAGGCTGACGCCACGGCACTCACTCTAGCCTGGGCAACAAAGCGACACTCTGTCTCAAAAAAAAAAAAAATAAATAAAAATAAAATAAATAAATAAATAAAATAAATAAAATAAATAAGTAAATAAAAAGGTGGAGCTTAATTCCTCTCGCCTTGAGGTGGGCTGGACTTAGTGACTTGCTGTGATGAAAGTGATGGTGTGTGACTTCCCAGACTAGGTCCTAAAAGATATTGCTCGCTCTCTCCCTTGGATCACTCCCTCTGGGGGGGGGGAAGTCAGCCACCATGTCACAAGGATGCTCAAGCAGCCCTTGTGGAGAAGCGTCCCGAGGAGAGGAACTAAGGTCTCCTGCCCACAGCCACGTGAGTGGGCTCTCTTACACGCAGATCCTCGAGCCCCAGTCAGGCCTTCAGATGAGGGCAGCCCCAGCCAACATCTTGACTGCAACTTTGTGAGACACCCTGAGCCAGAAACACTCAGCTACACTGCCTCAGATTTCTGAGTCTCAGAAACTGTGAGATAATAAACGTACATTATTTTAAGCTGAAATGTTTAGAGGTAATTTGTTATACAGCAACAAATACCTAAGACAGTGGACAGTAAAATATGAGGCACTTCTAAAAATCAGTCTTAACTTACAGTGACATCTGGTGTCTATATCCCTGTATCCAGCCGCCTCTGTGACATAAGCACTTGGATGTCTCACACATATCTCAAAGAAACATAATGACCCCCTGGCCGGGCGTGGTGGCTCACGCCTGTAATCCTAGCACTCTGGGAGGCCGAGGCGGGTGGATCGCTCGAGGTCAGGAGTTCGAGACCAGCCTGAGCAAGAGTGAGACCCCGTCTCTACTAAAAATAGAAAGAAATTATATGGACAACTAAAATATATATATAGAAAAAATTAGCCGGGCATGGTGGCGCATGCCTGTAGTCCCAGCTACTCGGGAGGCTGAGGCAGTAGGATCGCTTAAGCCCAGGAGTTTGAGGTTGCTGTGAGCTAGACTGACGCCACGGCACTCACTCTAGCCCGGGCAACAGAGTGAGACTCTGTCTCAAAAAAAAAAAAAAAAAAGAAAGAAACATAATGACCCCCAAACTTATTCCTTTAGAATCTACCCTTCCCCAGGGCTGCCTTAATTCCCATGTCAGGAATGACCACATCATTATCTGCAGATCAGTCCTTTTTCTTTCTGTTCCCTCACTCTGCCCACCCGCCATGCAGACATGCTCGTGCATGCACGTACACACACACACACACACACACACTCACTCATCCACCCATCCAATTATCTATCACCCAGGTCTTAGAGGACATCCATTTCTCACCACCCAGGGTCACATCTTGCCTCGGTTGTGCAAAAGTCTCCTGACTAGTCTCCTAGCTTCCCACTCACCCATATCCAATGCACTTTCCACTCAACAGTGACAAGTCATTTTCCAACAAAAACTAGATCATGCTGCCACAGGGCTCAAATCCTCCCGAGACTTCTCTGTGGAATGAGAGTGAGATCCCAGCTCTCCACAGGGGTAGAGAGCTCCTGGCATGATCTGTCCTCAGCCGCCCCCCCCCGCCCCCAGCCTCACCCCTACTACTCCCCTCCTCAGTGCATGTCCACCCTGCACTTCTTTCCCCTCAGAGCTCAGCACACGCTGCCCCCTGGGCCTATACCACTCTTCCCCATTCCCATGGCCTCCTCCCCACAGCCCTGAACTCAGCTTAAATGTTTTCTCCTCAGTTGCCTTCCAGTCTCCTCCTCTAAAGAAGACCCTCCCGTTACATTCTCTGTCCATCTATGGCTTATTCACAGTACAGCACTTAATGCAAGTTAAATATATGATTGTTTAATTATTAATATATTTCAAATGTCCATGGATGAAGCCACAGTTTACTGATAGAAGCAGCTACCAGGAAGTCCCCAGAAGCCTGGTGTCCATCAACTCAGCCACCCGACACTAAGAAGGCCACACAGTGGCAGATGTAGGTAGTCTCTATCACCTCGCACGAGCCCCTGCACAGAGAGGGCTGCCGTGGACATTAAATGAGGAGGCTCTGAGTCCTGCAAGGGCTATAGATACCAGGCTCCTGCTTCCGAACCTCAATACAGAAACCATGTGTACTGCGCCATTTTACTTGGTGTGTATTTCTTTTTCCAATTCCTGGGAATCCTAAATAACTGACATTTATGGGCAGTCAAATACAGAAAAACTGAGGTCTTGTCCATGCCTCCAAATTCCCAGTCTTGAGGGGAGAACATGCACATAAAGGATTGTATCTCAGTGCAGCATACTGATTGGGAGCCAAGAGGAGGGACACCCAGGGAGGAGTAGGGGAGAGTCCCATAACGACAGTGAGGAAGGGAAAGGGCCATCAGTGCGGGTTTGGCTGGATAACTTCTGTGCCCCCCTCCCCAACCCGGTTATATCAGTATCACTTTACAGAACCATCCACTAGCCCAAGCCAGAGGGCATGACTGGAAAAACATGTCCCCTGGCACCAGAGCACTAGTCTCCACTCAGAAGTCATATGCGGGGGGAGGGGGGACTTTCTGGTGACCTAGTCCTCTCCCTTCTTGTCAAATGACAGACTGCGCTGGGAGGTGGGAGGTGCAGAGTGGGTGCAGGGCAAATAGAGCATCATGAAGCATTGGAGGAGTCTGGGAGGAGGTTCTCCCTCTGGAAGTGGGGAGGGCTGAGCGGAGGGAGACGAGATGGTGCCAGGGGAGAGAGGCCTGGCTCCCTCCTCCCCTCCTGCCCCTCAGGGACCTCAGGACCCCCGTCCCCTTGGGCTGCCCAGTTCTAGGCCACAACACACGTCCAAGCATGCCCTTGCTGTGAAGACCCATATAGGCAGCCTTGCCAGATTCAAGAAAACTGTAACCAACGGAATTTTTGGAGACACCAAGTACAATGGGGGCAATAATATGGCAGCCAAGGAGCTTTGGTGACTCAAGTTCCATTCTATCCTCACATAAGGCCACTGCCTGGACCCCAAAGTTGGAACGCAGAGTGAGCTTTCTTTTTTTTTTTTTTTTTTTGAGACAGAGTCTTGCTTTGTTGCCTGGGCTAGAGTGAGTGCCGTGGCGTCAGCCCAGCTCACAGCAACCTCAGACTCCTGGGCTTAAGTGAGCCTACTGCCTCAGCCTCCCGAGTAGCTGGGACTACAGGCATGTGCCACCATGCCCGGCTATTTTTTTTTCTATATGTATTTTAGTTGGCCAGATAATTTCTTTCTATTTTTAGTAGAGACGGGTCTCGCTCTTGCTCAGGCTGGTCTCGAACTCCTGACCTTGAGCGATCCACCCGCCTCGGCCTCCCAGAGTGCTAGGATTACAGGCATGAGCCGCTGCGCCCGGCCCAGAGTTAGCTTTCTGATAGAAACTGTGGGAGAAGGGCCAGGTGCGCTCATGCCTGTAATCCTGGCACTTTGGGAGGCCAAAGCGGGAGGATCACTTGAGGCCAAGAGTGTGAGACCAGCCTGAGTAAAAGCAAGACCCCACAGAGAGAGGTGTGCCTTGGCCATCTGTTTTTTTCTACAAAAAGTAGAAAAATTAGCTCGGACTGGTGGCACACACCTGTAGTCCCAGCTACTCAGGAGTTTGAGGCAGGAGGATCACTTTAGCCCAGGAATTTGAGGCTGCAGTGGGCTGTGATGACGCCACTGCACTGTAGCCCAGGCGACAGAGAAAGACCCTGTCTCAAAATAAAAAGAGAAGCAAAGGGGTAAGTATGGGCCACATATTCAAGTAAAGTTAGTATAGTCAGCCAAATCATTTATGCCACATGATCAGTTTCCCTGGGGACACCTGATTATTTTTATGGAAATTTGTTAAGCTAGAAAATCCAGCCCAGGAGAGAGAAGGTCCAGATAGGATTAAGAAGTCCTAATCAGAGCCAGATTGCAGGGCTGGAGCTCTGCCTACTGGCTTACTGGCGGCATGGCCCTGAGAATGTGGCCTAACCTCTCTGAGCCTCAATGTTCTCCCGCCGACACGACGCAACAGCAGCAGCAAGCTCACCGGGTTGGTGAGAGGGTTACATGTGAACACTTGTGCCAAGTGCTTAGACAGTACCTGGCACCTAGTAAGGCTCAAAAAAGGTCAATTATTTAAAGGAAAAAAAGGAAAGAAATTAAGACAGGGTCATTGTCAATAATCAAATGTAAGAGAAAAACAAGAGGTCCTTGAGCATCTGAGGGTTTTTCTCCACCCTGCATGGTTAGCAGAGGCTCTTTGGAAGAATAATGGTGAACCCCCTCCCATCCCTGAGTTCTTGGCGGAGGCGGGGGGGGGGGGGGGGGGCAGCAGAAGATCCAGCAGCAGGGCTGAGCCGCTTAAAGCCAGACAAATCTTTGGGTCTCCAATCACTTTCCACCCTGGACCCCACCCCGCCCGCCTGGCTCCACCCAAGGGCCCTGAGACGCTCTTCCCGCTCCGGGTCAGGTGTCACTCATACCTTTCAGGGCGCCAGAGGATACAAACAAAGTTGATTTATCTCCCCCGGACAGCGCTTTGGACTAGAACGCTTTGCGCTCAGCCGTGCCCCGGGGCAGGTCGCAGGAGAAGCCCGCTAAACCCGCGCGCCCGCCCCAGCGTCCCCGCTTCCTCCCGGTTCAGTTGTAGCCCTTGACCTAAGACACAGGTCAATACCTAGTCCTCAGCCCCTATCCCATTAGGGACACTTACCCCTGGGCTGGTTCGAGGTCACCACGGCCCCAGGGGAAGACGTAAACTAGCGGAGCGCAGGGAGGCGCAGCCCCCCGCCCGGCGCTCCCCGCAGGTGGCGCGCCCCGCCCTCCCCACTCCCGCAGTCCCTTCCCCCTCCGGGAAGGCCACCGCGACCACCGCCCTTACCTCCACCTCCCCGGAGTCGGCGCGTAATCCGCTGTTTACACCCGCAGAACAGCACCGCGGAGCCGGAAGAGCCCGCGCTGCCCTGAGCCTGCCGTGCCTGTGCGCTAACAGGCTATATTTGTAAGCGGATAACATGATCTGGAGGACATGTGCTGATAAACTATCTATCTATTCTATGTGACTCAGCCCAGCCTGAGACAAAACAGATTTCTCCGGGGAGAGTTTGGCACAGAGCAGACCGCGGCCGGCCAGCGTGAGCCCTGGAACCAGGACTGGCTGCATGTCTGCCACACACGGCTGCACCCTTTCACGTTGGAAGTCCTAAAGGGTGGGACTAAAACAGGGCCAGAGCAGGGACTGGTTCCGTGTCTTAGCGCTCTAAGCCAGGAACCAAAGAAGCAGGATTACAACGCCACATGACCAAGGGAATGTAAGTTTTTCCAATGTTGGAAGAAATGGACGTGGAAGGTCTCGATTTCATCCTTATATTTCTTTCTTTTTAATTTCCTAAAATGTATGTGAGTTTAGGCTCTCTCTAGAGAGTTTACTAATTGTGCAAATACGTTTTGCTGATGGCCAACATTGTGAAATCTGACAATAATGAGATTATTGATTATTGCGCTGAGGAGTCCTCACAACCCCTTCCTGCCCTTTCCTGGCACCAGCTCCTCACATACCTTGGCCCTAAAACTGAGAAATACCTTTTGTCTGATATATACAAATATTTCTAATTACAAAAATTACTTTATTTTAAAAGGACTATTTTCTGTACGGAACATTTTCTATTTGTTGACATTTATAATTAAATTATTTAAATGTATATACTGAGTTGTTAATAGGGGGACAATAAATCTTTGTGACTGTATTAAATCATACTTCCAAAGGGTTGGATGTGCTTTTTTATTACTTAGGATAGAGCTTTAAAATTATTTTTCTTTTTTGGATAAATAATGTAAGTTACCTACTTATTAGATAGTGTTTAGTTTGGTTTTTGTTTTGTTTTGTTCCTGCCATTCTCAAACAAAAGAAAATAAATCAAAGAGGCAGTTTCAGCTTAGATACTACTTAAGTATTATTTCAATTTTATGAGAGACCTAAATATTCCAAAGCTTAATCATATTTAAATGGGGAAAAAATTTCCATAAATGCATTCAAACTGCAGTGGGACGTCTGGATGATGCTAGTGGTAGAGGAGCGTTAGAGGAGCGGGCCATTGCACAGCCCAGGCCCCTCAGACTATACTGTGCACCCAAATAGGGTGAGAAATTTAACAAGTAAAAATACAGGACACAATTAGATTTGAATTTCAGATAAACAACAAAAAAGTTTTTAGTATAAGTATGTCTCAAATACTATAAGGGACATACTTATACTAAAAACTTTTTTGTTGTTTATCTGAAATTTAAATCTAACTGGATGTCCTGTATTTTATCTGGTAACCCTACACCCAAAACCACCCAGGATCTTTCTAAAATGCAGAGTGTGTCTCGCGGGAAACCAGAGATAGGCTGAGAGTCTGTACCTCTAATCATCACACAGTAAGTGGTAAGGGCCTGGAATTAGCACAGTCTGGTGCAGGGGTACTCAGGACCGGTTCCTCACTAGCATGGCTTGGAGGGCCCCTCTCCTCCTAGGAGGCTCTCACTCAGTAAGCCTGAGGTGCGGTTCAGGGGTCAGTATTTTCGGCATGCTCTACAGTTGATTCTGATTGATAGTCAAGGATGTGAACCAGGAGGTATTTTAAAATGCAAAATGTACTCATGTTCACGTAAGGAGTTGTTACTATCATATTAAATTCACTGTGCAGAGATTTCTGTGTCTCTGGGCTGAGTGTATCCAGAAAGACCTTCCAGCTTCTCAGCAGCCAGGGGGCAGCAGGTAGGACTGTGCCCTGTGGTCTTCCCAGTGCTCCCACACAGCTGGAATCAGCCCAACTCATACACAGCCTTATAATTACAAACTCAGCTGGTGTCTAAGAGCTCAAGACTTTTTTATGCCACTCAGCTCCAGCTGGGCTCAGAGCCTCTGCTGAAATGCAGTCCAAAGACCCTGCTTCAGCTCCTCCAGGGGGATGTGTACATATTTGCCGCACATCCAAAGGGATTCCACATACACACTCAGCCAGACATCCGTGGAAGGACCAAATGCTTTCCTCACAGCCATTCTGAGTCTAGTGCTCCTGTCAGAACATGAGTCACAGGCACAGCAAAGCATTCTTCCAAGAAAATCCCTGGTCTCACCAACCCCTCACCACCCCCCTCATTTTATGGCATAATTATAGAAGAATGAAAAACTCGAAAGTTTACAAACATTGCATTCCACTTCAGTGATCGTTACTAAATGCCTCCCCCTGATGTGGGAGCAGGTGGCCGGGGCTCCTGGCTCGATACCCCACATTTGCAGTCTAAAAACCCGGAGCACAGCACCCTGGGCTGAGGAGGGTGTACTGGCCCTCATGGGTCACATGCCACACTCCTAAACAGCAGAGCTACAGTGTCTCACACAGCAGCCACAGCCACGTGGAGTTACTGAGCACTCGAAACGTGGCTAGTCCAAACTGAGATGAACTGTAAGCACGAAATACACATCTATTTCACAGACTTACTGTTTTTTAAAATAAAATATGTCATTTGTTTTTTATTTTAACAACATAATTAAATGATAATATTTGGGATATATTGGGTCAAATAAAATATATTGTTAAAGTTATTTCACTTTATTCTCTGTACTTTGTTAATGTGGCTACTAGAAAATTTAAACTTACACACCAGGCTGGCATGCTATTTCAATTGGGCCGCACTGCCCTGAGTCAGAGAATCTAGACTTGGATGACCCCAGTGGGGCATTCTCGGACAGGGGCTCCCGTTATCACAAAGCCTGGCCACAGGGAGCACTAAAAGATCCCGACTCAGAGCAGAATGCTGTGCCCTTCTCTCCAAGATTCATATTTACTTAGTTTTTCTCTGGGAGGAAGTCAGACCTCTCCAAAAATATAATCGTAGTCAACTGGAAGAGGCCAGAACTCAGAACTGAGCCAGTCCCACCCCTGTGAGCACCGCCACATGCACTCTGAAAGCTGCACACATCCACCTGGTGCACCGGCAAGTCTTGACGTAATGCTGACCATCGCCCCCTGGAGGATGACTTTGCCAACGCATTGGATCTATTGGGAAACCCAGGGACAGTTTGGTCGTTGCCGCTCAGCCAAACTAATTATCAAGAACGCCAATCCTAAAACTCCTGCTGGAGACTCTTCAGGTTATAGTGGTGGAATCACGGTTGGAAAGCTATTTTGGTTTAATTTTATCTTTTTTTTTTCAAATTTTGGTATGACTATTGTAGGGTTAAAATGAAACACACACACAAAGCCAATAAATAAAAAAATTAAAAACCACACTCACAAAAGTAATAGCTAAAATTTTTTTAGTGCCTGCTTTGTGCCTAGCACAGTTCCAGGTGCATGATAACATTATATCAAAACTTGGAAAATATCAGAAGCAAGTAGAAGGAGATAAAATATGCTACTCTCCTTACATAGCAGACTATCTCCAGAACTTTCTATGTGTTACCTAATGTGGGAAATAACACTGAAAGGGAGACATTACTGAAGTCATTTTACTGTCCAGGAAATGAGGCCCAAGGGGTTAAGTTCCTTGCCCAAGGATTCCCTGCCCTCAGGTGGACACCGTCACTGGCCCCAGGCCTGTGAGGCACAAAGCCAGTGATCTTTCTGAGATTATGTGCCGCATCCAGAAGACTATTTACCCTTATACACAAGTCTCTGGATTCTAAGCTCCTAGGAGACTAGAAACTGCACATTTCCTTCAAAACTAGCCTCCACCACCTCTCCCACGCCACGGAACCATCACAGACCCTGCAGATTCTGCCTTCTCCCCGTTAACCTGCCCCTCCCACCCCACACTCAAGTGTCACTCAAGGCCTGTGCATTTCCTGGCTGCTCTAGTGCAACCGTCTCCCCCTCTCACCAGCCTGCTGTCCCTTTGACACCAAAGAGATCTTTCCAAACACACAGACCTGCTCAGGACACTCTCCTGCTTGAGCTCTCAGCAAAACCACAGTAAGAAGACAAACTCCTTGTACACAAGGCCCCTGTGACCTGTCTCTGCTGGGCCCCAGGCCTAACCTGTCACTAGCATCACCACTGCTTGCCCCCATCACATTTGATCAGCCCAAGGCACGTCCCTTCCTGTGCCCTCCTTCAGCCAGGCCCATTCATGCTTCCCTGCCTTTGCCCTGCAAATACTTGTTCCCCTCTCTGACTCCTAGAAAAGTGACCCATCATTTCTTAGGCCACCACAGCATGCCCAGCACAGACCTTCTAACAGTAAGTAAACTCACCGAATTACTTGTCCATTTCCTCTTGACTGTGAGGCCTTGAGAACAGGATATGTTCATTGTCATTTGTCCAACTCTTGTTAGTCATAGCACCTAGCCTATTACCTGGCACGAGGTAGAAATAATGAACGAATAAGTGAATGAGTGCACACTGCTTGACCCTGTCCCAGGAGGAAGAAGTATGTAGAAAGGCAGTAACATTCTCAAATGCCTACCATGTGCCAGAGCTTTAGTAGATGTTTATCTTAGGGCATCTCTGTGGGGTAGGTGTGCATATCCCCATTTTGCAGATAATGAAACTGAGGTCAAGTAACCTAATGCAGGTTAAATGTGCCCAGGAGCATGCACTCACCTCACTCCCTGACACTAAACATGCTTGTTGAGAAAGTCCAAGAAGCGTGGCCTTAGGTGCTGTTATCAGTCTGGCACAGCGGCAACCCTGGAACACTGGCACACCGAACATCTGAAAGTAAAGCTTCACAAAGCAAGCCCAGGCCAATGGCAACTCTTGGGTCAGACCTCACCTGGGGCCTGAATGGAGCCTGAGGAAAACCTTCTCAGGAAAACCCAGATGGCTTATCCAGAAACTGAATCACAAAACAGATTTCAGATCTGGTGATTTTCATGGCTGGATAAGGAGAAAGGAAAATGGGAAATATATATTCAGAAATCAAGAGAGAAAAATGCCATTTTTTCCCTTTATTAAAACCTTAATAAATTCACTATGGCCTTGTTCCAGCTAGAAGGATCCAGTTTTAGACAAGCTAGTCCATTTTGTGTCATGTGCTGTCTTTCTAATTAATTTCCCTCCCGGCCTTCTGTTGGTACTTAATGCTATCAGAGCTATCAACAGCGTGCGCCTCTTCACATACTGAATGAATTGCTGACTGATGTAAGCAAAGTGCCAGGGTCTCCCCAACAAGGCCAGGGCAGACCAGGTAGTGAGCTGCTCTCAAGGTCAGGATGAGGAGGGGGCAGAGAGATCCCAGCTGGGAACAAGTCCAGTCATAGGGGCCCTGGCCATAGGGCTGTTGGTGAATCGTCAAGATAAGAGAAGAGGCCGGGCACGGTGGCTCACGCCTGTAATCCTAGCACTCTGGGAGGCCGAGGCGGGTGGATCGCTCGAGGTCAGGAGTTCAAGACCAGCCTGAACAAGAGTGAGACCCTGTCTCTACTAAAAATAGAAAGAAATTATATGGACAACTAAAATATATATATACAAAAAATTAGCCGGGCATGGTGGCACATGCCTGTAGTCCCAGCTACTCGGGAGGCTGAGGCAGTAGGATCGCTTAAGTCCAGGAGTTTGAGGTTGCTGTGAGCTAGGCTGACGCCATGGCACTCACTCTAGCCCGGGCAACAGAGTGAGACTCTGTCTCAAAAAAAAAAGATAAGAGAAGAGACCACAGAGACTGGACCAGAATCAAACAGGAAACAGGTGGAACCAAGAAAGTGAGTAGCAACAAAACTAAGAGAGGGAGAAAACTCAACTTAATCTGGCTTAAACAAACCACCTGCAGTGATTATTGACTTACGCAGGCTGAACAGCTCCGGTACAGCCTGCTTGAGTATCATTCTTGGGAGAATTGTCTGGGGAAAAGGGAATAGGGAGCAACTGCTTAATGAGTATGGAGCTTTTTTTTTTGAGACAGTGTCTCACTCTGTTGCCCAGGCTAGAGTGCCGTGGCGTCAGCCTAGCTCACAGCAACCTCAAACTCCTGGGCTCAAGCAATCCTTCTGCCTCAGCCTCCCGAGTAGCTGGGACTACAGGCATGTGCCACCATGCCTGGCTAATTTTTTCTATATATTTTTAGTTGTCCAGATAATTTCTTTCTATTTTTTTTGGTAGAGATGGGGGGTCTCACTCTTGTTCAGGGTGGTCTTGAACTCCTGAGCTCAAACGATCCACCAGTCTTGTCCTCCCAGAGTGCTAGGATTACAGGCGTGAGCTAGGATTAAAGCCAGTATGGAGCTTTAATTTCAGGTGATGAAAATGTTTTGGGATTAGATAGAAGTAGTGGTCGCACAACACTGTGAATGCACTAAGTGCTACTGAATTGTTCGCTTTAGAATGGTTGGGTTTATGCTGTGTAAATTTCATCTCAATTTCAAAATAAAAGGTTAAAAATGTATATGTTGTATGTTACAAATATAATTATTCATCAGTAACATGATTCTATGTGTAGATAACCCAAAAGAATCTACAGGTTAATTTTGGGACTTGATAAGTGTTAGGAGCTAAATTGTGTCCCCCTCAAAATTCATGTTGAAGCCCTAATCCCCAGTACTTCAGAAATGATTGTATTTGGAGATTGACCCTTTGAAGCGGTAATTGAGGTAAAATGAGGTCACATGGGTGGGCCCTAACCCAATATGTCTGGTGTCCTTATGAGAAGAAGAGAATAGGACAGAGACGTGTACACACAGAGGCGAGACCATGTGAGGACACAGTGAGAAGACAGCCATCTGCAAGCCAAGGAGAGAAGTCTCAGAAGAAACAAAACCTGCTGATACCTTGAACTTGGACTTCTGTTCCAGAATTATGAGAAAATAAATTTCTGTTGTTATGCTTTAAATTTAGACATGAGACTAGCAACAAAGAAGCCATCAAGGGTGAGTGGTGGGCAAGCAAGCGAAGCTTCATCTGTATTTATGGCCCTTCCCCATTGCTGGCATCACTGCCTGAAACCAAACAGGTCCCTGGTGCCAAAAAGGTTGGGGACCGCTGGTTTAAGCCACTCAGTCTGTGGTATTTGTTACGGGAGCCATAGCAAACTAATATAAAAAGTAAACCTCACGAGAGTATTGAATGCAAGGTCAACACACAATTCAGCAACTGAAACCACCCTTTGTAAAATTAATAAAAGTGGGCTGTGCTAGGGGCCTGAACTCTGCAAAGGTATAGGCATAGTTTAAAATTATATATATGTGTGTATGTATAGCCAGCCATTGTTCCCTGGCTTGCTTCATGGTCATAAGATTCATAGCTTTCTCAATTGCTCCCATAGATAACATCACCATTGTGAAACCTAAGACTGGCCGTGAGATATTTTCCAGACTCTGCATTCTGGTAGGACTGACTGACACCAAGCAGACCAGTGGCCATACTCAGGAACTGATCCAACAGGTCCTGAGACCCTCTACTTGGAAACCGAGTCAGCACACAATTTCTGTTTCCCAACCCTATGAGTTTGTCCCCAGCCAATCAGCAGACCCAATTCCCTGGCTCTGTGTCTGCCAGACTATCTTTAAAAACTCTGGCCCAAAAATTCTCAAGGAGAAGGATGAGTTTGAGAAATTTTTCCTATCTCCTCACTCAGCGCCCTGCAATATTAAGCTCTTTCTCCACTGCAACCCCTCCTGTCTCCATGTATTGGCTTCCTCGTGAGCAGCAGCAATGAACCCAACTGGACAGTAACACAACCACAAAAATGGAAGTAAAAGATATCATTTAGTTTAGTATTTTAAAAAATAATATAACAAAACTGTACAATACCTCTGTACAGAAAACTATGGAAATTATTGAAGAAAATTAAATGAGATCTAAACAAATCTTCATGGACTGAAAAACTCAATATCATATAGATATTAATTCCAAGTCTTCTCTAAAGAGTCAATGTGCTCTAGTAAAAATTCCAGCAGAATTTTTTAGAAATTGATTTAAAAACCATTTGGAAATGTAAAAGGCCAGGAATAGTCAAGGTAATCTTGAATATGAAGAACTCACTATGCCAAATATCAAGAACTATCAAAAGCTACGGAAATGAAGACAGGTGGTATTGGTACAATAAGAGACAAATAGACCTCTTGAACATACTAAGACATACAGAACAAACTCACAATACATGAACAGTTGATTGCTGATGAAAATGGCATTATAAAGCAGTAATACAAGAATGATCTTGTCAATAAATGGTACTAAATCTTGGTATAGTATGCAATGGAATATTATAAAATAATGAATATGAGCAAACTTCTCTAAACAACATGAATGACTCATACCAACATGTTGAATGAAAAGAAACATACACATACACATTTATGATTATATAAATTTCAAAACCATGGAAAAAACCAATCTGTGGTATTAGAAATCAGAAAAGCAGAGAGCTTTGGGGAGGAGGGAGAAGGTGGTGACTGTGAAGGGGTGGACTTCTGAGCTTCTAGCGGTTGCATGATACTCACTGTGGAATCATTCATTAACATGTAACCCTTACTAGTCACACAATTTTACGAACACATAATACACTCCAATAAAAAGTTTAAGTGTTTGTATTCGTTTTATGTTGCTGTGTAATAAATTCTCACAAACTTACAGGCTTAATATTATACAATACCCATTTATTATCTCACAGTTGCCATAGGGCAGAAGTCCAGCCTGGCTCAAATGAGTTTGCACCGAGGAAGGCACACTTCAAAGTGCCCAAGGTTGTTTGCATACAGGACATTTTCTCGCTGGAGACCTTTCTTTACTCCATTTCCGATGATAGCTTGGTCGTAGTACCCCAGCCTCCCTCCCTCCGCTTGCATTTAATCCAGTTCAAAGCCATTAAGAGCTGTGAAGAATGTCTGTATGTGATCAAATACAAAATCCATTTAAGAAGCACTTTTAAATGAGATTCTCCAGGTCTTGTGAAAACCAAGTGCTACCCCAGCTTGCCCAAATCTAAGCCCTAGGAGTCTGTCTGCCCATTCATCCATCTGTCTGATGGGACCACTTGGCCTTGACCTGGTCAGCAGGAAGTCAGGAAGTGGCCACCTCCTCCCTATCTGATCACACTAAAATGGCACTTGGCTTAGATTACTGGGTCTGTCTCATCTCGGGGGAGGGGAAAAAGGAGCAGGAGCCCAATCTTGGAAATGTCTGTCTACCCTACTGTGCTCAGAACAGAATAGCTGGCCGGTAAATATTTGTTGAATTTAATTGGAAACAGGAAGATTTGGGTATAAAAGCATTCTAAATCATAACTACATCTAAAACTCTAAATCAGACTTTCCATGCCCTACCATGGTTCCCAGTAAGTGCATCAAGATTATCTTGTCTTATACATGGTGAACACTCTTGAATAATTTGCCCAGAATTTGGCATATCAGCGATGGCTTGGAGTACATACTTAGGATTTGTCTTTCTTTCCTTCTTTGTTGGGAGAAGAGGATATTCTTTGTTACATTTCCAGGCTCAGGATTGGGGAATCAAGTTGTTTTCCTGTGGCCTTTCTCAAAGACCTTGCCCTCACCGCACCTCCACTTTAGAAAATAGGGCTGAGACTTAACGTTTCTGTCTGTCACCCGATGTGGCCCATGGAGTAAGATTTAGCCAAAAGAAAACCAGCACAGGCAGACACTGCACTAGCGGTTGGGGAAGCCAGGATTTCTGCAGGCCAGGTTTCTGGAACTCTTAGTCCAGGGGCATAGGGGATAGAGGCCAGAGTTGGTGAAAGACCAAAAAAAAAAGCAGTTTACAAGACAGTGTTGACAAGGTAAACTCTGAGGCAGTGGATACCAGGATGAGGTTCTCAGCACAGCTGGAAGCCAGGGTAGGGAGAATGGTGTCAGCAAGGACGTTCCAAAGCAAATGACATTTGGCCTGAGTCTCAGAGAAGGCAGTTGAAGTGGCTTCTAAGAACTACCAGCCAGGTCACAGAAGATGGAATACAAATACCCAATAGACACAAGGAACAATGCAAATCCAAACAACAATGAAATACTATTTTTCACATACCATATTAGCAAAACCTAAGATGCTTATTGCAGCCAGAGCAACAAGTACATGGGAAATGAGCTCTCAACATCGGAGGAGGGGAGGATGCTGGTGCAGCCCTTTTAGAAAATAGTAACCCTTTAACCGAGCAATTCCAGTGCTAGAAATTTACCAGATGAATATGCTCTTAAGCGTTGACTAAGATATATGAACAAGGAAGTACATTACAAAATGTAGGAACATGTCGTGTCCATTTATTGATAAAATTTATGATGTCTATAAAGGAAGAAATATAATATAATATAGCTCCTACGCACAAGGAAAAAATTTCAGCCCTTTTCCATTCCGCTTACACCATTTCTATAACAATACAGCTCTAAAATAACTCATTTGAGCACACCTTCCCTACTGATGCGCAGATTTTTGCATGCAGGAATCTGTCCTTTTAAACCCCACACAGAGACCAGTGGCAAATACAATAGGTTTCCAGCTGCTATTTGTTAAGTTTGCCAGTGAGCACAGAAAGCCATTAACTTGTTAATGAACTAAGTAGGGCATGCCGGGTGGATGACACTTCCGTCAGGAGTGTTACCCAGGTATTATCAGAAGTTGCTGGGTGCTCAGCTTGATGGGATTAGAGAGGCCCCATAGTTCCTCAGCTGGAGGGTACGTATATGTACATAATTCCTCAGCTCTGTCTCTGCTCTCTTCCGTCTTCTCAGCTGCTCGAACTTTCTGGGGACAATGACAGAGGTAAGACAAAAGGTGTCCAGGAGCCCTATGATAACAGGAGGCTTTTACCTTGAAACACTGTCATTGTGCTACAAAATGGCTGTTCTTTTCAACTCTTTAGTTGGAATTTAATTCTACATATTCTCATCCATTGAAACAAGGTTGAATTGGCTTTTTAAGACTAAAATTGGTCCCATTCTCCAAGTTTGTTTTCTTTCTTGGACTTTAGACAGACACTGGGAGTCTGTCCTTTGATTGCAATGTTTTTGGTTCCATTATTCTTAGTTAGTTGGCTGGTTTTAGGTCAAATACCTATTTGTGTGATCTTAAGCACAATTCTGTCTCTCTTGCTCCAGTTTTTAATATACAACAGCTCTAGGGCAATACTGGAATGTCGGAGACCAAGACCATTGTTTTTCACTTTCAGCTATTAGTGCCCTTCATAAGGGAGGAGGGGAAGGGCTGCTTGTGATTGGGGAACCCTCATTCCGCAGTGCTCCCCGGCCCTAGCCCTGACCATCTGGCACAGCGCTCACTGGCCAGAGGCTGGGCAGCTTCAGCAGTGATGGAGCAGAGGTGTCCGTTGGCTGTCCTGGGGTAGCCATTCAATTCCCCTATCTGGAGGAGCAGCAACTTTTTGCAATCACAGTTATAATCATTAATTACTGTTCTTTCTCCCCAACCTCACAGTGGGGTCCTCCTCACCACTGTTTCCCCAGAGCCCAGCCCTGGTCTACAAGAAACCTAGCAGTAGACTTGCTTAGTACCTGTTAAATGAACGGCCTTTGCATCCGCAGCCCAATAGCACCACAGCCCTACCCTTCTTTTTCTCTCCTCCCCATCACAAAACCTTGCCTGGGCTCTGTCTACCCTGGGCCCACTTTGCTTTCTCCACTCTCTGTACCCGTGGGGAATGGGGATCTTTTCAGTGGGTTCTGGGCCTTGGATGAGAGGGAATTTTGTGTGGCAGAAAGTCTGGCATCCTTGGGTTCGGGGCTGGACTCAGCCCAGCCATGCCAACATCGCTAGACTGGGGATCTCGGTCCCTTCCTCCGAAAATGAAGAGGTGACATGTAGGGTTCTTAGTTCAAGCTCTAAAAGTTCCAAAACAGCCCCTTTAGATAAGGAAGGGGCAGTGCAGGGGTGTGTGTCCTACTACCAGTTCTGCCATGGGCTGGCCCAGTCTCCGAAAAAAAAGACATTTAAATCCCCAAATGGAACAGTTGTCTCATCTATAAGGTGAGACTAATAATGTTGATGCTACTTACCTACTTAGCACAATGGACAGGGCTGTGCTGCAGAAAGTGCCCTGAACGTACTGTATTAAGTGAGATCTTTAAGCCTCCTCAGCTCCAGGGTTACCGGGTTAGCCTTCCCCTCTGCTGAGCCCTCCCCAACCTCCCACTTCCTAGAACCACAGGCCAAGTTCCTCAGTCCCCTACGGGTCTCCAATGGCGACCTGAAGCATTTAAACTGAAAAGGCCACCCAAGGAGGAGTTGAAGTGCAGCAGGAATTAGTCAGTTGTCTTGAGTTGAAAATGTTGCTGCATCCCAACATTGATTGCAGACGGCCCTGTTCCCTCAATAAAGACGATTTTAAGTTTAATGCTCCCAAGATCAGGTGTAGAAGTAAAAATCTCCTCAGTAGTACCTGTGAATCCCAGGCATTCACACAGGTAGGCACTGACGCTGGAATGGCCTCAATTGCTACCAATTCTTTCTGCCAGGCCTAAATCCAATAAGCAGAAATGGATGTAAATGGGATTGTATAAAAGCTTCACATTTGTGTGCCTGGCCAATTAAATAAAGGCCAGGCTTTCCTTTAGAAATTGGAATTAGATGAGGTTTAGAAAGTACTCGTGACTTTGCACGTGTTTAGTAACAAATTAAATAACCCGGAGGGCTGAGATGTTGGAAGACTCCTCTCCATCTGGAGCGTCTGGGCCCACCAACTAAACACTTTCTCGGTTCCATGTGACACATTGAATCTGGGGTAATTCCCGGTGTCGCGGAGCGGGGCGGCGTGCAGATAGAAGAGGCCGCACCATGGGCGCTGGGAGACTGAGAGAAAAGCCAGGACACGACCCGTGGCAAGGCTGAAATGGCCTCCCTTGCCGGCTGCCAGGCTTCTAGAACTTTGTCCTGGTGCTGGCCGGGCAGCCCCGCTGCAGAGCCCCAGCGGCCGCGCCCCGGGCGGCCCTCCCCTCGCTCCCTCCCAGCCTCCGCTTGCAATTGAGGTGGCCTGGAATGTACAGGTCACTGCACCAAATAGGGAGCCCCCTTGGACGCCCTCCTGACCCTGAACTTCTCGGTAGCCAAATTCCTAGTCTTACTCCTCACACACCTAGCTCCTCCCCGCAGAGAGCGCGACTTTCTTGGCCACCTGAGTCTCCCCCGGGTGGAGGACCCGGCTCAACACACTTTTCTTGGAAAAACAAAGATGGAACCAAATTTCAAGCAATAAAACTTGGCAATAAAATACTGAATGTCTTGAGAGAACCATACGGGGTGTTTAAGTTTTCCTAATTAAAGCAATCAATCACTTTCCACCACTCCTCCAACCGTGAATCACCAAGTTGATAGAGTAATTGGTTTACCTTTTTTCAAAAGTGAATCTGGTATTTTTACCCTGCAAGCAAGGCTAGAGCTATTAAGGCTAATTAAGCACAGTTACAAGACTCCACCCTTTTCCATTCTCTCGATTGTTTCGGGTGCTTTACGGCTTCCCGGCAGAGTTGGGGCACTGTAATGCTCCGGGCCGCCGCCTCCCCGCCGGCCCGCAGGCCCTCCCGCCCCCAGGGGTTTGCTGTGGAGCCGGGAGAATTCCCGGAAGGCTGAGTCCCGGGCTCAAAACACTCATTAGGGTCAAGGAGCCCCCAGTTTCCCGGGACACCTTGGCTCCTGCTTCTCCTAAGACCTGTTAGGGAAAGCCTATTTCTCATCTGGGATATTTTTCATTTTAAATTGCCACTTTCACTTGAGTAAATTAATGTTTTCCTTTGGGTGTTTTGACAATGACTTTCTGAATTAAGCCATGCTAACATTTTTTTTTTTTCCCTAAACTGTTAAGAGCTATGGACTACAGGAAGATGGCACGCTTCTCTTCCAGGTGTGAGCTAATCTTGAATGCTAGAGATTATTATAATAGTTTAGGAAATAATGTTCTACATCTATTGCTTGGACTTTGTCTTGCTCAAACCTTAAAAGAATTGCCAACGCCGCTGCTGTTTTTCCTGAAAGACCTGGAACTTTGCACAGTTACATCTAACTTTGCTATTGGCTTTTAACATTGTCAATCATATTAATGTCTTTGCCTATGAAATAGCGTTTTCCTAGTTTTGTGTAAACAAAGGTCAATATTACAACCAAATTAAAAATCCACTTCTGAAAGGGTTAAAGGTATAGACAGATTCAATACTTTGCAAAACCATTAAGAATAATAGCAAAAAAAATTTTTTTTAACCTGAAAACATTTTGACTGGTTAAAATGAAATAGTTTGTAAAATGTGATTTGTCATTAACATGGAATGTCATGCAGACATTTTAAAATTCTTACATGAAAACCATGCGGGAGAAAAAATATATAATGTGTATTATATACTATAAAATATATACAATGTGAAATAGAAGATAAAAGATTTATATCTACTTAAAATTATGCACATATGAAGACAGGGCCTAAGAAATAATATGTATTGAAAAGAACTGTATATTGGTGACTTATTTTCAACATTTTTCTCGGTTACATGAGTTAGCCTTTAAAATAAGAAAGAAAAAAGAAATGTGGCACTCTGCAATTTCTCCTTAGTGGGCTGTGGTCTTGTCCTCGTGCTGAGAGAACCCAGGTGCTAATTTGTAGGGTTTCATTTCCTTTGTTTTGCTAACTGATGTCTGATTTCCTCTTCCTAGTGTGATTTTAATCATGGCCTTTTCCAAAGCTTTTGAACTGGGATTAGTTGCTGGTGAGAGACTATTTGTTCTTTTGATCACTAACAATGTTTATGTGGCCTGAAATGCAGACTCCTTGAGTTGATTTTGTCGTTAAGGGTCGGCCCACAAACTTACACATCCATCTCAGGGAGACCTGGCCTTCAGAAATGACAGCATTCGGTCCCAGGAGGAGCCTGCAGTTCGTCCTTGGTCTTCCATGTTCGTGCCATCCATGGGAATACAGGACAGTAAGACCTGCCTGCCTTAAATCGTCTCTGTCCTGGTCCTTCACGTGTCTCCGGAGTATCTTTTTAACACTCTTTCACCTAAGAGGGTGGGCAGCCGATTTTGGAACTGGGCAGGTGGTTGGACTGCTTTTGGTTTTAGAGGTGAGACAGGCATTGTGTACTTCACCTCCCTGGGGAGCTCCTGGAACCACCAGTGGCCTGTGCATGAAAATGATTTCTCTGCTCAAAGGCACAGGTAGCAAAAGGGACACTCAATTGCAGAGTCTTATTCTGCGAGGTTTGCAATTTGTAGACATCTGCAAACACATTGGGGAGATTAAGTCCTTGGCGTTGTATGAACCTTGCTTACCAGAATTGTTTTGCCATCCCTCTACCCTTAGCCACGTCTTCTTACCTTTCAGAGAAGGAGCTAAACAGAACCTGCTGTCTGAATGGGGGAACCTGCATGCTGGGGTCCTTTTGTGCCTGCCCCCGCTCTTTCTGCAGCTGGACCTGCGAGTATGATGCACGCAAAGAATAAGCCATTCACAGGCGCAGGGAGGGGTGGAGAGGGAGGAGAATGGACATTTCAAATCCATGGGCATTGCCTTGGCTGTCCATTCTCAGGAACTGTGGGACTATGCCCCATGACACCTGGCTGCCCAAGAAGTGCTCCATGTACAAATGCTGGTGCGGTGAGCTCCGCTGGCTTCCTCAGCCGTTTCTACCTGGGTGAGGTAAGCACACGTTCTCTATCTTTAGCCCTTTCCGATGACTCAGGTGCCTTTTGGGGTGCTTAGTTAACGGGGTCTCTCCTTGTACCTCGTGGCTTGCTAGAGCCTGGCAACAGAAGTTCTGCTTGTGAGAGCCTTGAGGACTCCAGATGACATAGTCACCTTGGCGTGCTTGATACTTACTTCCTCAGAAATGTGGCTAGTCCTGCTGCCTCTTTGACATGTTATCACATGTGAACTTTTATTGAGGAAAATAAACAAGGCTTGTTCTCCTGTGTAACCAAGAGTTGCTCTCTGGTGTTCCTTTCCTTTGTGCACGGGGAGTCAAACTATCTCCAGGGTGGGCAACGCACTTAGAACCCGCCCCCACAGCAAATTCCACCAGCGGCTTGACCTCAGCACTCATCCTTTAGGAACTTCTTCCTGGGGCCTAAAAGGCCCTGGCACAGCCCCCCTCCTCACCCCGCCCCCCTGCTCCGTGATTGGTCCCAGAATGCTTTCACCTTATTGATTTTTTTTTTTTTCTGATTTGAGGGAAGCAATGAAAAGAAGCTCAGGACCTAGAGGGGAGAGAGAGCAAGAGCAGAGCAGAGGGTATTCTCCCCACCCTGACCTGAGCCAGCTTTCTAGGGCCACTGGAGTTCAGAGGCCTCTTACAGTTCTGGCCCATGGAGATGATAGAAATTGAAAATATTGGCCGGGTGTGGTGGCTCATGCCTGTAATCCTAGCACTCTGGGAGGCCGAGGCGGGTGGATCGCTCGAGGTCAGGAGTTCGAGACCAGCCTGAGCAAGAGCAAGACCCCCGTCTCTACTAAAAATAGAAAGAAATTATCTGGCCAACTAAAAATACATATAGAAAAATATAAATTAGTCGGGCCTGGTGGCGCATGCCTGTAGTTCCAGCTACTTGGGAGGCTGAGGCAGAAGGATTGCTTGACCCAGGAGTTTGAGATTGCTGTGAGCTAGGCTGATGCCACGGCACTCACTGTAGCCCGGGCAACAGAGCGAGACTCTGTCTCAAAAAAAAAAAAGAAAGAAAGAAAGAAATTGAAAATATTCAAGTCCAGGAAGTACATGAAAGCAAATACTCCACTGAGTACAGATGGGGCCCCAACCCAGACAGGGATTGTGTCTTTGCCATTTGCATCCTGGGTGTCAGGCCCAGGACAGGTCTTTGGTAAGTGTGGGTTGAGTGATGACCATGTTTTCCTAGAACTTGGAGCCCAGAATTTGTTGTCCCCTTATGAGAGCCTCACCAAGTTCTGCCCATCCCTGCAATTCAAGGCATCACCTCCTGATAGGGCCCAGGTGTGAGAGTGTTCTGGGAAGAGCAAGTTAACAGTAGGCCTGTAGCAACTTTTGTGAAAGGAGTTTTTTAAGGGAGTCTGAATTCACGTGGTCAGTACTGTTGATCCCACAAGCATACTGTCCTCATCAAATGGTGGGCCCAAACCAATTTTTGGCTCATGTAGATATGCCATGTGTGTGGGCGGCAGGATAAACTGCTGGGGAGTTTACTTTAATAACCAGGTGCCCCTTCCCTTCCAGGCAGCCATGTGATGGTTGAGCACCTCTATGCTTCCCGGAATCCAGAAATACCACTGTCTGCATGGATCGCTTTTATGTTAGCTGGCATCTGCCTTTCTCTACGAAGTTACTATTAATTGACATTTGACTTTTTCTGGAAGTACAAGTTCAGATATCATGCAAATTTCATGACCAGTAAAGACTGCTGTTCCAATGTGCTAACTTAAAGATGATCATTTGTTAGTTGCCTTAAAATAATGAATACATTTCTATAATGGTACCTAACACTTCCTAAAGTGCCAGCTACTTCTTACCTCTGCCCTGCCCTCTCCCTAGACATTTTTTTTTCCAAAAATAGAGATCTCTACATTGTGCCCAAGTCCTGTGTTTCTTGATATATGTAACTCTAGCAAGGCCTTCTTATTAATATTTTCTTTTAAATAATTGAATTCTGCCTTCAGATCATTGAAGGCTAATCGTAATGTGGAACTGAGGATAAAGGTTTGGGTAAAGTTGATCAAAATCAATTAAGATAGTATCTTTAAAAGAAAAGAAAGACTTTAAGAGGAGGAAATGGAGGGCAGGACCAGAGTGATGGAATGATAGAAGTCTGTCTGCACGTGTTCCAGGGAGATCCAGTAGGAAAGAGAAGCACATGGGAGAGACGGATTAGAAAAGATAAAATGGGCTACTTGCTGGGTGATTAGGTGGGAGTAGGGAAGCAAGTTAAAAGGCTAAGTTGAAGGGCAAGTTTTCCTCATCTATAAACAGCTGTATAAGACAAGGACTTCCTTTTCTTCTCAAGACATTGTGAGAAGAATGAAGTCTTCTTGGGAAAAACTTGTATCTAAATTTCCCCAACAAGATTGCTTAATAAATTATGTTTTCTCCAAACTATATAATTATTTTAACTGTCGTAGAAGAGAGAAAATGTGCACAATACATTTAGTTGTAAACCAGGTGATAAAACTATATATTGTAAAGCCCATTTTTTAAAATACATTGTGTATATGTGTATGCACAGTAAAAATGGGAAATATAGTGACCAAAATGTGAACTGTAGTTATTTCTAGGTGGTGAGATAGATAACTAGTGCTCTGTGGTGGTGGGCTTCTTCCTCTGCGCACGTTTTCATGGTGAGGATGTGTTGTGTCTGTGTTCATGCGGAACGTAACAGTACATGTGACTCAAAAACGAGGAAACCACAAGAGCCAGGAGCCCCAAGTGGGTACTCCGTTTTGTTTCTGGCGTTCGTGTGTGTACTCTGCTGTGAGGAATGAGATTTGCTCCCATTATTTGGGTACCACTAGATCCACAATTTGTGTTTTTCCAAATTAATTCCGTGCAGGTGCCTAATTTCAAACGGGTAGGATTTTTTACAGTGCCCAGTGAAAGACAGTGAAATGGCGTAGCAGGAAGCAGTGAGGTACGCTAGAAAGAACACAGATAGGGAGGTGGACAGGCCCAGTGCAGAGCGCTGGTATGGCCACTTACGGACGTGACAGTGGGACTCAGTTTCCCAGTCTGTGAATCTGGATTTATGACTACATCACAGTGTTAGAATTAAGTTAAATAAATCGATAACACACGTGTGTTCGAGTAGGTAGTCAGGTAGGCATGAGCAAGGGAGGAGGGAATAGAAGTCAGTCAGGCTCTCGAACAAATGGCCACTCGGATCCATGGTTGACCTGAGGAGAAGGAGCCATTAATTTCCCAGTATGACATGGGCACAGGTACAAAGTAACTTTCCCCCATTATACCACAATTATATAATAATAAGTTAACATTGTGGTTTTGACCCCCCTTGTGGGCAAAGCAGGGAAACTGTGAGTAAGAACTGAGGTTGGACAGAGAGCACTGACCGCCCAGCCTTCTTGGACTTCAACAAATAAAAACAGCAACTGCTCCGGTTTGACACTCCTTTCAAGCCTGCCGCTCCCCTCTGCACAGCCTTTTCTAAGCCTGTCGCTTTTGCTCAATAAACTTGCCACAGTCACTGGGTTGTGTGCGTGTCCTGAAATTCCTTTCTGAGACATTAGCAAGAACCTTTACACCAGTGACACTTGTACAAAATAGGTTCTCTTTTCTTTCTTTCTTTCTTTCTTTCTTTCTTTTTTAATAGTAGAGACGGGGGACTCACTCTTTTTATTTTTAATTTTTTTTTTTCGTTTGTTTGTTTGAGACAGTCTCACTCTGTTGCTCAGGCTAGAGTGCTGTGGTATCAGCCTAGCTCACAGCAACCTCAAACACCTGGGCTCAAGCAATCCTTCTGCCTCAGCCTCCTGAGTAGCTGGGACTACAGGCATGTGCCACCATGCCCGGCTAATTTTTTCTGTATATATTTTCAGTTGTCCATATAATTTCTTTCTATTTTTAGTAGTCTCGCTCTTGCTCAGGCTTGTCTCGAACTCCTGACCTCAAGCAATCCTCCTGTCTCGGCCTCCCAGACTGCTAGGATTATAGGTGTGAGCCACTGCCCCTAGCTCAAAATAGGTTCTCAACAAATGTCATATTTTATTCTCTTTCTACCTGTATATTTAGTACAGAGGGTTTAAAAACATTTTGGGGGCAGAAATAGAAATTTTTTTAAAAAAACAAAAGTATTGTTTGAGAGCATTGAAAGAAAGCTTCTCATTTGCATGGAAATAATTCATAGCCACACTATGGGTGAGGCGAGGACAAGGTTTTCCAAACTTGGGCATCCCCATATCACCTCAGTGATTTGGGCCACATCATCTGTACTTACTTTTTGTTGTTTTTATTTTTATTCTTTGTAGCATAATAAGGTATCAAGCAATGTAGTTAATTTTTTTCTTTATATCAATTCGCTTTTTATTGTGGTAAAATAATACATAACAAAATGTACCATTTTAATCATTTATTACATTTCAGCAGCATTAAATACATTTACATTGTTGTGCAACCATCATTCCTATCTATTTTGAAAACTTTTACACGATCCTAAAGGGAAACACTGTGCCCAATAAACATAAACTACCCATTCACCCTCTCCCCAGCTCCTGGCAACCTCTCTTCTACTTTCTGTCTCTGGATTTGACTATTCCAGATACCACAAATAAGTGGAGTCATACAATATTTGTCCTCTTGTGTCTGGCTTATCTCACTTAGCATAATGTCTCCAAGTCTCATCCATCTTGAAGCATGTGCCAAACCATTTTTTAAGACCGAATATACTCCATTGTATGTATGTACTGGATTTTGTTATCCATTCATCCATTGATAGATATACGAGTTCTGTCAGCCTTTTGACTACAGTGGATCATGCTGCTGTGAACATTGGGCTATGAATAGCTGTTTGAGTCCCTTGTTTCAATTCTCTTATGTATGTACTCAGAGTGGAATTGCTGGATCATACGGTAATACTATGTATTAATTTTGCAAGGAGCCACCATACTGTTTTCCAGGGCAGCTTCACCATTTTACGATCCCACCAGCAATGCACACAGGTTCCCATTTCTTCACACCCTTGCCAATGCTTACTTTCTGTTTTGTGTTTTTCACACCATCCTATGGGCATGCAGTGGTATCTCATTATGGTTTAGATTTGTATTTCCCTAATGATTAGTGATGAGAATCTTTTCACATGCCTCAGGGCTAGCAACTCATTTTTTAAAATGCTTATCACTTGTCCAAAGCAATAGCATTTGTGAAGCCCAGGATAATATACACAAGTCTTGAAATTAAAAAATAATGTTCACCTGTAAGCCATCTAAAATCATGAACCAGAGGTACATTTTGAGAAATGGTGCTCTAGGGATACACGAGACTCTAGATTCTACCCTCAAAAGGTTCACAGGCTTCTCAAAACCCTGGTCCCATATGGGACCAATAAAGACATGCCTGGGTCCACACTCTGGAGTGGAAAGCATTCTGCTCTTTGACCCCATCATTCTTGGGGGTGGACTTGCCCTGGCTCATTCAAAACCCTGTTGCTGGCTTAAAGGCTTGGCACCTGGGAATGGTTTACTGCATTAGGGCTCAGCCTCAACCTTGGAATATTACACCACCTTTAAAACATCTTTGGAAAGAATTTTTAATGACATGGTGAAATGCTTAAGATACAATGTCAGGTGTTAAAGGCAGAATACAGTACAGTCCGAGCTGGAATTCTTATAAGGTAGGAAACATAAAAATATTAAAGTGCTCATTTCTGAGTAGAGGAATTATGTAATTTTAACTCGTTTTTTCTGAACTATCTACAATAGCATATACTTTATAATTGAGAAGTGAAGATTTTTGTAAAGAAAGGCAAGATTTATTTTGTATCTGTGAGATTACAAATAATCCTAGTGAAGTTCATGGATGCTTATATGGGAAAAGGAGTAACTGGGAACAACTATGAAATGAAGGGAAAAGAAAACCTTCAAGATGAGTAGCTAGATGTAGAATAGATGTTTCAGTTTCAGTGAAAATTGTGACAGGGTTATACTATGATGACATTAGTAAATAGAAAATCCAAGGGAAACCCGACACCATGGTAAAAAGGGTTGCTTTGGAAGTGTCTGAGGTGAGGTTCGCGGCTGACTGGACACTGTGGACAGCTCTGTGGAACAACACTGCAGGCAAGGGGGAAGTGTCTGCAACGTGGCAGACACCTCACCTGCAATGCTGGGGTGGGCGGTGGCATGGGGAGCTCTGGGTGGCCCTTCTGAGTTGTCCCCAAGTGAGGCAAGGAGCCGGGCCCTGGTACTCCCACACCAGCAAGTCATTGAGCACAAGCTGCCCGGGGAGGGGGTGTGGCCTTAGGCAAGTGCACTGGCTTGAGAGGAGGATGGTTCACAGCCTCAGAGCCAACACCCCTGGTCTCTGGGGGGATCCGGGTGTCTGTCACCCCTGTTGATCCCACTTCCTCCAGGGTTCTGACTGGTCGATTTTCCCTGGTAAGCTTCCTAAGAGGAGGATTTATGGGACAGACTGCAGTCCCCTCTGTTGCAGCTGATCTCAGAGCACAGCTGACAACTGATATTCATCTTCCTCCTCTGCCCATTCCACATCCCCTCACCTGGGCTAGTGTCTCTGCTGCTTTATGTGGCTTACCTGGGGGGCGGGGGTGACGAGACGCTCATCCCTGGGGGTCTGTGCCCCCATCACCACGCCCCTCTCAGGTTGTGGCTGCAGTATTTGTCCATTGACCTTCAAACTGGGCAGGGAGCACAAAAAGATGCCCCAGTGGGTCAACTGGGCTGAACCTTTAAACCCCTGCAGCAACCAGTCATTAGGGCCTATCTCTGGGGAGGAAGCATCTCCTTGGCCTAGGCGGCTTCCTTGGGCCAAGGGCAATTGCCATGGAGACCAGCCCCCTCCCCCATCATCCCCCAGGGAGTCGTCCTGGCCAGTGGGCCCCACGGCCACTGCCTTCTCACACCCACACTGCCCAGCTCCTCCTGCTTCAACAATGATGAATCCTTGGCTGCTCTGCTCAGCTCCAGTGGTCCACAGTTACTTACCCTCCTACCCTACAGTTGACCCTTGAACAACACAGGGGTTAGGGGCCCGACCCTGCACGTAGTCAAAAGTCCACTTATAACTTTTGATGCCCCCAAAACTTAACTACCAATAGCCTTCTGTTGACCAGAAGCCTCGCCGATAACAGTCAATTAACACATATTTTGTATCTTGTGTGTATCATATACTGGATTCTCACAATAAAGTAAGCTAGAGAAAAGGAAATGTTATTAAGAAAATCATAAGGGGCCAGGCGCGGTGGCTCACGCCTGTAATCCTAGCACTCTGGGAGGCCGAGGCAGGTGGATCGTTCAAGGTCAGGAGTTCGAGACCAGCCTGAGCAAGAGCGAGACCCCGTCTCTACTAAAAATAGAAAGAAATTACATGGACAACTAAAAATATATATATAGAAAAATTAGCCGGGCATAGTGGCGCATGCCTGTAGTCCCAGCTACTCGGGAGGCTGAGGCAGGAGGATCGCTTGAGTCCAGGAGTTTGAGGTTGCTGTGAGCTAGGCTGACGCCACAGCACTCACTCTAGTCTGGGCAACAAAGTGAGACTATGTCTCAAAAAAAAAAAAAAAAGAAAATCATAAGGAAGAGAAAATAAATTTACTGCTCATTAAGTGGAAGTGGATCTTTACATGCCTACTGCATTATTTTTCTGCTTCCCTGCTTTTTTTAAAGTTATAAAAGTAATTTGTGTCTGCCCAAAACTATGTGAAGTAAAGTGTGAGGCCGAGTGTGAGGCCCCACGTTGGGAGGCTTCCCTGGGGCTGGCGGACACCACCTCGCTGCCACAGATGCTGCGGCAGGACAGTCGGAGGAAGGCGGGAGAAACCAGACAGTGACGCTCCTGCTTCAGCGAGGTTCAAGCTTGGTTTGTTGGTTTGTTCCTGCACCACAGGGGCCTCTGCAGCTCTGCAGGTTGGCAGTTTCCAGAGCTGGGTTGAACCCCCTCCCCAGGCCTGAGTCTCCCCCAATCCAATCCCCAAACATGGCCCCAGATGGCCGGCATGGACTCCATATTGGGTGGCCCCCGCCCATTCTCTGCATGGGGTGCTGGGAGGGTGCAGGGAGGGACGCAGAGGCAGCAGGGCTCTGTGAAGCTGAGCACGTGGAGTGTGCGGCATGTCAGCTTTAAACACATCCTCCCCACGCTGAAGCTCTCCCGACCTATCTAATCAGGCCACATAAAGCTAATCCCATCACCACAGTGACCAGACAGAAAATCCTTCCATCCCTGGGGGAGGGAGAACAGGTACCTCCCCGACCTGGAGTCTGTGAATCTCTGGGTACCATGGCTGGGGACACTATTTGTGAACCTGCCACCATCTTCGCAGATTTACAAAACAGACATGAAAAACACACTGGGTAACTTTCTCTCCCCATCTCATTGTCTTATTTGTTTGGGAAATGCTTTTCTTCCTGAACTTAAAAGGTAGTAGCTGGAAGAAGCCCAAGGGCTTTAGAAGTGACAGCTCAGTCTCACTTCATTTACAATGACAGCAGCACAAAGTCTTGGAGACAAAACTGCCCAGATACTATGAAGAAAGAGAAATAAATTTTCTTTGATCTTTGTACGTTTTCTCAACTTTGGACTCTGAAATGATGCTGATTCATTCATCCAATCTACACTTCAAGTGGCTTCCAAGTGCCTGCACGTTGCTGGCATTTATGGGTGTGCAAGTGGAAAGCCCTAAATCTTCTTGAGGGGCCTTAGAAATCTGCCAGGAGAACAAGGGGGGTCCAGGTCACCCCCTCTCTGGGCAATAGGAGGCCTCCTGGGCCTGGGCCATCTCAAGGACCACCCACTTTCCACTCATTCAACACCCACCGAGCCCCTTCTCATGGAGCTGACCAGTAGTCATTTCGCCTGCTCAACCCAGAACATGTAGAAGCACATTTTTCAGAGCAATAGTTATGTAGCACAAAGATAGGATTTTTTTTTTTTTTTTTTTTTTTTTTTTGAGACAGAATTTCACTCTGTCGCCCTGGCTGGAGTGCGGTGGTGTCAGCCTAGCTCACAGCAACCTCAAACTCCTGGGCCCAAGCGATCCTCCTACCTCAGCCTTCTGAGTAGCTGGGACTATACGTGCGTGCCACCACGCCCGGTTATTTTTTTCTATTTTTAGTAGAGATGGGGTCTTGCTCTTGTTCAGGCTGGTCTCAAACTCCTGAGCTCAAGTGATCCTCCCGCCTCGGCCTCCGAGAGTGCTAGGATTACAGAAGTGAGCCACTCTGCCGGGCCCAAGATAGAATTTAAATGTAACACAGAGACATAAACGCCTCTGGCTAGGGACGAGGATCCCGTGTCAGCTGCATCATGGTTTCCAGGAAAAGGCAACCTTCAGCATGTAATTTGAATATGATGTTTGGGTGGTTTCCCTGCTTCCCACAAAATAATGCCAGTGTGCTCTTGGCAGTCTCATTCCAATGTTTGCTCTCTTCTCACAGACAATCCCACAGTTTTTAATGAACACACATAGGAAAAGTGGTATTATGACATCTGGTACCATTGTGCATACAGAAACTCTCCAAGTATGTATGTTGTTGCCCGAATCCAAAGAACTCAGTAAAGTCATGTGGCACCAGTTTTGCCTAAAGACCCCTTGTCTCCAGAATACATATATAAAAACACAAAGTTAAGACAGGCCGTCATGCTTGACTATAATGAAGCAATTTTTCCATGTTGGGTCTTCTACAGAAAAACATTTTATAAGTAGTTAGTTGTCTCTTATGTTTCTTTTATCCTTCTATTCACTTCTTTTAATAGATATATGTTTGGGTACAACAGACCATATGCTAATATATTGTTACTGCAGAAAAACTAATTTGCCAATGCAAGACCTGGGACTGTCTTTAACCATATTTATGGAGAATGGTAACATTAATTTTCACAGGACATTGTTGGACAATTACAGGAATCTGCAAAAATAGTAATTAGCTGAGATCAGTTACCTACTGTGAAACAAAAATTATGTGAAACTCATACTATTAGTGCACCAATTGTCCCACAGCTATTGAGATTTTATTAGTAATGACTTAAACAATTATTGATTTATTGCAATTGATTCATTACCATTAAATTAATGACTTAAATCAGTACTAATGATTTTATTAATGATTGGATCAACATTGTGGTGATTTAAATTGGAACAGAAATTCAACCTTAAAGCACCTCATTAGGAGTGAATTAATAAAATGTGGTATATGTATATCACGGAGTTCTACTCAGCCACAAAAAACAATGGTGATATAGCACCTCTTGTATTATCCTGGATAGAGCTGGAACCAATTCTACTAAGTGAAGTATCCGAAGAATGAAAAAACAAGCACCACATGTACTCACCATCAAATTGGTTTTAACCGATCAACACTTAAGTGCACATATAGCAATAGCATTCACTGGGTGTCGGGCAGGTGGGAGGGGGAGGAGAGGATGGGTGTATACACACATAATGAGTGCGGTGCGCACTGTCTGGGGGATGGACACACTTGAAGCTCTGACTCAGGTGGGGCAAGGGCAATATACATAACCTAAACATTTGTACCCCCTTAATATGCTGAAATAAAAAAGAAAAAAATAAATTTAGCTATATAACTTAAAAAAAAAACCTCACTAACCTGTATAACATCATTGTAGGTAAAAAGAGAGGGTTTTTTTCAGGTATTAGAAAAAAGAATGGAAAGACCATTCCTTACCCAATGTAGTGTAGCAATTAAGAGCTTGGGCTACAGAGCCCAAATGCCCACTGTGTGACCTTGGGCAAATTACTTACCCTCTCTGTGTCCCTGAAGGCTGATGTGAAGACCAGATGTGAGTTAATTGATTTAAAGAGTGAGAATGGTGCTTTACCCTATAATATTAATACATGTCTTATAAGCATCATTGTCTCTGAGCCGTGTGAGGATTTAAGGAAGCTATGGGCCCTCTTTCCAGAAAGAAATGCATATGTGAACGTACAGACAAGGGCGTGTGTACTCTCAGAGGGTTCATGGGTCCCTTGAAACCCATTCATGGTTCGTGGACCCTGGGTTAAGAACCCTCCCTGAAACCATTGTGTGTTCAAGCTGGAGATGACCTTAAAACCTCTCACTTCAAAGATAAACTTAGAATAATAGGAGGATTTAGAATGATAAGTGAGTTTCCAAGGCCACAAGCCCCAACAGAGCCCACTCTTATCTTGGCCTCTGGACTCTCCCAGCCCCCAGGCTGTCCCCCAGGAACACCTTGATCCTCAGGAGATAAAAGGCCTTAATGACACCCTGAAGGGCCTTAACTGACAGGCAGGGAATTGGGCCCCAGCACGTGCAGCCAGGAGGAGACTATAGCGAATGGTCATGGTAGAACATGGAAGCCCTCACGTCTGACTGCTGGCATTCCCGTCGTCCAGCAGCAGCCCTGGCTCTGTGCCATGGTCACTCACAGACCACTGGCTGCACACCAGACCCAGGACAACAGCCCAGGACATGACCTGAACACGTGTTTGCTCACCCACCCCTGGGTAGAGGAACGGAGGAGGAGTCCCATCCCGCTGCCCCTTCAGCCCGACCCCTTCTCCATGAAGGCAGCCTCGGAGCTGGCCGGAGAGCTGCCCTGTGGCCACTTCCGCCCTTCCCGAGCTGTATCTCTTTGAAGCCTGAGGACATGCCTGGGCAGACATGACTGGACTCAGCAGCCTCACCCTGAATGTCTGGAAGGACCCCAGCAAGTCCCTTGCCCAGAATAGTCTCCCCACCAGTACCACTGCTGGAGAATCTTCCCTGCTCTCATTTTTCTTCAGAGAATGACGTGGAAGACCGGTGAAAATGCTAGTGTGATCCAGGGCGGCTTACTAACTGGTGTCCACCTCGCCAGCCAAGCAGGAACTGCTTATCTGAAAGTAATGGAATATGGATCAGATTTATAAAGGAGTTAGAAAATGTCAAGTCAAGGGACACAGGAGCCCAGGCCATGTCAATTTCACAACTCTTATCCTTTGCAACAGCACCATTTTAAATGAGGTCCTTGAAGATACATTGCCAGAGGGACAGGCTCCAATGCCTCCTTGTTGGTGCATCACAAAGGGGTCCAGTGTGCCCAGACCACCCGAAGGCATGCAAAGCCTTGGAGCAAGACTTCTGGCAGAGTTAGCACAGGATGCTCCTCAGAGAAGGTCCACTTCCTGGCACTGTACCAGGTGGGGTCTGTGGTCGGCCAGGGGACATGGGGCTTGTGGGTCATCAATTCTGCCTGCCTCTGCCCAGGTCGCCCAGCTCCCACGGCCTGCTCACCTGCAGGCCTCCTCCTTCACTCCGGTCACGCACGCCATCTATAGCAGGAGCAGCATTGTTTGGGGAACGCGCCATGTTTGTCTCATGTCTTCTGTTATATTTGTTGCACTGCTTGTCGCTTTTCTTAATCCTCCTTGATAACGCATTAAATTAGATAATGTAATTGAAAGCCCTTTGTAAACTAAAAAGTGTCCTACAAAATCTATATTAAATTTTTATGGTTGCAGGACCCCCAGTCATGACTCAGGGCTCTTAACCTCTCCACTAGGTCAAGAGGACCCTGGAAGTTGGGAGTCAAGCCTGGTAAAGGGCTTGCTGAGAGAAGACGGAGGGAGACGAAAGATGCTCCACTGCTTCCTACTTAACAGTCTGCTGTGACCCTAGCAGAGGGGGCTGAGTGTGTCCAAGATTAAAGCTGCCCAGAGACGCCCAAGTAAGAGGCACAGCCCCTCCGTGGGCTACGCCTGTAACTTCCAGACTTCCCTTGCATTTGGCCTAGCCATCCAGAGACCTCTTTATTTATGGGACCATCTTTTACAAAAAAAAAAAAAAAAGAGAGAGAGAGAGGTATTATGATCTTCAAGGGCAGCATCCTTAAGGGATAATAGGTTCAATATTTGCAGTCAGATCTGTCCTCAAAATATTGGGTGGAAAGGTTACCACACCTTTTTAAACTTGGTCGTGTGTACCTCCTGTGTGTACTCAGTGATGTGGTATTGGAGGCTGTACACTCATGAGGGTTTCTCGTCTGCCAGTCAGTCCTGGGCCACTTCATAATTGAGGTTAAACACTTGCCCTGCAATTCACAGCTAATGAAGCTGAGCTGTCAGGAGTCACAAGGAGTAAATTGGGTTCCAGAACCCACAGTAGTAGACTCCAAGCCCTAACTCTCTATTGAACAAACCCCAACTGCCCCATTTTAGTTGGTCATTTATTTGGTCATCTGTTTTTTAATTGACCACAGTGGCTAATAGTTGTTTTCTATTTAAGTATCAAAGATTTAACTTTGAATTCTCTACTTCTTCCCTATTAAATGATGATCAGACATGTTGACATGTTTTAGTCACGTGGATCACACTACACAATGTTACTCATGTTTTATGTGGATATTTACAAGTTATATTTAACGTGCCTAATATATGGGCCAATGTCAACCAGATGCAAACGTAGCAGCTTCCAGAGCACCTGCATGTTTTGAGATCAGACAGGTTTGAGGCCCAGCTCTGCCATTTACAGCTATGGGATCATGTGCGTGTTATTCAGTCTTTCTTGCCTCAGTTTTTATGTCTAAAACAGGAAAGATAACCTCACATGAGGATTTTCAGTGAGGACCACAATATAACATAAAATGCTTCATAATATAACATATATATTAGTTTCATCTTCCAGTTTTCTCCTTCTTGGAGAAAATTAGTCTCCTATGCTTAAATTTAAACATTCTATCTTTTTACTATTTTTACACTCCTTCTGACCATGAAGTGACAGGACAACTAATACGTCATGTGAAATGCACTTCAGGGGATCCTGAAGGGGGTGGAGCTCGCCCTGTGGGGCTTACATAAGAAAGACCATCATGACGTTAACGGGAAGCCCCACCACGTCACCAGCCCTAGGAAGGCCTTTCCTGGCCCCGTCAGCCTAGCCCGGAAAAGCAGCCAAGTAAAGGATGTAAACACCATGTGACCCACATAGATACTCCAGGTGTCACAAAACCGACATTACTAAAAGGTTGGGATCAGTTGAAGAAATGTTTTTGTTGCCCCCGCCCCCACTCCCGCTGATTTTTGCCTTACGGACCTTGAACTTGCCTGTAAAAGGTCTAAACACTGTTGAGGGGCAGCCTTTGCATCTCAGCAGTGAATGAACGCGTCTTCCCCTGACAAGGGGCTTCTCAGAGCCCCAAAGGACAGAGACAGCCCTTCCTGGGGGCTCTGCCATACCTGCAGGTGTGTTTCCTGCCATCCTTTTCTGACCAGTGACTCATACCTTCCACTTCCGCTCACTCCCTACGCTCAGGACAGCAGCCCCCTTCTTTATAAATGGGTTGTCTCTCAAAGTCTCACTTGTGAGTCTGTCAGTGGACCAGGTTCCCACTTTCCTGGAGCCAAATCAGCTCTTGATAGTTAGGATTCCTGGTTCGCAGGCCTGTTTGCAGGCTGGGTTTTCCTTGGCCAGACAGGTGGAGGGTTTTTTAACTTGGGCTGTTACCTTCCACAGGACAGCCCTCTTTTCATGCTATTTATTCCATTCTCTCCTAACCCCTCCCACCACCACTTCTAATAAGTCAGCTCTCAGGGCAAAGAACATGCTGCGCTGAACGTAATGTCTCAAAATCCAACTGGGCCTTGGCCACCCCTGGAATTTTCTTCCATCATTTGGGGACAGCCCATGGTCAAAAACTGAAGCAGCATAGATCCCCTATTTCCAAGAAAAGAGAAAGAAGAAAGGCCCTGTGAGATGACAAAGTAATAGTTATAGAAGCGATGTCTCCATCTACCAAGATCTCCTCTGGGACAGGAGCTGTGGCGGGGAGCAGGGGACAGTGGGGAAGGTAGCTTTATATTCCGAATGCTCTGCCTGGTGCACGTTTCATGAGACTTCTCCTCACCTGTGGCCCCTGCTTCTCTGCTGTCCTCCAAGGACTGCTTCAGCCATACAGCTCTTGCTCCTGCCCTACTTGGCCAGACAGAGCCCAAAAAGAAAGTCAGTGGAGCCCTCAACCCAGAAAATGCCCCATGTCCACCTTATTGGGCTTTCTCAGGAGTAAATGTGACTAGAAACCCACCAAGCAGCACTAGGCTCTGCAGCAGCCCCAAGGCTCACTTCAGAAAGCCCCAGACCCAGGTGCTGAGAGGGCTTAGAGGCTATGGCGCCTCCACCGTGCAGGCATGCCCAGAACCAGGTCTTGGCTTGTCAATACCTTTCCCTTCTAAAAGGAGCCAGGGCTCCTTGGAGAAGTGACTGATTCCAGGGCTGCGACGGGGAGAGTACAAGATGAGACTGGAGCATCTTGTGCCAAAAGTGAAAAAGAGCTCAAAGGATGATGGAGACACATCAAAGGGACACCGAAGACAGCTTGAAGGGGTTTCTATTGGCCAAATCTGGGACACATTGAGAATCAAAATTAAAAATGATAATGGATTATAATCCATTGAATAAAATAATGATTTATGAGTCCATACTGATAATAAAATAGATATTTAGGTAAATAGATCAGCAGGCTCATAGTTGAGAAGAAGAAACTCTTTTCTACTGTAGGATGTCAACTAATAAATATAGAAGGAAAAATGGTGTTAGAAAATTACATTTGCAACCGTCATAAAAATTGTTGCAGGCAAGAATTATCAGTGTATGCTAAAACTAGAGGCTGAAGGTTTAATGAGCAGCAAGATATTTGCATAATCTCACAGCATCTCCCTACAAAGTACTTACTCATTTTAAAGGGAAAAATAGTAACTTTAGAGTGGAGAAAACTGGCAGTACCACATTAATCAAGTGATAAAGGTTGACACCACTAATATTGGAATAAATGGCCATGTTGTGCTTCCTGCTAGGATACCACAGCAGGAAACAACACCATTTCTGTCGCACTCATGCCAGAATCCACAAACTGAATCTAATGATGGTGAACTATCAAGAAAAACTAAATTGAGAGACATTCTACAAAAGACTGGTCTGTGTCTTCAAAAATCAGTGTCGTGAAAGGCAAAAAGAAAAAAAAAGTGGGGGTGGTGCTGAGGAATTGTTCTAGGTTAAAAGTGGCTAAAGAGACACAAGTGAATGTAGTGTGTGATATGGGATTGGATGCCAGGAAAAAAATTTGCTATAAGTTGTACTGAGAAAATCTGTAAAACATTTGTATATTAGGTAATAACTGTTAAATTTCCTAATTTTGATCAATGTATGGTGGTTATACAAGGTAATGTCCTTAGGAAATACACAGTGAAGTATTTAGGGGGTAAAAGGGCATAATGTTTGCAACTTACCTTCAAATAGTTCAAAAATGAAATAGATGGATAGGTAGATGAGATACACACACACACACACACACACACACACAAACAGAAGTAGGAAATGCTACAGTAAATCTTGGTGAAAGGTATGGGAATTCTTTGTACTATTCTTACAAGTTTTCTGTTAAATGTGAAATTATTTTAAAATAAGAAGTTTTTTGAAAAGCAAAGCAAAACATGATAAATGAAAAGAAAGATGCTACATTGCATATATGCAAGGTAGGGATGTAAAATGGCATCGCCATTCTGGAACATAGTTTGGCAGTTTCCTCAAACACTAACATGTGCTTACCATATGACCCAGCAACCAAGCTCTTGAGTGTTGATCACAAAGAAGTGAAAACTTATGTTTACACCAAAGCCTGTACACAAATGTTCACAGTAGCTTTATTGGTAATAGCTCCAAACTGGAAACAACCAAAACATCCTTCAGCAGGTGACTGGTTAAGCAAACTGGTGTGCTGACACCATGGAATACTACTCAGCAATAACAAGCAAAAAACTATTGATACACACAACAGTTTTGATGGATCACCAGGAAATGATGCTGAGTGCAAAAAGCCAACCTCAAAAAATCACATATTGTGTGATTCCATCTATATAACACTCTTGAAATGACAAAATCATGAGAACAGATTAGTGGTTTCCAGAGCATGTGGGGAGTTGGAACAAGGGAAGTGGCTGTGACTATACAAGGGCCATCAGAGGGATCCTTGTGATGGAACAGGTCTGTGTCTTGACTGTAGTGGTGATACACAAATATACATATATGATAAAATTGCATAGAGCTACACACGCACACACACACATTGCAGGTGAGACTGGGAAAACCTGAAGAAACCCTGTGATAGTACCAACGTCAGTTTCCTGGTTTTGATATGGTGCTGTAGTTATGCAAGGGCTTAGCACTGGGGGAAACTGGGTGGATGGTGCACAGGACCTCCCTGTACATTTTTTGCAACTTCCTGTGAATCTATAATTATTCCAAAATAAAAAGTTGAAACCAAAAAAAGAAAGAAAGAAAAGAAACAAGCCCAAGACATGGCGTGCGTGTGCTGCTCTGCTATGACCACTAGTGACCCTGCTCCCAAGAGACATCCTGTAGGGAGGCTAGCCTGCACGCTGTTGTCTCTTTTTTATTTTGCCTGATAACCCCTGTCTTAGCCCATTGTGTGTTGCTGTAAAGGAATGCCTGAGGCTGGGTAATTTATAATGAAAAGAGGTTTATTTGGCTTACAGTTCTGCAGGCTGTGCAAGAAGCATGGCCTCAGCATCTGCTTCTGGTGAGGGCCTCAGGCTGCTTCCACTCATGGTGGACAGCAAAGGGGAGCATGTGCAGAGATCACCGGGCAAGAGAGGAAGCATTAGAGAGAGAGAGGGAAGGTGCTAGACTCTTTTTAACAACCAGCTTTCATGGGAATTCACGGAGTGGGAACTCACTCCCCCATCCAGGGAGGGCATCAATCTATTCACGAGGGATCTTCCCCCATGACCCAAACACCTCCCATTAGGCCCCACCTGCAACATTGGGGATCAGATTTCAATATGAGATTGGAGGGGTCAAATATCTAAACTTTAGCAACCTCCAAAACATTTTATGTAGCCTTAACCCCCTTCTTTATGTATCTCATCAGTAGGGAACGGAGAGTGGAAGTACAAGGGAGAGACACACAGAAGTCTGGGTGTGGCATTTAAGCAACGAGTCAACTCTACGTCCTGGAGCTTACACTGGATTAAGGGCTTTGAAGTCATTCGTGCCACTGGATTCACAAACCAACTTGCCACTTACTATTAACAAGATCTAAAATAAGGTGCTCACCCTTTTGTGCTTTAGTTTTCTCATCCATGAAATGATATCATAATAGTACCCACATCATAGGATTGCTGCGTGTGAGTGTGTATAGCTTAGAACAGTACCAGACACCTAGAATGAGTTAATGAATGTTAGTTGTTATTTATAATACTAATAAAAACAATTGCTTAATATTATTATGTCTCTTTACAGGTTTTATCATTCTTATTTTACAACGAAGAAGCTGAGACTTAGCAAAACTAATTAACTAGCATGAGTCACCTAGTGACAGGACAAAGTTCTTGCCCTTTCCAATATGCCTATTTGAGTAAGGGTGTATAGAAACCCTACCAGAACAAGGAGAGGGAAAAAGCTCAGAAAGCAGAGAAAAGGAAAAAGAATAGATTCTATTCCAGGAGGAAAATATGCACAGTTGACCCATGAAAAATGAAAGGGTTAGGGTGCCCATGGCCCACGCAGTTGAAAGTCCACATACAAATTTTGAGTCACCCCAAACTTAACTATGAATAGATTCCCGTTGACTGCAAACCTTACTGATAACATAAACAGTTGATAAACACATATTCATATGTTATATATGTATTATATGCTGTATTTTACAATAAGGAAGCTAGAGAAAAGAAATGTTAAGAAAATCATAAGGAAGAAAAAATAAATTTACTATTTATTAAGTGAAAGTGGATCATCTTCACAATAAGTAGGAGGAGGAGGAGGAGGAGGAGGAGGAGGAGGAAGGGGAGGAGTTGGTTGGTCTTGCTCTTTTAGGGGTGGCAGAGGCAGAAGACAATCCACCTGTAAGTGGACCTGTGCAGTTTAAACACATGCTGTTCAAGTGCCAACTGTAAAAGAACATCTCAGCTGACTTAAACCATAAAGGAAAATAATTTTCACCCTTAACATGAATTTCTAAGGCTGGGAGCATCTGGGATTGGTGAATTCAGCGGCTCAGCAATGTCATCAGTAACGTGGGTCTTTCTGTCTTTCTATTATGCCAATTTTAGTGATGGTTTAGCTGCTGTTATGGTCCCAACACTACTACACCATTTCAAGGGTCATAGGAAGACACAACAAAATCCAAGGGAAAAGACTACTCCCAACATGTATTTTTTAAGAAAAGGAAATCTCAACCGGGATCCCCACCCCAGGAGATGCCATCTTTCAGCACATGGACTAGAGTTGTGTTATGTGCCCAGGGACTGTCACGAATGGCTCAGAGAAGCACGCAGCTGGGTGGAGACGGGGGGTGGGGGTTACCCAAGCAAAACTGAGGTTTGGTTACAAGGGAGAAATGGACATGGCGCTTGGGTTGTAGTCAATATCCTTCTGTCACCAAGGAAATCACCCTTCTCCTTTGACACTCCCTTATCAACAGGCAAAGTAACAGTTTCAGGACTAAGCAACAACACAAATCGTACAAGGTTCAGCCAGAGCAGACCTTGTTTTTGACAATCATATTTGATATATGTATGTATCAGTCAAAGAGTCTAGGTCATGATGCCATAATAAGGCAACACCCACATTTCTGAAACAACTGCAGCAGTTTATTATTTTGTTTCAAAAACCTCCCCTGGTTGCAGGCAACTTTCCAGGGCCGTCAAGGTCTCACTCAACATCCCAGGCTTACACAGTCTTGCAGCATCTCCATCTCAACCTGAGGCTTCAGGGTGCACAGCGTAGGAACATGGAAAAACCTCACACCAGCTCGTAAGTGCTTTGGCCTGGAAGCGGCACGTGTTACCCCATATCCCAGCACTTTGCTAGAACTAGTCCCATGGCTCTGGTCAGCTGCAGGGAAGCCTGGTAATGCAGTCATCCGTGCATCCAGAAAACAAAGGAGAGCCAGAAAACAGAGGAGAGCCAGAAACATCCACGAGTAGTAGTAATAAAGTCAACTGCAGCTCCAGTCCAGGAAGCAAGCCAGGACGGGGCCCCTGCTCCAGATGAGCTGAGGCACCACAGAAGAAACCTTGACACAGCCAGGACCAGGCTGGAGCAAAGAGCCCGTGCACTTTCTTTATCACAGCTCTCTCCTCTGGCAGGACCTTTGTCATTCAGTAGTAGTAGCTTGGTTTCCAGTGGGGAATAGCTTGAGCTAATCAGAACAATTTGAAATTAACCCATACAGTGAAAAATGCCAAACTGCACAAATCGAAACCACAAACATAAGTGGAAGCATGTTAACTTGGCAAATCGTTGGGCCAGGCCCCTCCTAAGCTGTGACATTTGTTAAATACAATTTTGAGTGTTTCCTAACCTATAGTGTGAACAACACTGATTCAGAGCAGAAAGACCTTGTCCTAAACATCTCTCCCCTCGTCCCCACGCAGCCGTAAACCCTGAACTGTAAGTGAGCACCTTGGGAACAGGGCCAAGTGAGTGACTTTGGCTAGGGAGGCACAGAATCAGCTACACTCACCACACCCACCCCCAAAGAGAAATTTTATTCTGTCTCTAGAGTCTTCTTAAACTTCTCAGAGAAAGTCCGTAGCTAACATGGATTAAGGGCACACCCTCGTCAGTAAGACACTTGGCTGCATTGCACTTGGCAGTCACTGGTCTGTTTGAGAAGACCCTTGCAGGGATCTATCCATTAAATAAAGTATAAACACAGAATTAAAATTTGGAAACTCAAAAGGTTGTTGATTTCAAATTCTGCTGAACTGGGAAACTTGTAAACGGTTGTCCTTTAAAGTAAACAAATTATAAGGCAATAACATTCCTGCTAGTGGATTGGGTAGGCTTTTTCAGATCACTTGTGAGCCCAAGGGGAGCAGCAACACTTAATTTTATAAGCTTTTTCTTGGAGTACTTGCTAATGGATTCAATAAAATTTGAGGAATCTAATGTAACCACAAAGGCTTTTCCAGCATTTAGCGTGCCAATGAAAAAACAAAAGCAAAAACAGCCCAATCTTTCAAGATCATCTTCCACCTATTAAATATTCAGTCTCACTGTGGATTTTCTAACAAGGAAATGGGTATTTAAACGTGCAGTAGAAATAGAAATATTTTACTACCATTTTTATCCTATCTTCTCTGTGTATAACATCTGTCAGCAGGAAAACACTAAAAGGAAAATGAATATTTTTTGCCTTTAAATATATTAATACTTCAGTGATATCAGCTACAGCCCCCACACTCACCCCCAAAGAGAAATTTTATTCTGTCTCTAGAGTCTTCTTAAACTTCTCAGAGAAAGTCCATAGCTAACGTGGACTAAGGGCACACCCTCGTTGTCAGTAAGACACTTGGCTGCAGTGCACGTGGCAATCGTTGGTCTGACTGAGAAGACCCTTGCAGGAGTCTATCCATTAAATAAAGCGTTGCCCTTAGCATCAACACTGCGAGTTGTGTAACCTAAGTCATAACCAGGCTCGTTGGTGGCAAAGCAGGGTTTGACGACGACCTGGACTGGCTGTTCTCAGACAAGGGTCCATTCCTGAAGTTTAATGTAAGAATACACCGTGCCCCTTGAAATGCCATAAAGGGCACTATCAGCTGAGAAGCCCTTCTTGGTTTGATGCCTTTTACTGGAAAACAGTCACTGTTTCTGACCCCTCTGGGGGAGGACTGAGCAGATTGCAAAATGTCGTCACCCAGCTCTACCCATGGATTAGCGGCTCCAAAGAGCTACATGCCTCTCTAAGTCATCCTGTAAGGTGACCCCAAAGTGTGACTTGTCACACCATCCCAGGCTCCTTCATCCCCTGAGGAGTCGAGGGGAGCTTTGCCCCGTGCACCGAGGATTCATGTTCACAGATAATCCAGAGCATGTTCTAAACATTAACTCTGTTTCCAGCCAAGTCATGGCCCCTGCAGGACCTGCCAGAGCAGAAGCTCACCAGCCCCCGGGGTGGGCATGGGAGCAGGGAAGGGCACTATTTTCACCAGGAACAAGGCCACCATGTCCCTGGAATGAGATCTCTATAATTCTGCTACTAATTTGGTGCCTGTAACCTTGACAGGCTAAGGCATTTCTGTAACTCCTCCACTCCGCATATAAAAGATTGAGGCTCTGAGGTTTCAGGACCAGGCTGTGGCCTTTGTGAACCCCAGACCTGAGGAAACAAGCGCTGCAACACTTGCCTTCCTTTACACCACACCAAGACAGCAGCAGACTCATCTCAACGGTAAAGGATGTTGAACCTGAGTGTGCCTGGGGTGGAGGTTTAGCTTACACTTCTGGGGGGAAGGGAAGTCATCTTTCCCTCTGAGCCCGCTTGCTTGCACCTGCTTGGGAATGACTTAGGAATCATAATGGGGCTTTTCCATACACACTTACTATGATATAATCATGCATTCAAAACAAGTCAAACTCCATGAGAAAGCCAGAAATCAGCATCCAGTGTTCACTTTACAAGGCTCTAATAAGACGAAATACAGTGAAGAAAAAATAGCACATATTGGCTGAGAGATGCTGAAACACCAAAGGGACAGACGCCCTCCAGGAAGGTTCAGATAGAGACGTTTTCCAGCACAGTGGGCTTCTCAGAAGACCAACACTTAAGAGGACGCGCCTTAGTGTCGGTCTCCGTGATTTTGAAGCAGTGCTTCTTAAACTGTAATGTGCAAGGATCATCTGGGGATCAGGTTAAAATGCAGATTTTGGTCTTGATAAATTCTGCATTTGACCAACTCCTAGGTGCGGCCAGTGCTGCTGGTGCCTGGGACAATGGGGTAGCAGGGCTCAGTGGTGTTTCAGTGACAGTAAACACTCTTTGAGACTTTTCAATGCCTGAATCTCATCAAATCAGCAAAATGTCAAAATACATTTTACTAAAAATGTTATCCATTCTGTTTTTTAAATTTTTATTTTTATATTAACACACAGTGAAAAAATAATTCTTTTGTGCCTGCTCAGTTCTGTGAATTTTAACACACATACAGCTTCATGTAACCACCACCACAATCAGGATACAGAGCAATTCTATCGCACCCCCCACCCCCAAATTCCCTTGTGCTATGCCTTTGCGGTCATACCCTCCCCCATCTCCAACTCCAGGCAGTCATTATAGTTTTGTCTTTTCAAGAATGTCATATAAATGGAATCACAGAGAATATATAAGCCTTTTGAGATCGGCTTCTTCCATGCAGCATGATGCCTTTGAGATTCATCCAAGTTATTGCGTGTGTGGACAGTTTGTTCCTTTTAACTGCTGCGCAGTATTCCGTCCTATGGATGTTTGACAGATTTTTTTCCATTCACCCATTGAAGGACAGATTTTTATCCATTCACCCATCTTTGGCAATCACTAATCGAGCTGCGTAGAGATGTGCAGGTCTTTGCTTGAACATAAGTTTACATTTCTCTCTGCTAAATACCTAGGAGTGGAATTGCTGTGTCAAATGGTGGGTATACATTTAACATTATAAGAAAGTGCCAAACTGTTTTCCAGAATAATACCTGTGCCATTTTGCATTCCTTCCACCAATGTATGAAAGTTTCAGTTGCTCCACACCCATCCTCTCTAGCACCTGTCAATATTTTTTGTTTTGGCCTTTTTTATAGGAATGTAGTGATATTGCTACATGGTTTTAATTTGCACTTCCCTAATGGCTAATGATGTTCAACATCTTTTGATGTATTTTATTTGATATCTGTGTATCCTCTTTGGTGAAGTGTCTATTTAAATGCTTCGCCCATCTTTCAATTAGATTGTTTGTTTTCTTACTGATGAGTTTTGAGAGTTCTTTATACATTCTGGATGAAAGTCCTTTGTCATATATGTGATTTGCAAATTTTTTCCCTTCACTTTGTACCTTATCTTTTCATTCCCTTAACAGTGTCTTTTGCAGAGCATAAGTTTTTAATTTTGATCAAGGCCAATTTAGTAATTGCTCTCTTTCCATTTCACTTGAAGAGTGTTTGCTTTACTTCTTGGAGCATTTTTACAATAGCTGTTTTAGCTCCGTTAGATTATCACATCTGTGTGATTTCTGCTGGCATCTGTTGATTTTCTTTCCTCGTGCTAGTTGAGATTTTTCTGGTTCTTTGCTGAGTAATTGTGAGTTTTAGCCTGGACATTTTGAATATTATGTTCTTACACTTTCGGTCTTATCTCCGTCCTTTGGAGAATATTGATTTGTTTGTTTGTTTTAGCAGACAATCCATGTGGTTGGGTTCAGGCCTCAAGTTCCAGCCAGCCTTCTGTGAGTTGTGGTTTCAAAGTCAGTTGCCTTTGGAATTCTTCGCAGTGCCATAGGCCCCGTGGGCCTGCCCCTTAACTGGAAAAGTCTGGTGTGCTGGCTGGGATCACAGCCACGCATGCGCGGCTCGGAGGCAGCCGCCCCCAGGCGCTCTGGCACAACCTTCGAGGGGTCTCTTTCCTGAGGTCCGCCCACCTCCGAGGTATCCCTGGTACTTTGCAATTCTCTGGGCTCCCCTTTTTCAGTCCTTTGGCCAGGAACGTGGGACTTTAGTTACCCAGTTCCGCAGTGCACTCTCTGCAACTGCACTCACGTCTGGGCCAAGTACCAAGGAGACCGAGAGAGAAAATAAGCCGGCAAGGGTCAGCTCCACCCTGTTAGGGCCAGCGCCCTCCCTCAGAGGGCAAGACTTTCTGCCCTCAGGGTCTCGAGTCTCTGCAGATCAGGCTGCCATTCAGTTCTGTCCACGCCTCCCTCCCCTTGGAGGTTCCTGGAGAGTCAAGTGTTTTCCCCTATTCTCTGAGCATTAGGAGCCCCTTTCTCCCTAGACTCAGAGGATTCCTTGGAGCTCTATCTGCCCGTGTTCCCACTTACCGGTTTCTGGTTGCCTTGAGCCTACACTGGGGATACCAGAGTAAAAGTGGAAAATTTAGCGCCAACCAATGGCAACTGGAATTCCGGTTTTCTCCTCCAAGCTACCTGCTACTGTTTACTTCGCGGAGACTTCAAACAGCTCACCTTCCGTCCTGAGCTGCGCTCTTTGGAGGGACAGGTTAGCGCTCCCTCCATCTTACCTGGAACTGGAGCCCTCCTGTTCTGTTTCAAGCCTTGATCATAAAGAAAAATTTTGAAAGTCATTAAACATGCTTTTTGCAATGTGAAAAATAATCACAGAATAGTTGCTTTTATGAGGTATTGGGTATGCAAGAAGTATACGGGTATTATGCACAATCGGCCGGTATGTAATGAGCCGCTCTAGCCAAGAGTCATAAGAACGATCAGTATAAGCCAAAACTCTTTTCTATAAAAACAACTCTCAGATTTCTCCACTTGGGTTTAATACTCTGCGCAACCCGAGACTTGGGAAATTAAATTGTTGGCACGGTGTCAGGGCTCCGGAGGGACAATGCTCCTGTGTTTCAGTGGGCGCGCTGACCGCTAGGGGGCTCCCGGGGCAGCACCGGGGCCTCACGGATGGCAAAAGGGCAACAGATTTTGCTCTACTGAATGGATGTCTTCACGTCACTTCACGCTGTGGCTCTCTTTAAACATTAATTAACTTTGTGAAGCAAAATTCATAACTGTCATTGAGGTTATTGTGGCTTTTCCAAGTTGGCGGTGATTGACTGGAAGCCGTGGTCCTAATTCTCTCAAACAGCAGATTGGGTGGTGTTTTTGGCTGAGGTGATGCAGAAGACTGGAGCTATTTATTTATCAAGGACAATCCCCTGTGTTTCCTAAGGACTTTCCAGGTGTTGATAATCTCACCATGCTTCTGCAAGGAGAAGCTGTTGTCCTCACTTCAGATGCCAGGAAACCAAAACATAAGTACTCACAGAAACACGGTACCTATGAAGGAATGTGCTTTACCTGTGAAGGAATGCGCTTTACCTGTGAAGGAATGTGCTTTACCTGTGAAGGAATGCGCGAAAGGATAAGTCACTACCAGGGTCCCCCAGCAGGTTAGAGCCAGGGAACTGGGATGAATTTTTAGTCGAAAGACAAGAGAAGAAACTTTCCCGCTACGTTTATTGAGGTATAACTTATGTATGCTACAGTTCCCCCATTTTGAATGTAGAGTCCGATAAGTTTTAGCAATTGTACACTGCTTTATAGTCACCACTATAACAAGATACAGAACATTTCTGTTACCATAAAAAGTGCACCATGTCCCTTTGCTGTCAGTCTCCTCCCCACCCCGACCTCACAAAAGCCCCAATTTGCTTCTGTGGCTCTGGCTCCGCAGGGCTGTCATCAGCACAGCCGCTCACGCTGCATGTCCCTTCCCTTAGGAAACACCCCAAGCCCCAGAGGTCAGGGGACTCTCCTTGTGCCCCCATTCCAGCGCCTGTTACATGAAGTGCCCATGACGAGTCTGTACTCACCTCACTCTCTGTTTCACCTGGAGTCACCTCTGGAGGGACCCTGTCTTATCCCATCGTCAACCCTTAGAAGTGAAGAGGGACAGATACCCTTAATTCCCTCTTTCTGCCTTATCTTTAGATTTTCCTAAAAGTGTATTTCTGAAGTTGTCATTAATTTTGTTTTGTTGAGGCCACAAAATTGGTGACAGCAGCTGCTACAATTCTGCTCCTAGTGAGGACAATCACTAAAATAAGATAGTCTGTCTAAAAGTGAAATACATTTTTAAAAAATGTTGTACTTGTTTTCAGTATTGTGTCTCCGGCATCTTCCAGCAAAACAGCTGGTTAGTCTGTAAAATAACATGGTGAAGATGGAGGTGGACGTGGACGTCGATCTTCAGCCGAGAGGGAACTCGGCTATTCCTTGGCAAACATGTATCTTCCTTCTTACACGTGGGACCCTCCCAGTGAGTGGTGCAGTGAGGCCCCTGTGATGGATCAGAGGGGAATGGACGTAGGACAAAAGCTCTTACTGAATGCTCCCCTGGGCAGGTCCTATGTGGGACGCTGTTTCACTGTTTGGCCTAAGAAGGGACCCCTTCCTGATCTAAGCGTTCTTAAATGGTGGCCAACAGACCAGGGGCAGAGATAAATGAATCTCAGTCACATTCCCAAGAAGCCAAACACTTAATGTTATGTAAACAAAGGAGATTACACTTATTTGGGGTTGTCGATGACATTCAATTAGCTTGGGCTGGTGATGTCCCTGTGTCAGATGGCAGCCAGAAAATCAGAGGCCAGGACCAAGCTCATCATTATATTTATTCAGAACATTATAAATTGCCAAACACTTCCACATTTTGATCGAATTTGATCTTCAGAGAATTTATAATGATGAGGAAATAGAGGCTGTGAGAATGTATGTGACAAACAGAAGGTACGTCAGGGGCGTGGAAACACAGGTCTGGAGTCAACGTCTGTCTTCAGGCATATCTCCTCCTCCCGCCCCACTGTCCCCATCCCTCTATGAGAGAGCTGTGGCCCGGACCTTCATGCTGAGTTCCAGGCACACGTGTCAGGTGCCCCTTCAGTGCTCCCCCTGGGTGTCGGCACCCAGGCAACTCAAACCCCATCCTTCTGGCGCTACTCAAGGTCACTCCCCCCCAGCCCTCCACAGCCCCCCACAGCCGGCACAGCCAGGGGAGTCTCCACCGGCACCCCCTCTCCTTCACTTCCCACATGGATTATGGAGAGAGACCTCCAGATCCCTTGGGAGCCCAACCCACTCTTGGTCATCTCACCCCTCCCACCCTGGTCACAGCTTCTCCCTGGGCTCCTCCCCTGCACCCACCCTTCCCCCTCCCGTCTCATCCCCCAGGACATCTTGTAGAATGCAGGTCTGGACGCACCACTCCCCCACTGACAGCCCTTCCTGGGATGAGGTCCGATCTCTCTTTGGGGGAAGCCAAGCCAACTCCCCCAGGCTCACGTGTCCCGACACCCCTCTGCAGGGCCCCACCCACAGACAGGAGCATCTGCAGTCTCTGCTTGGCCCACTCAGGTCTGGGAGCTGAGCAGAGTTTCTTCATGGAAAAAAGTGGGCATTCGGAATGTCACATGTCAAATGACAAGTGTCATTCCACGCACACACACATGCATGTACCTCAAAGCAGCTTGCTCTGGGTGTGTCAGGCACTGGAACCATTTTCTATGACAAGCTCCTTTAGTAAAGAGCTCGGAAACTTTCAGAAGTATGAAGCCTGCTCTTGCCAGTTATTGTTGGGGGACCGCAGGCAAGTTCTGGAACTCCTCAGAAGTCTCAGCTATAAAATGACGAAGGTAACGCCCATCTCATGCAGATGTTGTGATAACTGAATGCACGGAGGTGGACAAAATGCCTGGCGCACATTCCCTGCTGAGAAAATGTTGAGAAACGATTCTTCTGTGAGGAGGAAGGAAGGGCAGAGGCGTTTGCCAGGTGCCTGGCTGTGGGCAGCGTGCTCAGGCACTGAGCGCTCCAGGTGGGCCACTTCTGGGTGCACATCTCTGTGTCCTGAGGACCAGCAGCAGGTCCTGGGGCCACGCGTGCCCTCCCATGCACACAGGTTCTGTGGCTGGACAGGGTCCCCTCCTGTCACAGCAGGGTCTTGATCCAAACAGATGGCTGTACCCTGCAGAGTCCGAGGGGTGGTGTTTTACAGGGGATCGGCTGCTCTTTTCTTTTCCAGGGGATGAACAATCAGTACGCCCGCCGGGAGGTCTTCTGCCGGAACACCTGTCACGAGCTCAAGCGCTTCTGGGAAAGGGAAATTGGCAAACAGACTTGCTACCGAGAGTCGGAGGAGCATCGTCTGGGAAGAAGTGCGCTGAGGAGGTATGTAGCTGTTTGTCTGCTCTTAAAATTAACTAATTTTTTAAAAATAGGCCGGGCGCGGTGGCTCACGCCTGTAATCCTAGCACTCTGGGAGGCCGAGGTGGGCGGATCGTTTGAGCTCAGGAGTTCGAGACCAGCCTGAGCAAGAGCGAGACCCCATCTCTACTAAAAATAGAAAGAAATTATATGGACAGCTAAAAATATATATCGAAAAAATTAGCCGGGCATAGTGGCGCATGCCTGTAGTCCCAGCTACTCGGGAGGCTGAGACAGGAGGATCACCTGAGCTCAGGAGTTTGAGGTTGCTGTGAGCTAGGCTGACGCCACGGCACTCACTCTAGCCTGGGCAACAGAGTGAGACTCTGTCTCAAAAAAAAAATAGGTGTCATTTTTTAGGGCAGTTTTAGGTTCATAGCAAAATTGAGCAGAAGGTACAAAGAGTTCCCATTTGCCCTCTGCCCCCACACATACACAACTGCCCACTGCCAACATCTGCACCACAGCGGTACATTTGTGACAATCTGTGAACCTTCAATGACACATCATTATCACCGGGTTTATTTTGTAAAAGCAAATTTGATTTCCCCAGAAGAATGCCAGATGGATAGCTTAGAGCAACAGTCCCCAACCTTCTTGGCAACAGGGGCGGGACCAGGGCAGGAGGATGGTTTCAGGATGATTCAAGCGCATTACATTTATTGTGCAGTCAAACCTCTCTGCTAATGATAATCTGTATTTGCAGCCACTCCCCAGCGCATCACCACCTCAGCTCCACCTCTGATCATCAGGCATTAGATTCTCATAAGAAGCACCCAACCTAGATCCCTTGCAGAGTTTACAGTAAGGTTCGGCTCCTATGAGAATCTAATGCCACCACTGATCTGCCCGGAGGCGGAGCTCAGGCAGTGATGTGAGTGATGGGGAGCGGCTGTAAACACAGATGCAGCTTGGCTCACCCACCGCTCACCTCCTGCTGTGCCACCCAATTCCTAACAGGCCACGGACTGGTATTAGTCCACAGCCTGGGGAATGGGGACCGCAGTCTTACAGGGTGTAATTATTTTAACATTCTATACTCACAGTCCGTTAATTCTTATCGTTATAAACTGAAAAAAAATCTCTTCTTTCTTTCACCATATAGCCTTTCTAGCACACAAGGGTTACCCTAAATGGGGGGAACAAATGTGCCTGCGAAAAGCAATCAAGCAAAGGAGACAGTGACCAGTTCTCAGTGCTCGTTTGGGTGAAGACACAGGATGCCCCGCGTGGTCCCTGGGGGAGGCTGGCAGGGATCTCTCCCTCTGTCGTGCGTCCTTGTTCTTGCTGAGTGAGTCCAAACAGTGGAGAGCAGTTACTCCCGTGTGCAGAGGAGGGTCACCGTCACCGTGGAAACGGCGCCAGCTGACTACCCTCATACACACGCTGTGGGAAGCCACCACGGGTGGCAGTGAGGGACAGCCTGTCTGGGTTTTCTCTCCCCTCCAAAGGAGCAGCTCAGCTGGCTGGCTGTTTGCTGAGGCCACAGCTTGTGTGTGGTAAGGGACAGTGTGTGCTGACCAGAGAGCAGGGCCCATGACTCATGGCTGCTGGGCTGAGAACATGCCCTAATTCACAGTGTTAAAATCACTGTTCCCTTCCCCAACCCCCTCCTGAGCTCTGGAGCAGAACCCAGCATCTTCCACTTATAGGGACCTGCTCAGCCCTCTTCCCAGCCACTGTCCTACCCGCTGAAGTGTAGCGTTAGGGCGTCACATCTGGGCGTTCCCAGAGAAGTTGAGTTGAGTGGTCAGTCATTTCTTTGATCCCCACCGTCTTCCTTGCCCCAGGCCAGGCCACTCAGAGTCCTGTACCCTGTGTGTCCTCCAGGGAATTTGCAAAAGGCCTCATGTGGAGTGCAACTGGCTGAGGAAGAGGCAGAGACAGAGGCTCCCAGAGAGGCACAAGCCAAGGGGTGAACAAAATAGGCTCTGAACCAAATTGTGCCGTTTGTTAAAACATTTATATATACATATATACAGTGTCTATCTATGCATATAACAAAAGCCTGCAAGGAAATAGACTTTCTGGTTGCTGGGATGGCAGAAGACCCTAACTTATTTATCCTCCTCTCCCTCTTCTGATTTGAACCGAGTTGCCCAGCTCCAGGGGGCCTCCACTCTGGTCACCACTCTAGGTTGTCCCTTCACAAAGTGGAAAAGATGGCCCCAGATCGCGACGCTGTTAGGAGGCTTGAAAATGAAAATGTACCTAAAGCACCCAGTGAGGGGCCTGGCCCAAGGTCAGGGCTCAGGAATAGCAGCTCCCCTCCCTCCTCTCCTCTCCCGTGTAATCCGGGATCTGATACAGTAGCAGCAAAGTAGCAAAGGAAGACATCTCTTGGAGGAGAAAAACAAGACTAAGAGGCAGTGGCAAGAGTGGACAGGGGCGAGAATGAGCTCAGAGCCACGCTGAGGAGCAGACCCCTGCTGCAGCCGGGCTGTGTGGTCCACCCCTCTGGGTCTCTGGGGTGAGCTCCCAGATCTCCCTGGGCCACAGTCTCCTCGTCGTTATTTTTATCATAGAGAAACAGACACTAAGAGAAGTAAGAGAGGTGTTGCAGAGTCACTTGTCCTTTGAGCGTGGGCAGAAGGAGTGTGCCCTTCCTCTTCTTTCATTGCAGATGAAGCATCTCAGCTGCCGATATGCACAGGGGTGTGCACAAAGTTCTCCCGTTTTGGAATCGGTCAGGGAGCCGACACAAATGCTGCCATCTCTCATCTGCCCATTGCAGCGTCTGAGTGCTCCTTTCTGTGGTCCCACGGGGCTCCCGGCTTCAGCTGATTCACTTGGCCCCTTGGGGCGCAGCTGCTTGTAGAGCTGGTGCGAGGCGTGTTGGCACACTGCAGTTGCCAGCCCATGCCCCAGGTCTGGCTGCCCTGTCCCCCATGACATCTTTCAGGGAAAGGAGAGTCAGGCAAAATGGAGAGAATGGAGAAGAGCATTCTAGGGGGAAGAAATGACATGTGCACATGGCCTGAGGCAAGAGAAGAGCTTGTCACATTTGTGGAACAGAGAAATAGCCATTTTTACATATTTCTTCTGTATTCTCCAAAGTGCCTAGTGCAGTGCTGAGCATACACTAGTTGCTCGTGACTGGCTCTATCTATTCAGGACCGTGGACTGGGCTCACTCTGAGCCAGGACTCTCCTCATTCCCTGCCAGGCTGGGTTATCTCCTCTGCCCCCACCCCAGCAACCCTCCTCCCTCAACAGACCCCTTCTCCCATGCCGGCCCTTGGGTCCCCTTGTCCTTTGGCCTCTGGCTGGGTTCTGTCGACAGGTGGTGAGAGGACCGGAGGATAAATCCACTTGTGTCTTCCCCGCACCCTCCCTGCTCGGGGTCCTGTTCTAGCAGTGACTTCAGTCCTCCTGGACTATAGCTCATGCCAGCGGCACCTCCTCCATTACTGCAGGCTCCAAACACAAATGAAAGCGGACAGACAGAAATAAACTACCGTTGTTTGGCGACGTCTAATGAAAGTAAATTGGATCTAAGCAAGGATCATCAGTGTCTGCTAACATCAAAAAAAAAAAAAAAAAAAAAGAGATACAGCCAGACAGATATGATGGCCATCCATCCTCTCACCCGTGAAGTAGTCTTTCCAAAGGAAAATGAACCTGAATCTAATCAAGCCTCTAGTTTTACCCTCCCATTAACAGAACATACAGGCGACAGAGGAATAGGTTAACACACAGGAATACAGTCAGCAAAATCCAGACTGCACAAGCTCTCAGAAGGATCGGGTTTCCAACAAATTGCAAGGGAAGGGGAAAGATGAGGGAGAACTTAAGGATTTAAAGAAATTTAAAAGATACAGCAACAAACAAAAATGTATGTGCTTTATTTGGATTCTGTTTCAACCAAACTGTTAAAAACTACAAGACAATCAGGGCATTGTGACCTGACTGAGTATTTGATGAGATCAAGTACCTCCGCTTAATTTTTTAAGGGTGATGATGGCAAGGTAGTTTCTTTTTAAAAAAAGTTCTTATCTTTTAAAGATAAAATAGCTAAATCTAGTTATTCCGTTTAAAATGTAGGGGCAGGGTGATGTGGGAAACAAGATTAGCCACGAGTTGCTGAAGCTGGGGGTGGGTAGGTGGGGGTTCTAATCTTCTATAATAAAGGTTATTTTAGAAATTTTATCTTGAAAAAAAAGAGCACTATTTTCCTTCCTCCTCAACACCTCTTCATAATCCACGTAGTCCCATTAATTTTCTCTGTATATATTTTGAGGCTCTTAGCTGCATACATGTTGAAAAGTGTAATATTTTTTCATGGTGAAGTGAAACTTTTATCATTAGGCAGTGACTTTCTTTATCCCTTTGTTTGAAAGTCTTTTTATTTGGCTATTAATATAACCATACAAACTTTGTTTTTATTAATATTTGCCTTATATATCTTTTTTCCCTCTTCTAATTTTCAACTTATCTTTGTCCTGATCATTTAGGTGTGTCTTTTCTAAACAGCACATAGTTGGATTAGATGTTTTTCCAATCAGACATAATTTAGTCATTAATTGCTGAGTTTAGTCTTTTTACATTTATTATAATATAATTGACTTGTTTCTACCATCTTAGTTACTTAAAGTGTGCTATTTCCCCTTTACTCTGTTCTTTTTTATTCTTTTCTTATTTTTTGAATTGATATCCATACCCCCTTAATGAGACAGGAACTATTCATATTTCACTAGTTTCTTCTTTTCTCTTCATCATTGCCTTCTTCTTACTTTCTTCGGGTTCATTCTTTTGCAGTAAAGTTCCCAATTTTGATCAAGTCTAATTTATCAAAAAAATTTTTTATGAATTTTGCTTTAGGTATTATATATAAGAAATCTTTGCCTATTTCAGGGTTGCAAAGATTATCTTCTATGTTTTATTTCTAGCAGTCTTATGGTTTTAAGTTTTATATTTACATTAATAATTAATTTTGACTTAATCCTCTAATAAAATGTGAGGTATGGATTATCCAGTGGTCCCAGCACCATCTGTTGAAAAGACTGTCCTTTCTCCACTGTATCACCTTTGCACTTTTGTTGAAAATCAATTACTCATACATGTGTAGGTCTGTTTGGGGGCTCTCTTTCTGTTCCTTTGATTTATTTGACCATTGGCACCAACGACACACTGTTTTGGTTGCTTAGCTTTATAATAATTCTTGAAGTCAGGTAGTGTAAGTCTTACAACCTTTTCTTCTTTTTCCAGGTTGTTTTGATTATTCTATTAATAGGTCCTTTGCATTTCCATATGAATTTTGGAATCAGCTTGCTGATTTCTATTATTTAAGAAAGCATACCGGGTTTGAACAGAATTGAATCTATTGATCAATTTGAGGACAGTTGGCATTCTAGAGTCTCTGATATATGAACACAATATATTTCTCCCTTTGTTTAGGTCTACTTTAATTTCTTTCAACAATGGTTTGCAGTTTTCAGTATACAGGTCACATATATCTTTTGTCAGATTTATCCCTATTTCATATTTTTGATGTCATTATAATTGATTTTTTAAATTTTAATTTCTGATGTTTCTTGAATTTATGGGTTATTGAGAATTGTGTCATTTAGTTTCAAAATATTTAGGAGGTATTCTATATAGCTTTCTGTTATTGATTCTAACTTAATTATTATAGTCAGAGAATATACTTTGTATAAATTCAATCCCTTTAAATGTATTGAGACTTGTTTTATAGCCCAGAGTATTTTCTATCTTGGTAAATATTCCATGTACATTTGAAAAGAATGTGTGTTCTGCTGCTGTTGTTGGGGGTAATGTTCTATAAATGTCAATTTTGTCAAGTTGGTTGATAATGTTGTTCAAGTGTTTTATATCCTTATTGATTTTTTGCATACTTATTTCTTGATTATTGAAAGATGGGTATTGAAATATCTGACTATAATTGCAGATTTGTCTATTTCTCCTTGCCATTCTATCACGTTTTGATTCATGATTTTGAAGCTCTGTTATTAGGTTCATAAATGTTTAAGATTGTTATATCCTCCTGATGAATTGATCCCTTTATTACAAAATGACCCTATTTTTCTTTGGTAAAATTTTTTACTATGAAATCTACTTTGTTTGATATTAATATAATCACTCCAGCTTTCTTTGAATACGGCTAACATGGAATTTTTTTATCCTTTTACTTTTAAACTATTTGTGTCTTCATATTTAAAGTGGATTTCTTGTAGGCAGCATATATTTTTATGCTGCCTTTTTAAATCCAATTTTACAGTCTTTGCATTTTAATTAGATTGTTTACACACCATTAATATTGATTGGTATGATTTGGTTTAATTCTACCATCTTGCTATTGGTCTCCTGTTTCTCTCATCTGTTCTTTATTTCCTTTCTCTTTTTTTAATTAATTTATTTTTCTGAGTCTGTTGCATGGGCTAGAGTGCAGTGGCACCATCATAGCTCACTGCCTCACTGCAAAATCAAATTCCTGGGCTCAAGTGATCCTCCTGCCTCAGCCTCCCAAAGTGCTAGGATTACAGGGATGAGCCACCACATTCAGGCTCCTTTCTCTTTTTCTGCCTTCTTTTGGATCAACTGAGTATTTTTTATGATTCTATTTTGTCTCCTGTGTTGGCTTTTTAAATATACCTCTTTGTGTTATTTTAGTTATTGCTTTAGGATTTATAGTATACATCCTTAAATTATCACAGTCCACCTTCAGGTGATATTTTGTCATTTCCTGTGTAGTGTAAGAACCTTACCATGGTAAAATTCCCATTTCTCCTGGCCTTTGTGTTATGGGACAAAATACAGTTTTACTTCCACATATGTTATAAATGCCACAATACGCCACTAAGAGCTTTGCTCTCAATAGTTGATTATTTTTTAAAGAGATTTAAATAGTAAGAAAACAATTATTAATATACACTCCTGTAGTTGCTTCTCAGGTGCTCTTCATTCCATTGTGTAGGTCCAGATTTCCTTCTTGTGTCATTTCCTTCTGCTCGAAGGATTTCCTTTAACGTGTCACGTAGAGACAGTCTGATGGTGATGATTTCTTTCAGTTTTTGTATGTCTAAAAAATCTTCATTTGATCTGTTTTTTCTTTTTTTATTTCAAAATTTTAAGGGGGTATAGATGTTTTTGTTCCATGGATAGCTTTTATAATGCTTAAGTCAGGGCTATTGATGTGCCCATCACCTGAATAGTATTTATTGTACCTGTTAGGTAGGTTTTTACCCGTCCCCACCTCCCACCTCCACATCCCACCTTCTTAATTTCCAGTGACTTTTACTTCTCTCTGTGCTCAACAATTAGTTCCAAATTATTAGAGAGTACATGTGGTGTTAGTTTTTCCATTCTTGAGCTACTTCACTTAGAATAATTGTCTCCAGTTCCATCCAAATTGCTGCAAAAAACATTGACTTATTTCTTTTTGTGCTGAGTAGTACTCCATGGTACGCATATACCACATTTTGCTAATCCACTCATGTATGATGGGCACTTAGGTTGATTCCACATCTTTGCCATTGTGAATTGTGCTGCAGTAAACATTCGAGTGCAGGTGTCTTTTTGATAAAATGACTTTTTTTCACCTCTGTTTTTGAAAGACAGTTTTGGTGTATAAAGAATTCTTGATTTACAGGTTTATTCTCCGTGACTTTAAAGATAATTCACTTTCAGAGGAAAATTCAGAGGACTAAGATTAGAATAGTTTTAACAGACCTGGCAGTCTGTTCACTCTCACTTATATAAATGAATAAATAAATAAATATAATATATGTATTTAAACTTATAAGTCCTCTGCCTATTTTTTAAATCCTGAACACACACACACACACACACACACACCCCTTCAGGGAAAAAAACAAGAAAAGGAAGGAAGCGTCCCTGAAGCAGCAGCCATGGAGATGAATGCTCCATCTGTATGTGCTTTGTGTCTATTTTCAGGCTCCGAGAAGAATGGAAGCAGAGGCTAGAAACAAAGCTGAGGCTGCGGAACAATCCAGATGACACTGAAAAGCGGGCAAATGTTGGCTGAGAGCTTCCTGCTTCGTTGACACAAGAGGATGCAAAACGCTGAGGTCACGCTGCTAGGAGAAGTCAATGCAAATCCCTGAGTCCCCTTGCTGTCCCAGACTGATCTCACACTATTGTTTCCCCTGCAAGTCCTTCCCCAGTGCTTGATGGGAGTCCTCTCTGCATGGGAGCCAGGTTATCATCTCAAATGTCTCTAAAGACAAGTATATTTTGTATCAAAGCTCCATGCAGCATACTTTATTTCCATATAATTATCTTCTGATTTCGAAATTCAAATATTTTAATTTCTAAGCAAACTGGGGGATTCCTGATCTTGATGGTCATACTTTAAATATTGCACTGTAGTTTTGCCACGCCATTTTACCTAGGAAACATAGTTTTATGTAATCTTTTCTCTTGTTTTCCTATTATGAGAAGAGAAATACACCTATCTGCAGAAATAAAACTATTGTAGTCATTAAAATCAGATATGAAAATAAATTGATCTAGTATTCTTTTTTCGTCATATAAATTTAATTGGCTTTTTAAAAAACATGTTTGCCAAGAGCAGTAATATCAGGATAATTTGAATAAAACTTGTCTTGCCATGACTGTGCATGTGCTGTTCATTTTATTGCTATATTTTTGGGCTCCACATGTTTGCACTAGTCAGCTCTCTGTCAGCCCAGCCAAAGCATATCTGGCCACCCCAACAGAGTGTTTAGCACACAGATTCTGGACTTTGAAATGTCACAGTCACTCCCTCGCCATCTCTCAGCACCAGGGGTTTGTGCTTCTGAGAGTGCAAACTGTAACTGGGCTGGGGCAACAATTTCTAACAACGGGAAGGGAGTTTTTTATAAGTTAAAAAAAATTTTGTTTTTTACTTTTAAATTTTTTTGTTAAACACTGAGACACACACACATTAGCTTAGGCCTACACAGAGTCAGGATCACCAATATCACTGCCTGGGCATTGTAGAACACTATCTCCCTAGAACACGCTTTAGATAGTATGGAAATTGACATCTCAGGGCCTGTATGGCCTTCTAGATGGGGATAGAGACTTGGCAGAAATCTTGGCTGGTTCCACACTGATCTCCATGGCGAAGTATATGAGCCATCAGGGTCAGCTCAGACGATGAACTTGTGGCCAAAGAGGTGGTGGGAGGGAAGATGAGGTTTTGGATTTGGAAAGCCCACTTCCATGGGGAAAAGTTTGATTACTGGTGTGCTGACAAGTGAAATGGTTTATGACTATCCTGTCCCTGAGAATTAAAAAGGGCGTCTGCTGGGAGCAGTGGTTCACACCTGTAATCCCAGTTACTCGGGAGGCCGAGGCTGGAGGATCACTTGAGGCCAGAAGTTCAAGACCAGCCTGAGCAACATAGCAATAACTTGTCTCTACAAAAATAAATAAATAAAATAAAAATAGAATAGAAAGAAAAATAAAATAAAAAGAGTGTCTATCCTTTGAAATACTTAAGCACTGCTGACTTCTTGGGGCTCTATCCTGCTTCAGGCCAAATCTGCATTAAAGAGATTTTTACTGATATGTTGGGTTACAAATGTTTTAGGTGCTTTCTTGTAAAATACATATATACAAATAGAATGAAATTACTCTTTAAGGACTGATACATAAAGTCAAATTTTTGTGTTTACCTATGTGGATGCAACTCATCATTTTTAAAGCTCCGGTAGTTTTCTCTTCTAGGAAAAACAAGTTCTGTGGAATCTGGTAGACGCAAAACATAGGGTTAGTTTGTTCAAGGTCTAAACAGAGACCTGGAGGGTGAGTGAGACCTTGAAGCCCTGCCCTCAGTCTGCTCTGCCTCACCGGCGCAGTGACCTCTCAGAGAGATGAATAGTCCTCGCTGCTGCTCCTCGGAAACCTGGTCTCCCCGGAGATGAGCAGACACTGCTTCCTTTTCTCTGATCTGTGGAAGGCTCACCAGGTTAGAGCCCCTGGTGGGTGTGGGGCCAGCTTTGGGGGAGCCTGAGAAATGCAATGGGAGCAGGCTATGGGAGGGAGTTTTGGCAGCAAGGTCAGGCTTGGGGAAAGGGCAGGGCCATAGGGGCAGGAAGACCCAGGACCCACCTCAGGGGCCCCCGAGGCAGAACATCAGCTGCCTTGGCATCTGGTGCAGCCCTAGGGATGGGAACAAGGGTCATATGTTGAGAGACACAAAACATATCTGTTGGGTGAATGAATGGAGTGTTTGCATATAGCACAAGCACATTGTTTTGTGAGAAACTTTTAAATAATAACCCCATTCAAAGCAGGGCTGAGAGGACTAAATAGATGCTGCTCAAGGCTATTTCCTGTCACTTTTAGCAGAGAGCTGGCTTAGCTTTCTGAGTTAGTCAACATAGAACACACTGATAGCAGTTGCTAAGCCATCAGCTAAGCCTCAGGGACATCTCTTCTTACAAGGCCACTTCCTAGCCAGGAAGCTGTCAGTATTTCATAATTGCACAAATGTTTCCATTTGGTCCAAAGAATGAGGGACTTTACAGTGGGGTGGTGCTTCTGGAACTTTTCCACGATGTGCCCAGTCTAGCCGTGGCAGGCCTAAGCCTAACTATGGGGTGTGCTTCTCTGCTCACAGTTTCCCCCAGTAAACATAATTTCACCTGATGTCCTGTGGTGTCTTTAGTGACAGGTGGTCCGAGCCCCGTGTTCTTGACAGTGGCTTCATTCGGGCGCTCCCAGACCCAGAAGGCTGACTTGGAAGATGGTTCCCAAGTGCACAGGGGACGCGAGACAAGCAGAGGGAAGGGTGTAAAGCAGGCAGGGAGCAAACTGAGGGACAGGGGGAGAGACAGCACAGCTTTCTGGGAAGACTCTTGCACGGGGCTTAGAAGCATTCACTCTTGAACATGGCTGTTTCTATCAGGAACCAGTCAGGAAGAAGGAGGAGGAGGGGGAGGAGGAGGAAGAGAGGGAGGGGGCGAGGGGGGCAGTGCAGCAGAGCACATGTATCAATCCTACAGAGGTCTGGTTACAAAGGTGCTGGAATAGCTGAGACGCCAGGAGGGACGTGAGGCATCCATCCTCTGTCTCCTTATTCTCAAATGGAATATTCCTGCATCCTGCATTCCTGTTCTTTTACCCATCTCTCTCTCATACTATATATCCCATTTTTCTTAATAATTTGCTATAATATGGAGAGGGCAGGTTTTGCGTATCTATGTATTTGTGCACACCAAGTGTGTGATTTGAAACCCTTCCCTTACGAAGGCAGTAGGATCTGAGGGTTAAATGATGAGGATCCTGTTATTGGGCCTAGTGGGAGGTGAGGAAGGGTATTCTTGTCTGTCACATATATTCGCACGCCAGGCAGAGTGGCAAAGGGCAAACGCGTCACCAGCCCAAAGCACAACCTGAAAGGCCAAATGTTTGCTCTGTGTCTCCAAAGTAAGTGGCTAGGACAGATGGCTGTGCCCAAAAGGACACAATTCTTCCTATAGGATGTTCTCAGCCAAACCCTAGAACATAGATGCGTTCATTTATATAAAATAGAATCCTACTCTACCTGTTTTTGTCATCAAGCAATTTATCCTAAGCAAATGCCCATTTAATGTACAAATACATTATCATGTTAATGACCTCAAGATAGTATAAATCAGTGAACTATGATTTATTGACCAGTACTCAAGTATAGAAATGTAACTCTAAATATTCATAGTATGAACGAGCATCCTTGTCTATTTTCCTTTGCATGTTTCTCTAATGAAAAATCATTCCTAGAACGCAAATGCTAGGCCAAAGCATCTGGACATCATTAGAGGTTTTGAAACTATTGAAAAGTGCCCAGCAAAAGTGAACCAATTTGCCTTTCCAGAGCCCTACATGAGGTGGGTGTACAGTCCACGCGCATTTCCAGAGCTGTGTGTTAGCATTATTTGTAACCTTAGTAAATGTGATAAGTGAACAGTTATACTGGATGGTTCAAATGTTGATTTCCTTACATAACTGTAACAATGCCCCCATTTCCTTTGTCATCCACTTTTATACACACTATTGTCATTGCTTGTAGTGCTCATTTGTCTCCTTTCCTATGGTGAAAATTTTTGCCTTTGAGATATGATAGCTTTCTAAAATACTAATTACATTCATATTTTATCTGTAATATTGTCAAAAATGTTTCCTAATGATTTTTCAATTTTAATTTAATTCATGAGAATTTTGCTCTGAAATTATCTCTTTTTATGTTGTCAAATCTTTAATTTTGTCATTCTTTTACTTATATTTTCTGAGTTTGATGTCATGACTCCAACACTCTAGGTTTACAGAAATATTTATTGATATATTTTAATATCTTTTGTTGTAGTTTTGTTATGTTGAATGCATTAATATTTTGAGGTTACTTTGGGAATGTACAATATACAAATAATAAGTTGAATTTTAATTGCCAAATAATTAACTAGCATCAACTTGTGAATTAACCATTCTTTTCTTATTGCATCAAAATCCCACACATTACCATATCACACCAAGAATATAATAAAATACTCTCAGATATTTTTCTAGACTTTATATTTCATTTCAACAATGTATCTCTCTCTTTAATGCTGGTAAATGCCATTTTATTTTACCTTATTAATTATTGTAATTCATGCACTTACCCAGATAAGTCCCTTCATAGTCCATGTTTACAATAATTACCCAGCTATTTTAGCACATTTGTTCTCTCATGTTTACTTTTTATTTACTTTAGTTTGATGTAAAAAAAGGACCTAGCAACAATTTGCTTGGAAATTCCTTGTATGTTATAATTGGTCTTAGATAAACCAGACATCTTTATCACATGTAATCTTCACGTCCAATAAAGTGGATTGTATTTCCAAGTTTTTGAGGCTTCTTTTATATTCATCAATAAAAATGAGAAATTTCCATCATATATATCCTGCACATTTTGTTACATTTACTTCCAAGACATTTCAGATACTTTGCTAATGTATCTGCATAATTAAGTAGTTATTTAATAGGAAACAGCTAACTGAACTCTGTGATTAGTTCTAATAATTTTTCTCATATTTTACCTTTGTGTCTATAACAATAATATTTACTTTCTCCATTACTTTCTTTTTATTCTGTCATGCTATCCCAGGTTAAAATGGTGTTAAACAACTAGAATGAAAATAGATTTATTTCATTCCTTGTTCTGATGGATTTCCTCTTGTTCAGTGGTTCTTAAACTTTTTCAGCTCTAACTTCCTTCTGAGAATAGTAAGCTGGACTGGCTTTTTATAGTATCTGAATATAAACAGAGGAATTTTTATCACATAAAAGTGAATAAAAATCTGTGTCCCTTGTCCAATATTTATCTAAGGGCAGGGAAAGGACTGCTACACAGAGAGAACTTAATGGGGGTGGAGAAAAATAGAAGTTATTTCAGTTTTACATAAATGAGTTCATTGTATTCAATAAATTAGCTTCTTGTTTCATAATAAAACAGTCAGTGTTGCCAAATGGCCAAGATTATAATTCCTGTAGAAAGACAACTTGACTTTAGCTCCATGACTGCAAGCTAACCGTCTAAGTCAATTCATGATTTGTATGGGGATAGTATTAATCCCCAAGGGGCAGGATATTGTGACGATGAAATTAAATGAGACAATTCTCATAAAGCCCTAAATTCAATTCCTGGCACTTAGTAAGCTCTTAATGAAGCCTTGTTATTGCTGCTGTCGTCACTCTCATTAGTAGCATCATCATCACAGTAACAGAATTAGAACATGTGCATCTCTCAATAAAGTCTGGGGCATTTTATATTGTACAAGAATTAGCTGAAATTTGTCTATAAAATCATGTGGAGCTAAGATTTAAAATTTAGTTTCTTGAAAACCCCCTTGATTTCTTCAGTGGCTACTAAATTTTTTATTTATTTTTATTTTTTACATTTTTTTCTTTTCTTTTATTTATTTATTTAATTAATTAATTTATTTATTTTAAGACAGAGTCTCACTCTGCTGCCCAGGCTAGAGTGCCGTGGCGTCTGCCTAGCTAACAGAAACCTCAAACTCCTGGGCTCAAGCAATCCTACTGCCTCAGCCTCCTGAATAGCTGAGACTACAGGCATGCACCACCATGCCCGGCTAATTTTTTCTCTCTATATATATTTTTAGCTGTCCAAATCATTTCTTTCTATTTTTAGTAGAGACGGGGTCTCGCTCTTGCTCAGGCTGGTCTCGAACTCCTGACCTCGAACGATCCTCCCGCCTCGGCCTCCCAGAGTGCTAGGATTACAGGCGTGAGCCACCGTGCCCAGCCTAAATTTTTTAATTATCTTCTTTGTCCATGGGTTGCTAGCCTTTCTAATTGAATAGTGAAATTACCGTCGTTATTAATTCATGGCTTTCCCACTGAATTTGACTCTTTAGCATTAGCTTTTTCTCTTTGGCATACTCACACCAACCTCTTGTCAATATTTCAGCTGTTTCACAAACTAAAGATCAATTTTAGCAATTTTAAAAAGCAATTTAGGATGCTTTGACATACTGAGATTTAAAGGCCCATCATTAAGTCAAACCCGAGAGTGGACCACTAGATGCTGTGCTTCCTTCCTGTGGTAGGAGATGCACGATTTCCCAGCATTCCCAGACCATGGGACACCAAAAACCTTCACTGAAGTGGCAGGTCTCTGAATACCCATAGGGTTTATCCTTCACACTCTAGAACGAATGTGTCTTAACAAGGTGTCCAGCACACGAGCCCTCTTTTGTTTGTTCTGTCTGATCAGCATGATGTCATCACTGTAATGAATTTAATGAGATGCTCAGTGGGATGCCTGGACAATCCAGATCTCTTCACACTATATCATGACAAAATGCAGAAGAGTGAACATAGCTGTGAGGCAAAATCACAAGTGAATATTATTGTCTTGTCTACATAAATGCAAACTGTTTTTTGATGCTTTTTATAATTGGAATGAAAAAGAATAAATTTGCCAAATTAATAACCATATATACCACAGACATGAAGTAATCTGCTCTAGCAATGGTTTCACAGCTGTGATCAGAGCTACTAGTTGATTGAGTTTGTAGTAGTCCAAGTCTTCAAGATTCATTCAGTTTCTGCAGGGTCCAGACTGGTGAATCAAACGGAGATAAGATAGGGAATACCATCCAGCAATCCTTGAGGTCTTTAGTGGTGGCACCAGTTGGTGTTGACTTAAGGATGCAATTTTTTCTTATTTTCTATCTTAGCTGGGGCTACAGTTTTAGAGGTTTCCATTCGGCCTTTCCCACGATGATAGCTCTTACCCCACAGGCCAAGCACCTGATGTGGTAATTATTCCAACTGTAAAGTAGACCAATTCCAATTATATCCTCATGAACTGTAGAAATGACCACTGGCTGGGTCTCCAGAACTGATAGACCTACAATAAACTGGACTTCATTTACCAAAGCCAGGACTTCATTTCTTACCTAGACCTCATAAGTCTCCACTCTATCAGAAAGACCATAATGATACTTTGAGTCTTTGGGTGTTAATGTCAACTGAGACTCTGTGTTCAGTAGCCCCCAAGATGTCTGGAGACTCCCTTTTCTTCTGGAGCCACCCATGGCTATATGTCCCTTTGAGAAAAACTGGGGCAATCACGTGCTTGCTGCAGTATACATGATCCTTCCTCTAGGGATTCAGCCACCTCTTCAGTCTATGGGATCTGGATCTGAAAATTAGCTATTTTTTCATGCCTCTAAAAACTTCCCTAGTCATGAATTTGGCCTATCCCCTGGGATCTTTTCCAGAGTGGTAAATCTCCTGTTTCAAGATAGTTCTTCCAAGTCAATGAATTCTTTCTTATTCAGTCTACATTCCAAGCTTCCTGATCAAGCACACTCAAAATCCAATATCAACGATAATCCCCTGGTGCCAGCCAGTGCATGCTAACTAATTCTTTCAACTACTTAGTGTATAATTTCTTTCCTCCCTTATCAAAGACCCACTACATCTCCAGTCAGGTTATTCTAGGATTTAACACTAGTCATTGGACTGACAACCAGGAGAGAAAGTAGAATAGATAAATAGGAAGACACCTATTGTCTTGTTGGGAAGATCTTTATAATCTTCCCACATAAGGGGAAGTGGGAAGTGCTACCTCTTACTAGCACCACCTCTGCAAGCTCTAACTGTTCGGGCACAGGGGTGGGATGGGGCAGGTAGCCTTCAGGACTAGCATCCTCAAGGTACATTCATCCAGGTACAACCATTCCATATTTCAAAGTCCCAGGATTTCCTAGCCAAAGTCCTGATCTTACCATAAGAGAGCTGCTTTTGCAGTCAAACATTTCTAGATATCTACGGCTCTAAACTATCAGATTCCTGGTCTGCCACTTAACTGTGTCTGGTGTTCCACTGCAGGAGATAAGGCCTCTTTGTCAGCTGCTAAACATGTCCCCTAACTCTGACATTAAGCCTTTAACTGCGGGTGAAACTGCTGCTGAATGGCACTTGGTTTCTCATTATCCCTGTATGCGGTATCAACACAACACAGCGGTAACTAAACAATGCCTGTCTTTGTAGGCATTTTTCCCCATATACATCAACCTGAAAGACTCCCTTTAGTATTTCTTGTAAGGCAAGTCTACTAGCAATGTACTCTCTCAGTCCTTTTTTTTTTTTTTTTTTTTTTTTGAGACAGAGTCTCGGTCTGTCACCTTGGCTAGAGGGCAGTGGCATTATCATAACTCCATGCAACCTCAACCTCCTGAGCTCAAGCGATCCTCCTGCCTCAGCCTCCTAAGTAGCTGAGATGACAGGCTCTCGCCACTGCACCTGGCTAATTTTTCTATTTTTAGTAGAGATGTGGTCTTGCTCTTGCTTAGACTGGTCTTGAACTCCTGACTCAAGCGACCCTCCTGCCTTGGCCTCCTAGAGTGCTACGATTATAGGCATGAACCATCATGTACAGCCTCTCAGCTTTTGTTTATCTGGAAATATCTTAATTTCGCCTTCATTTTTGAAAGATAGTTTTGCCAGATATAGAATTCTTGACTCATAGGGCTTTTTTGCCTTTTAATCCTTTAAATATGTCATCCCACTACCTTCTGGTTGCCATGGTTTCTGATGAGAAATTCACTGTTAATCTCATTGAGGATCTCTTGTGTGCAACAAGTCACTTGTCTCTTACTGCTTTCAACATTCTCTCTTTGGCTTTGGCTTTAGTCAGTTTGATTATACTGTATCTCAGCATGGATCTCTTTGAGTGTACATGACTTGGAGTTCATTGAGCATCATGGATTTGTAAATTTATGTCTTTCATCGTATTTAGGAAATTTTGATCAATTATTTTTTCAAATATTCTTCCTTCCCCTTTCTTTCTTTTCTTTCTGGGACTCTCATAATGTATATGTTGGCATGCTTGATTGTGTCCCATGAGTCCTTTAGGCTCTGCTCATTTTTCTTCATTATTTTTTCTTTTTGCTTCTCAAACTGGATAATTTCATTTGTCTCATATTCAAGATCACTGATTCTTTCTTCTACCTCCTCAAATCTGCTGTTGAAACCCTCCAGCAAATTTTTCAATTCAGCTATTGCACTTTTCAGCTCCAGAATTTGTATTTGGTTTCTTTTTATTATTTCTGTCTTTTTAGTGATATTCTTTATTTGCTCATATACCATCTCCTGGTTTTCTTTAGCACTTTGAGCATATTTAAGACAATTGATTTAAAGCCCAATGTTTGGTCTTCCTCAGGGACAGGTTCTATTTCTTTTTTTTCCTGTAAATGGACCACACTTTCCTGCTCTTTGTGTGCCTTGTAATTTTTTGTCAAAAACTGAGCATTTTGAATATTATAAGGTAGCAACTCTGAAAATCATGTTCTCCCCATCCCCAGAGCTTCATGGTGTTGATGGACGAGGGCTGTGTCATCTGTTTGTTTAGTTACTTTGCCAAACTAGTTTTTAAGGACTGGATTTCTTGTCATGTGTGATCACTGAAATCTCTGTTTCATTATCTCAGTAGTCAGCCATTGACTTAATACAGATTTCCTTAAATGCCTGGAGCCAAGACACTTATAAAAATCTCTCTCAGTCTTTGCAGAATGGCTTTGAGATGGGCCAGTCCTTCAACGGTAAGCCAGGATTCTTACAACGCTGCCTTTGTCTCCATCTTCTGCTTACATAGAGGCCAAAGGTGTGATTTAGGAGTTAGTATCCTCTCAGGTCTTTCCTAGGCATGCATCTGACCCTGGTCATGCTCATTCCACCCTGGATTCCCCAGCACACTGGATAATCCTTCAAACCTCTGATCACCCAAGAACCTTCCCTGTGAAGCTCCTCCTTGCAAGACTCTACAGTCTACCTCTCTTTGCCCCATGTGCCACTCCCTGTCCTATGGATAATACATGTCTGTGGGTAATATGTGTCTTTAAATGCTTTTGGCAGACAGATACCTGGAAAGCCTGCCTGAGGGGAGTAAAACAAAGGTCAGCCTCTGTATGAATCCCTCAGGAAACTGCCAGATAAGTCAAAATCACAACCACAGTTTGTTAACAAGATCTGTATGGCCACCCACTCCAGAGCCAGGAGGCTGCAGCAGGAATGTGCGCCACTATTTCCATGGCTGCTGCTGAGCTGGGGGGTGGGAAATAGCTGGCACTTAAGTAAAAATGCCACAACACTCTGTGACAAAAATTCAGCAGCTTCTTTCTTCGTGAAGCACTCTTCTGGGTGTTGTAAGTTTTTGATTAGGCTCCAGAGTTCAGAAAAGTTGGTACTGACAATTTTTGCCAGCTTAATAGTTGCTGCAATGAACAGACCAATTCTTGGAGCTCCCTATTCCACCATTTTCATGTCATTTCCCTCACATATTTCAAATTCCTGAGCCATCACAGTGTTCCGTTCCACCAGGACGTCCTGTCCAATCACCACCAGTGAAATCTTTAGCAGTTGGGCTGCTACCTTTTCCCAGGCATTACCTGTGCCCCTCTTACCACTGCGAATGGCATCCTCCCTGCCTACCAGAGGGTGAGTGTGCCAGTCCCAAATCCCCACCTTACTATCTGCTTTCTAGACATTAATTGGGGCCCACCAAGAAGCAGACGTTAAGGTGGGATTAAACACAAACAAAATTTTGGGAGGCAAAGGAGGAGAAGAAGGTGGTTTTAGATCACATGGGACCACATCGGACCACAATGAAAATCTAAAACCCATGGGACAGGAGAGAGGAGGAAAGAAACTGCTTTTTCTGCAGCACAGTTGCAAGAAGCATTCACTCAGAGCAATGGGAAGTCCTCAAGCCACAGTCACCCACTGCATGAGTCCTGTGTCACCAGCATGGGCCTGGCTTACCACCCCTGCCAAGCCCATTGATCACCTGGAAGCAGCCCACATGAAGCATGACCTCAGTAGGACTGGAGGGGTGGATTCAGGGGGCCAGCAGTGACAATACCATGCCTACAGCCAGAGATGCCTCCCTGGGACCATCTGACAGACAGATGGAAACTGACTTTTTTCACTCAGAAGAAGATCAAAAGGACCACATGTAATCTCAATGTGACAGGAAAGCAAGAGCCATTTTTTGAGTAGTAAAAATAATTCAGTGGAGAACAATGTGAAATTTACATCATAAACATCCAAATTTCCATTGCCAGGGGAAAACCCACAATGGATATTCAGCATTTTTAATTAAAACAAGAAGAATAGGATGAAGAAGATGTTTTTCCATTCCACATTTTATTTTTCATCAACCTTCTAAAAGACCTCCGTAAAGCAAGTTTTTAGAAGCATAATTTTCAGAAATGCCTGAGGCTTAATTCATCTAGTTTGTGCCTTCATCCCAAAGCTCAACACTTTACTTCTCTGTACTTCAAAAACTATCCACCAGACCAAGCCAGCTGTGCAATTTAGTTGTCATCAGCCTCATAGACCTACTGGCAACTGTAACTATTGTTTATGGTGACACCAGCTCACTAAAAAGCCTTGGTTTTGCTAGAAATGTAGTTTTAACCACGAGGAAGGTGTGGATCACAACCTCACAGTGGGGTTTCACCAGCGATGGGAAACCAACCTGACTTGACGCTTTCTATAGGAGTTTTGCTTTTTCATACAAGAAACATGAAATTCCTTGTTTCAAACAATTTCTATAAACAGTTAACTTTTTAAATTACCCAGATGATATTTTCCTTAGTAAAATAAGGAGCAGTTTTTAAAAAATTATATATTTTCTGAATATGACTGTGAAAATTGGGGGGAATGCCCACCAAATGCTTCTGTGGAGTTTATGCCTCTGAATGTTCTTGACATGACCGCGTCTGACTCCAGTAACTTTGTGCACAGTGCTGTATGTGCTACAGCCCACACCACCCATGAGACCCCGTGCACAGTGAGAGAAATGGAGTTCACAGTTAATGCAGAAAGTCTGATGTTTCTCCCCTGCCAGGGAAAGTTTTTTCTAAATTGTTTGACTTCCGTGTTTGCCTTGTTGGCCAGAGAGCCTGCAGTTTATTAAATGACATGGTGATTTCTAATACTTTTTCAGAGCTTAAAAGGAGATCAGATGAAAGGGATGGATTTCCTTTTTTCATAGTTAAAGGAGAATCCGCACTTGTTTCACTTTTTAGATGGCCTCTAGAACTATGCCAACGTGGCAGCCATGAGCCACATGCAGCTCCCTAAATTTAAGTTTAAATTAAATAAAAAGTTGAGCTCCTGTGTCACACTTGCCATATTTCAAGTGCTCAGTAGCCAAAGGTAGCTATTGGCTGGCACTGTGGACAGCACAGATATAGGACATTTCCGTCTTCGCAGACAGTTCTGCTGGACAGTGTGGTTCTAGAACATGAGTGACCTCAACATGAACACTTTAGGTGGAAACGTTTGTCAAATACAAGATGTCTCTGTGTGAAAAACTATTCTGAAGACAGAGTCGAAGGCCATCTCTGCAGCACACAGCGTCCTCACGACTGGCCAGCACTGCGCTCTTCAGGGCAGAATGTTTCTGACCTCACCCGTGAGGTCTTTAGTGACTGAGTTGGAGGTATAAGTTCTTTAAGCTTCTCGTTTGTGCAAGACGTTCCTTTTAGTAGTTTCCAAAATGTATCTCCATTAATCCTATACCATATTAGGAGGTAGTTCTCATTCTCATTTGACTGTTAAACCATCTGACTCTGCTAGAATTTGTGTCAACTATGGAAGTTGCAGACCGAGGTCAATAGTTAGCCTTAATTTTAATCTTGATGTTTATGATACAAACTGCCTGCCTAGGGTGCCTAGGGTTACTGGTGCTAAATAATGAAGATGCAACTGACATTTAAATGAACATTTATATAAATATGAATATGTGTGTGTATATGAACATGTAAGGTTTTAGTTGATTATTTCAGACATGACATTTTCCCTCTGCCCCCTCCCCACAAATTGTGGCACAATGTAAATACAAATTTCTTTTCTACATTTAGGACTGAGGGAAGCAGTGATTTTCCATGGCTCTAGAGAGTAAAATACTCAAAACTGGGAACGAGTCTTGGGTTTTTGTTCTCTAAGTAGATTGACTTTCCATTACACTCTGTCTCGTTCAGCTTCATCCGTACGTGAGGAGCAGCCACTTTAGCAATAGTGTCGGTCAGCAGGTTCACTCAGATGAGACAAAAAAAATCCGATATGCTAAACTACATGAACTTTCCTGCGAGACGGTCATAGCCAGTGGAAGTGGGACAGCTTGTCATCCCCTCCCCAGACTCCACGTGGCCAAGACTCTATCAGTCAGGAGGAGCTGATAGAGTGGGCAGTCGGGTGTGCTGAGGTTAGACACTGATTTCAGAGCTGGCCGGACACCTCGGATTACCAGAGCAGAGCTTTATGATAAGAATCAATACATCCACCTTTATTACATTCAAAGATCTATATGTACTAATTTAATAACACAACTGCCCAGTTCTATAAATTTCCTACTGCATATTGCATGCCAAGTGGCTAGAGAAAGGATAGATTTGCCCAAATATGTGTTTTATGAGTTTAATATAAGGGGACCAGGAGTTCCTATTGAAGAAACAGATTGATTTCTTAAACAAAACTGTATAAATGACAAGAACCCTGCAAAAAATGCTGTGTTCGCTGAAGGTTAGAGAATTTAGCATGATGAATGAGCCATTCATTACAGAATTCAATCCTGCCAGCATATTTTATCCTTTTTAGTAAAATATCTGACAACAATAGGGCCATTTGTCCTTCACTCAGCCCTGAGATTTATGATTATTGTGAATGCCCCCATTTCTTAGACATTTACTATATAAATGATATTGAGATAGGGACCCAGCAGGCCCTGCTCCATCAGGAGTCGTAAGTCCCAAACCGTGGTCTCTGATCAAACGGGAGGTGGTAGAGAAGACAAACCAGCTAGGACTAAGATGGCCACAAAAAAATGACCTCAAGTTTCCCTCACTGTGTATTATACCCTGCTTATAATGTATTAGCATACTAAAAGAAACTCCCACCGGCACCATGACAGTTTACAAATGCCATGGCAACTCCCAGAAGTTACCCTATATGGTTTAAAAAGAGGAGGAACCCTCAGTAAATCTAACAAAACATGTACAAGATCTATATGAGAAAAACTATAAAAGTCTAATAAGATGAGGTGCAGTGGCTCATGCCTGCAATCCTAGCATTTTGGGAGGCCAAGGTGGGAGGATTGTTTGAGGCCAAGAGTTTGAGACCAGCCTGAGTGGGAGCGAGACCTTTGCTTAGTAAAATTAGCCAGGCGTGTTGGCATGTGCCTATAGTCCCAGTTACTAGGGAGGCCGAGGCAGGAGGATCACTTGAGCCCAGAAGTCTGAGGTTACAGTGAGCTATGATGATGCCACTGCACTCTAGCCTGGGTGACAGAGAAAAACTCTGTCTCAAAAAAAATGTCTAATGAAAGAAATAGAAGAACCAAACAAATGGACAGGTATTTATTCCATGTTTATGGATAGGAAGACTCAGTATGTGGGTCTTAGGACCGACAGATGTGCTGAAGGGACAGAGGTGGGGACGGACAGGGAGGAATCACAATCTCCCAGGATCGCAAGGCGCACTCTCTGGGTCTGATCAGGGGTGAAGAGAAGCCTAATTCTGAAGGTGCAATGGGAGGGATGTCAGAGCTCTGTTTGGGAACAGGGAGTGGAGAATGGGCTATGGCTCCTCAAGACACCCTGGGGACCTTGCACATCTTCACAGAGGCCACGTAGGCAAGGCTTGACTGCAGTGCGACCTGTGTCTTGGCTGAACGTCCTACAACTCATCCTGGAGTGAGGGGAAACAAGCCTGGTGAGCAGCCGCTTTCTCATCCCTCTTCCTAGTTTCAGTTGGGGGCCGGACTTTCCAACACACACACATGCCCACACCCACACCCACACACACATCACACACACACACACACACACACCCCACTCACAACACACACCACACACACGCCACTTAGGCTACAGCTGCAGGCTACAGAATTGCTTGGCTGTCAGCTGGATGCAGCCCCGCACTGGCTGAGCCACCCACTGCTGGTGCTGCCTGTCATCCGGCCCCTCTGGTTCAGTGTCAGACTGTGGGACCAGGGTCTCAGGAGGTGACATGCTCACCTTGCTTCTGCTGTCTTTGTAAATAATTCACGTGGGCTCACTGCTGCGTTACTGGCTGCACCTATGGAAGTGTACCAAGTCTACCAGCCGCTACAGTAGTGTAGCCACCACGCTGTCACTTGGGGACTGCTTCACTGCTTAACAAATTGGCCCCCCTGCGGGCCAGTAAGGTTGCAGTGCCTTTCTGAGGAACAGACAGAAGAGGCCCACAGCCGGCCAAGCAGAGGGATGTGAAAGACTCCCCAGGAACCCCTAGGCAGGCTGTCACCCAAGGGTGCCCCATGCTACCTACTGTGGGGGCTGAGTAGCAAGAGGCAGAATTGAAGCCAGCCACTGAATGCTGCCACCCCTGACGTCCAGAGAGGTCTTGGGCTCAGAGGGATTTTTTCTTAAAGCAGCTGAGGGCAGAACAGAGCGGGAGGCTGGGTCAGGGCCCAGGAAGGAGAGAGCAGCTCTGCACTTCAGCCCACTCTGTGACTCCTAAAGTCAGGCAGCCGCAGCCCTCCACTGTAAGGGATGCCCCCAACGGAGAAGGCCTCAGTGGCAGTGGGACAAGTGCACAGCTGGGAGGACCCCAGGCTCCCCAGCCCAGCCACAGGGAGCAGTAAAGCAGTGTGGAATACAGGGAGGGCCGGTGGGGGATCCCGGCCCAGCCAGAGCAGGCAGAGACCGAGTGCCTCAGGAAGCATCCAGCGGGCTGTGCAGACCGCCCTCCCACTCGGGCCAGGTGACCCACAGTGATGCCACTGGAGCCCGTCACGGAAGGACGCTGGCGCCCTGCAAAGGCACCCCCTGGAGTTCTGAGTGCAGCAACCGCCCACAGACACCGGCCAGCACACCCCACTGGCGTGGCAATTACTGCCGGGAACTGGCATAGGTGGGCACTGAGAGACTAGCTCCCGCCTGGGGTCTGCCCCGGGCATCCCCAGGAAGGGATGGGTCTGGAGGGAAGACTCCAATAAAGTGGGCACTGCCAGCGCATATTTTTCATCAAATGACAATGGGACATCCAGGGAATAGGCCAGGCATCAGTGGCCTCACCCACTGCAGGAAAAGGCGGCCAGTCTCCCCCAGGTGCAGCTATGCCAGACGCGGGGTCAGCGGCAGCACCTCGGGCACCTGTGGACTTCAGGATAGCCAGGTCCTCAGGTCACCAGGGCCTCATTCACAGGCAGATCAGCTAAGTTAAAGCGCCCACACAAAAAACTTTTCAAACTGTGTGTGAAGAAAAAGTCCGCTCCATGGGCAGAGGTGCAGACTGTGTGCTTTTCCTAGAAACTGTCCCCCGCTACATTTTCACTGACTGGTAGCCAGTCGCCAGTGGGCTGGCAATGTGGTCTGGCACCTGACGAGGGGACAACTGGATGTCAAGCCCCAGCCCCTGCAGGGACAAACATTATGGCAGCAGACTGCACAGGCCCACGCCCTCTGTTCATGACCGGGATGCCCACGGCAATGAACATCAGTGTGACTGACAAGCCGATCCACATGGCCCAGGTAAGGACCAAAGCCACCTGGGTACGTAATCACACAGGGCATGGCAATCTACCTACAGCTCAAGGCCGGGTCCAGATGGAAGCCTAGTGAGGCCAGCACACAGGCCAAGCCAGCCCGCAAACATGCTGACTCCACAGCTGGGGACACGGGCCCTCCAGGGCGCACAGTCCGGCACACTGGACCTGGCCCGTCCTGGCAAACAGACTCTACAGACCCCTCCCCTCCTCCCAGGGGTGCCACTGGGCACTGACTACAGCAGATGGCTTTGTGGGGATGACACAACAACTTGTTTGCAGAGGAGTGTGGGCCACACCACTTAAGGACTCCTAAGTGTACTGCCACATATTTGAACTCCCGGAACACACCCGGTCAGACGACGGTGCCGCCTTCATAGTTAAGAGTGCCAGCCGTGGGCAGCTATCCGAGGCATTTGTGGGACATTTCTTCCCCCCATCCCCCACAGGCAGTAGGTGCCATTAAAAGATGAAATGGATTAAAATTTAAAAACAAAAAAACCTGAAAAAAGAAGGGGTCTCTAATTGTGGCAATTCTCCAGAAAAGTACCACTCATTTAAACAAAATGCTTAATGACAAGTCAGGGACGGCAAACGAGAAAGGCCCACACTAGCTGTGCCAGACCCTCCCCGCATGGCCAGGCTGTCTCCCTTTTCCCTCCCTCCTCCATGCCCACCTTCGGGAAACCAGGCTACGGGGACCTTGGGGCAGCAGGCAGAGCTGGGGCGTGGGAGTCACCAACCTGGTGCTTCTCTTAACTCCCGGCTGCACTTGCTGGGTCCGGGTAGGAGTGGATATTGATAATAACGATCACAAATGTGACAACTCCTAAGAGTCCTGCTGGTGTGGCCCACACGTTAGGATGGTACGTAGTAATCACCTGCTATGACATGGGGCCGCTGGGTCTCTGCCCAGGCTGGTCTCAAACTCCTGGGTCAGGGATCCTCCCACCTCAGCCTCCCGAGTAACTGGGACTAGAGGAAAAGCCACCACGCCCAGGCAGGGGCGAGGATCTTGAAGAGGAGAGCAACTCCACGGGTGGGGAAGGAATGTCTTAGACCTCAGGAGGGCAGATTTGGGGCCTGGACCATTAGCGCCTTGTGGCTCTCACCTGCAGGACCCCTGGCCCAGCCTGTCGTCTCAGAATGCAGGGGTCACCTTGTCCCAGACAATCACCACTGCCCTCACAGGAGACCTTCAACTGAGGACCGTTGCGTTTGGAGGTGGAACAGCCCCCGCCAGAGCAAAAGGACAAGGTTAATTTCTAGACATGCTGAGATCTCCCTCAGCTTTGTCTTGTTATTGCTGGCACCCTGTGCTCTTCCTCTGCTGCCAAAAAAAAAATTTAAAAACTCCAAACAAAACAAACACTCTCTTATGTGCTTTTCTCAGACCATAGCTACTGCTCATCTGGTCACTGCACCTGCCAGCCCCCACCTGACCCCGAGGAATGGACCATACTGCCCCCACCCCACCTCTTCCCCCCGCCCCCCGCCCCGTGGACCTGGGGGCCAGGCCTCAGCCAGGGCACACGTGAAGACTTACTGGTCTGAAGGCAACTTCTGTGTGGGTGTGGGGGACAGGGACAGGCGGCCAGACACCTGGGCTCCAGGCTCAGCACCCAGGTGGCACCTGGGCTCTGGAGTGAGACCGTGCAGGTCCGGTGTCCACCAAGCTACTCAGCCCACTGCTGATCCAAGGGAAGAACCCGTGCTCCTCCTTCCCCCCAGGGCCTCGGCTTCCCGGGTTGTGATCCCTGGGGCTTCAGTCAGGAAATGGAGATAAGGGGTCCATAGGGCTCGGCCCAAGCCTGGCACCCTCTTCAAAGTGTCCAGACCCGGGCTGCACCTCTTGGCTGCCTTTCACAGCACAGGATGCTCCTGATGGCGGAACAGTGGTGCCAGTGCATCTCTTTACAGACCCAGTTAGGGGAAGAACTTGGCCAAGGTCACAGAGAGCCCAAGGTCACAGAGGGACCAAGGCCCTGGCAGCCTGGCCCCCGTTCCAGGTTCTTGCCCACAGGAAGAGTAAATGCCAGGTTATGTGTCTGTACAACCCTTGACAAAGCCACCCAGGAGAGCCCCGACCTAATGTGAACTCGATCGCACTCTCACCCTCACTCTAATTCCACGCCTAACCCCTAAATCTAACCTGCCCCTGTCTCTGACCTTAACCCTAATCCCTAACTCTATCCCTCACACTGACTTTGACCCAAACTCTAACCTTTCCCTTCCCCGGTGCCCACGGGAGGGCAGCCCCTGCCCCGGCAACCCCTGTGCTCAGCTGTCCCTCTGGGAGAACCCACGGCTGGGGCCACGGGCCTCCTTAGGGCCTGCTCAGCGAGCGTGTCCTGCATTCAGGCAGTGGTGCGAAGGGCCTCTCCAGCAGCCTCTGGTCACACTCTGGCCCCAGCACCCCCACCCCTTCCAGCCCTCTCTGGCACCGCAGTGCGCAAGGGGCCACACACAGCAGGTGGCCTGGCTGTGCACTGGCTCCAGCACCCTCGGGTTATCTGAGTAAACAGAGGCATGGTCAGCACTCGGCTCCCTCTGGACGTCTGCCAGCTCCCACTGCGGATGAGCTGCGGACCCAGTCTCTCCCAGCCTCCCTTCTCCCTGCCTGGCAAGTGCAGGTAGTCTGTTAGCGCCTTTTCTGGGAGAGGAGAGCCAGCCCTTCTCTGGCTGCGTTCCAGATGGTGCCCCAGACAGGGGACAAGGCTGGCACCAGGGCCCCAGTGAGGCTCGCTGACAGGGAGGGCGGCAGTCCCTCCAGGGGACTTCATGTGGCCACCTGTGCCCTGGTCCCTTTCAGGACAGTATCTCCATGAACCATGAGTGGGACAGCAGCTGTGACGTGGCCACCACGTGGCATTTCTGCAGCTGGAGCTCAATGCGGGGCAGCAGAGCGGCGCATGGAGGTGTCCTGTTAGACTCGTATCACGTGCCACGTGTGGACAGGACCCTGGTCTGGGAGGCCAGGCCTGAGCCTCTGGTGCTCAGACAACGCTGATGCCCTGGAGCTAGGCAGAGAGCGTGCCCATCTTTTCTTCTCCTCTCCTAAGGCTTCGGCGTCAGCTTCCTTTCTGCTCCTGGCTCGAGCTTGGCCAGGCCTCCATTTCCCTGCGGCCCCCGTCTGTCCCGGCCACACCTGAGGGGCTGTTTGCACGGAGGCTTCCCCAGTCTCAGATGCGGACCTGCCCAGGGGTTCTGCCCTCCACAGTCTGACCTGTCCCGCATCAAGCCATGCTTCTGCCCTCGTGTCCCACTGCTGTGGCACACGGCTCCGGTGAGGGAGGGCTGCATGCCTGGGGGACGGAGGGGAGGCAGGCGCCCACAGGTCATTCACCAGGAACAGGGTGGGGTCTGGGAAGGGGCCTGGGAAGGGGCTGAAGGGAGGGCACGAGGGCTTCATGTGAGCTGGGCCTGCACGGACGGGTCAGCCTGGGTCCTAGGGGATGGAGGGCATTTCTGGGGGCAGAGCAGTGAGCCAGGGGAACAGATGGGTCTGGCTGGAGAGGGGACGTAGCAGGCGCAGGGGAAACAAGGTGCAGAGTGGTGTGAGAGACTACACACGGGCCAGGGCCGCAGCCAGGGCCAGGGCGGCCCCCAGAGTGACAGCCTGGGACTCAGCCCTAAGCTGTCAGAAATCACCTGGAGGCTGTATTTGAGCAGCGTCTCCCTTGGCTTCTCTCTTCTCTGCTCCAGGTGACTGTGAAGTCCTGTCTGGGATCTGCCATGGAGGATTTTACCACTTCCTCGAGATCATCGCTGAGAGGAGAATCCCTGCCCTGGAGACGGAGGTGGGAGCTGGGAAGGTGGAGGGCAGCGAGGGCTGGGCCTGGGACCTGCTGGGGTGCTCTTGTCATTGGTGGGATCACCAGGGCCCCGGTGTCCCTGCCTGCCAACGCCAATGTCCAGAGAGAGGACACCGGTGTGCTCTCGGGGCAGCCCAAGGGGTTCCTGCAGCAGCTGGGAGGGGATGTCGCTGGGCGTGGACAGGCCTGCCTGCAGGTGACCTGTCTCCATCAGCTGCCCTGAGGCCCCAGTTGGCTGCAGCTGTCCCTTCTGTCAGTGAAGCGCTCACCGTAGCTGTCAATCTCCTCACACTCTGACGCCAAGGACCCCTGACTGCCGTGCGGGTTTTGTTGTAAGGATCTGACACAGCCCCGGCTGCCCTGGGACTCACCCAGGACCCTTTTAAAACATTGCAGCCCCCACAGCCCTGTCCAGAGGCTCCAGTCGGTCGGTGTTGAGAGGGTGGGCGGCAGGGTCTTGTTAAATCTGAACTCCAGCAAGGGCTCGCTGAGCCCAGAGGAAGCCAGGAAGTGTGCTGGGGTCTCTGCAGCACTGCCTGGGCCCAGGGCTGCCTGTGAAGTGGGTGGTCAGGCTGTCCTCCCTTGTCAAGGGACAAGAACCAGCTGGTAACAGTTGGACGGGATAGCAAGCTGCCGCAGTGCAGGTAAGTGTGAATACTCATGGCACCCTGGTCATCCTCCCTCTTCTTCAGTTCCTCCCCCTTCCAGGGACCTTCCTAGGGACACCACAGGCTCCTGGCAGAACCAGAGCTGAGGCCATTCATTCAGGCTGAGCCAGAGAAAGGCTCTCCCTGCTTCCTCAGGGACGGGAGGCACCTTTCTTGGAGCCTCCCTCGGCCCTTCGCCCACAGGTTGGCGGTGGTACTTGGTGTGCAGGAGGCAGCCCTGCAGCCGGGAGCAGAGTCGGACCTGCTAGAACACAGGGCCTGGCAGCCGGAGCGGAGCGAGCCCAGCAGCCGGCCCAGCCTGTTCTCCCGGGGCGCTCCCTGCACTGATCCACCCTCTCCCCAGGCTTCACCCCGGATCCCTTTGGGACCCAGCCCCACCGCCCATGGCTACGCATCTCCTGTTAGGGCAGGGGACATCCTGCAGGTCACTCGGCCCAGGCCCCTCGTTGTGGAGAAGAGAAACTGAGGCCCAGCAGGGTTGGAGCTGGCCTAAGACCCAGCCCTTGTATCTCTTGGGCCCATGCTAGAACCACTATTTAAAGTCTTCCCTCCCAAAGGTGCCCTGCAGGGTCCTAAGCCCAAGGTGCTTATTGGTCCAGATTTAGGAAGGCCTCGGGTACCTCTGCTGTCCTCCCCCAGGCAGGCCCACAGAGGTCACCAGTGTGTCCTCATGGCCACTTGGAGCCTGCTGGCAGTGAGGGTTTACTCTGCCACCCCCAGCTTGCTCCAGCCCTGCCACTTACGCTGTGGATAAGTGGACTGCAGCTGGTGGAGCCCAAGCCCACCCTGTTGACTACACACCCGGTGAGGGTTAGGGCCTGCCAGAGGTCACCCAGCAGGCTGGGGTGGAGCAGGGGCTCTCCTGCCTCAGCCTGGGGCAGAGCTAGGAAGGAGGCAGGTCCCCAGGAGGCCATTCTCATGGGAAAAGGGCCCGTTAAACAGACTGGTCACTAGCGGTTCGGAGCCTTCTGACCAGGAGTGAAGAAACAGGTAAGAGACCAACAGTGACTTGGGAATTTCAGTTACAGCCCAACAGACTACAGTCAGACTTCCAAAGGACTCCGGAATTCAGCAGCGTGGATGGAAGGTCCTCTACAGACCACCCACTGCACCATTTTACAGATGGCAACACTGAGGCCCAGAGGGCTCAACAACTTGGGAGCAAGGCCCAGGCTAAGAGAAGCCTAGGGCTCCTCACCCCCAGACTGTGATCTGCCACAGGTTAAGGGGGTCATCGGAGACTGGCCTAGTGGCCAAGGGAAAACCACCAGCTCCAGGGGCATGCCCGACACCCCTCACCCTCACCCCAGTCAGGGCAGCAGCAGATCTCCCAGTGCGAAACAAAATGCCCCTCTCCTCCGGGGCCCGTCCTGCCCTTTGCCTTGGGCGATGAGGGACAGGCTGGGCGGTGCTTGGTCCCAGGTGAGGTGCACAGCGGCCCCTCTCAGCCCAGCACTCTGTCCAGGAGAGGCCAAGCTACCAGAGCTCCCTGGAGTCCCAGTGGCCGGGAAAGCGGTGCAGCCTCATGTCTTCCTTCTGGATGTGCTCGTAACAGGACTGGCGGGAGAGAGGCGAGGCTGCGGCCAGCTGGCCTAGCTGCTCCCAGACACATGCACGGGATCTAAGGCCCAACAGGCGGGCGCACCCCCCTCCCCGGTGGTGTCTCCAGCTCAGCCCTCAGCCACAGTCTGAAAGGGAGATGGGGCCTTCCCTCTCCCACTGTGCTCGGGGATGCAGCCCGCGGCAGTCATGACCCCAGGGTCCCCAGGGCTGGGAGCAGGACCCCTACTCAAGCCCTTTTAACAAGGGCAGGACCAGGGGCGCTGTGAAAACCCTTCCCATGGAGACGCATGTGAGCAGTGAATTTCAGCTCATCCCCACAGTGGTGTCCAGGGAAGGAAGGGGTCTACCCCGTGGCCTACAGCCTCTGTCCCTCACCTCCAGGGCTGTGAGCAGGAAGTCATACAGGCCTCCTGTGTGGATGGGGTCCATCATGTCACGGATCAGGTGGATCTCGGCTCCCAGGTGCTGGATTCTGGAGAACAACCCCTCACCAAGAGAGCAAGGGAGAGGAGCGGGGTGTCACAGACAGGCGCCATGCAGCCGGGGGAGGAGCCCTGACCCAGACGGCTAGACACCTGGTGTGTGGCCCTGGCTCTGCCTCTGGCACCTACAGGACCCTGGCTAGGACCCTCCCCTTTCTGGGCCTCAGGTCCCCCTCTGTACTGAGAAAAGCTGCATCCGTAAACCCTGATGTTCAGAGACTCAGAGAGTGTCTTGGTTGGGGGCACGGCAGGGTGGGCACGGATCCTGCTGCAACCCGTCCCCAGCTCCTGGCCTGGCCGGGCTCACCGGGCACGTGACACCACGTAGATGAGCAGAGGCAGCAGGTCATCCATGGGCAGCTTGTGCTCCCGGCCCAGCACCCGCGACACAGTGGCCTCAATTTCCCCGTATGTCCTCTCCAGCACCTCCAGCTTCTCCCGGGGGTCCACCGTGGTCCTGCAGCGAGTAGCTGGCTCCAGGTCGAGGCCCTCGGGCTCAGTCCCAACTGGGAGCCCCCGACCCTCCCCAAGGCGTGGACTCACATGATCTTCTGCAAGCACTCGGTGGCTGACAGGAAGCACTTGTCCCTGACCAGGGAGTACCTCTGCGTGGTGGGGGTGGCTGGATGAGGCTCTGACACCGGCTTCTTCCCAGGGCCTGAGCAGGCCCTGAGCCTCTGGCCACCCACCCTTCCCCACCGCTGGCTTCAGCACAGCCCTGCCTGGAGGGCTGAGCGACCCAGGGCAAGCCGCAGCTCCACTGTGGGCCTCAGTTCATACAATTGTAAAATGGGGTAAGTAGTTTCCGGGAAGTTGGGAGGATCGAAAAGGAGAAAGAAGATAATAATCATAACAGGCAATGGCCACTGGGAGCCACGCAGTTCTGAGTGCCCACATCAGTGGCTCCCAGGCCCAGGGGCTTGCTGAAGCCCGGGCTCCTGGTCCACCCCTCGAGTTTCTGACTCAGCAGGCGGGTCCAAGAATCTGCTCTCCTAACAGGTTCCCGGTGACCCCGATGCTTCTGCTCTGGCAAGCACATTTTGAGAACAACCGCCTCGTGTGCCCACTTCACCCTCGCAACGATCCTGTGAGGTAGTCCCAGTGCTGGCTCCCTTTTACAGTTGGGGAAACTGAGGCACAGAGCACAAGTATCTTGCCCATGGTCACACAGCCAGTGACGGGCAGAGCCTGTGTTGAGCCTGGTCACTGTGGGCCGGCAGCCGCACCCTCACCCACACAGGGAGGTCAGAACAACACAGGACACCGCCCCCTTCTCTGCCCCTCCCCCGCTCCTCTGAAGCCCCCACCCAGCGACTGATTGATCTGAGGATCACTCAGGGTTTGGGCCTCCCTCTTACCTGATTGGTCGTCAGCGTGAGGTCCTTGAGGGGCCACAGGTGCCTGTAATTGAAAAAGTGAGCCAGGAGGCTTTGCCAGGACAAAGGGGTAGGGTCTGAGGTCAGAGGGCAAATTCAAGGTGCCACTGCATCCCCCAGCAGGGCTGAACACAGGAAAGGGGAAGGAAATGAGCCTGAGGCAAGGGGAGAGCAGAGGGGAGGGCTCCTAGAGAAGGCAGCGCTCTGGGCCCCGCACTTGGGTGGGAGAGGAGGGTGAGGGCGGCCCTGCTGGCCAGAGGCCTGCACGGGTAAGATCGTGGTGGCCGGGCAGACGGTGAGAGCTGAGAGGTCTGGACTTTGCTCCCAAGGCCTTGGAGGGCCCGCGCAGGGCGGTGAGCAGGAAGAATGAAGCCCTTGTGGGACTGAGAAAGAGCGCAGTGGCAGGGACTGTGGAGACAGCGGAGCCTGAGGCCCGTGCGGAGGAAGGGGCACGGAGGGGAGGGAGGGCCTCTGGGCTAGTGACTGGTCAGATGCAGGAAACATTCGCTGAGATGGCAGGGATGGGAGGAAGCACTGTCCCTGTGTGACAAAGGAGACCTCGGCATGGGAGGGGAGAGAGTGCCCACGCCCTCCCTTGGGGACGGGGTCACTCACAGCATCAATGGATCAATGGGTGCTGAGGAGAAAGGGTGTTTGGGGGACTGGCGCTAGAAGGGAGGCCCTGGGGTATGGTAAACACCTGCCTGATCTCCAGAGCAGCCCTCAGTTTCCCCCAGGGACCTCCCCTCCGCACTCTCAGTTCAAGTACTCAGAGCAGGTGACCTTGCCTTAGTGGGGGATATTGAGGCAGGCCTGGTCAAGAACAGCCAGCATTCGGGGTGGACTCAAGACCCAAGCCAGGCCGGTGCGGGGCTCTGGGCGCTCTGCTGGAGAAAGTGCCAGCTCCCTGTGGGGACTGAGCTGGGAGGGTATAAGCCTCGAGGGGCTGATGCCATGTTTGTCACCACAAGGGGGAGCCAGAGAAAGACCAACAGAGAGAGAAAGGGAAGGCACCTCCCATTTGTCATCCGGTTGAGCACCTAGATCCAGCCACACCTGAACGCATAACTCTAGAACTTCACGGTATGTGAGTCAACGAACTCTACCTCCCTTGTGTGCTGAAGACAGTCTTGTACGGAGTGTGTATTGTCTGCCACGCTAGAGCCCTGGCTGACATGCCATGGGGGGAAGGCTTACTTCTGCACCTCCAGGAACTCCAGCAGCTTGGTGTCAGGGAAGAGGCTCAGACTGGTGATGCCCTGGCTGTAGAGGCTGTCCTCCCGCTCGTGAAGCAGCAGGTAGAGCGTGAAGAGCTCTGAGTAGAAGCTGGGCAGCACGAGGGGCAGCACCAATCCGTGTACACGGAGGTCTCTGAGGGAGACACGGGGACGGGGGCAGGGTCACTGCTGGGGCCGCCCCTCAAAGAGCCCATAGAGCTCCTAGTCCCACAACAACCAGTGTCCCAGCCTCCAGCCTCCCCGTCCCTAGAAAACCCTTTCCAAGCCTGTTCTCATCTCATTCAATTGATAGCCGTGGCTGCCTCATTCCCGCATTTGACTTTGAGACCTAATGTGGCAGATGGGGTAGGACTGCGATCCCATCAGATTGAAAGGAAATCCCAGGGCCCCGGATGGACAAGCAACTTGCAGCAAAGCTCTGGACAGCCATTCCGGGCTAGTCCAGTTCTGCCTCCTGGTTTGCTGTGCTTCCTAGGACTCCAGGGAAAGTTCTCCCTAACATCTAACCCCATTGCAATGCAACGCAATGACAGAAAGGCCTCTCTGGTCAGGAACTTCTCCAGGCCTGGAATCTGAAGGCAAATTGTAAGCTTTGCTCCAGATACTGGGGAAGACAGATTTAATGACCCACCTAACTCCAGTATGACCTCAGGCTCATCCTCCCTCACCCCCAGGCCTCGATTTCCCTATCTGTATGCAGAGGAAGGAGGGTCCTCGGGAGCTGCTCGCCCTCTGCACACTGAAAGATGAGGTTGGGATCACATGTTTAGAACAAAGATGCATTTAATACATTGTAGCAGTGCCCTCTTCCTGGTTGCTCATAGGACAGAGGTCATGGGTCATTCTGATCCACAAATGATCAATGAACAATGCTTGTTCAATAGTGTGAATGCCCAACACTTTCCCCAGAAGTACCCCTTTCCCCTGAGGGAGGACCCAGAAGCAGAACCCGTAGAGGTGTGGGCCAGTCACCTTGTCTCTGCGTCTTCCTCCTCCTCCTCCTCCTCCTCCTCCTCATCCAGGGCCTGGCCCTTATGCTGTAAGGCAACACGCAGCAGACCCCTGCAAAGCCGTGAGAGAGGAATGGTGTGGCTGCCTCCTCCCACAGAACCAGAGCTCCACCTCTCAGTCACCACAGACGACAGCAGGTAGCCTCTGACTCTCAGGGCCGTGGCACGGGGCCCCTCAAACCACAGCAGCTAGAAGGCCGGAGCTACAGGAGGTCAGCTGGAGAATCCTGGAACCCCAGCGACATGAGGAACTACAGCATCTTAGGCTTCTATTTGTAATGTTTGATGGGGAGAGGGGGTCTGAGTCGAGGCTCAGGCTCAGTCTACAGTGGGGTTAGGTGCTGCTGGGGCCTGGTTGGGGCTTGGACTGTGGCTGAGGGCTGCAGCTGGGCCCTTGCTATCACCCCCCACCCTCTGACCCCTTTGCTCCCCAGCTGCTCACCGACCAACCCTCTGGTTCTTCGTTGAGTCAGACATGAGGCAGAGGCACCAATCCTACCAGGATGCCAGGCAGAGCTGACGCTTGGAAAGGGCAGCACCGCCCCACCTGAAGTCCCAGGTCAGTGACTGTTCCCATGTGCCACCGAGCTCACCTGTAGGTGGCCCAGAGTTCCTGGGCGTGCTGCTTCACCTCCTCCTGGGCCAGGCCCTGCAGGTGCTTGTTGGCCCCAACTCCCGCGTACGTAGCCTGGAAGGTCAGCATCAGCCTCTGCAGCAGCTTCCCCAGGGGGTGCAGCGAGTTGCTCAGAGCCTGGGCCGGTGCGTAGACAGCAAAGAGGTACTCAACCCCAGGGTCTGGAGCACAGCATGCCCAGCAAAGACCCCCAAGACTGCTCCCATTTCACAGATGGGAACACTGAGGCCCTCTGAGGACAAGGGGCCCACAGGCCTGTCCCCTCCAGTCGGCCCCTGCTATGAGAAATGGGAAGCCTTCCCCACCGTCACCCCCCTCGGCCGCCCCCCCCCAGGGCCCTCACCTTCCTGAGGTACTGCTGCAGGGCCTTGGGCTCCCGGTGCTGCAGCAGCTCCTCCAGGCTGTCCTTGATTCTGCCCGCACTGTCCTCGGGCTGGGTCCTGGGGCACCACACACAGCGTCCCTCACCCACGCTAGACCCAGGCCCGTCTCCCCACTCTGACCTGTGGGTGCACACACACCCACACACACCCGGGCCTCACCTGTCGCAGCACAGGTAATCCTGGGACTTGCGTAGCTCCCTCGAGCTCTGCACGTGGAAGCCCAGCAGGGCCTCCTGCAGGTCCCCAGGGCAGCCAGCAGACACAAAGTCCCGGAAGGGGCCATAGACTCCTTGCCAACGGTTCTCCACGGGGAAGGCGCCCAGCCCCAGCTGCCTGCAGTGGAGGAGGGGGTGATGGGGGCAAGGAGAGAGATGAAGCTGTGGTGGGCAGGACCCTGTCTAGGCCCTTGGAGGGGTGGGGGTACCAGCCTGGCCCAGGTTCAGGCCCCAGGAACGGTGGATGGATCAGAGCATGCAAATGGGGCTGACCTCCATGGCTCCAGGAGAAAAAGGCAGAGAGAGGGACAGAGAGGATTTACCCTGCCATGGAGAAGAGAGACAGAGGCACGCGAAGTCCTGAAAAGATGGAGACAGAAGGTGGGCAGATCTGGAGAGCTGGAGGCCAAGTCCAGAGAGTGGGTCTTGGCCCAAGAGAGACTGGTGCCCAGAGTCTGGGATTCTCCTGCCATGATACCCCGCTCTGCCTGCCCCCATAGCCAGCTCCTTCCTGCGGTTGATCCCACTTTGGCCAACAGGCTGGGCCTGGCTGTATGTCAGGACACTGTCTGGACTGTGTGTACATCAGTGTACGTCTGGACACTGTCTAATGAACCCTGCCCTCCCAAGTCATGCTCGTAGGTTACCCTACACCTGCACCCCACCTGGGCTAGGGCCTGCCCCTAGGGATTGCTGTCCACTCCCAAATCCTGCTGCCTGGGACCACTCCCCATTAGAACTACCACCCACAGAGATTCCTTCTGTGCAACAGCAAGTCTTTCTCAACAGATATGGCAAGAGTCACCACCTGAACTATAGTTTTCCAAGGAAGAACTCTGTCCTCATGGGAAAAGAAATCTATCCCCCTCTCACATACCCTTTGATAGCAAAAGCGATGCCACTTAGCAAGTTTCCTTCTTCACCTTGGCTGCCAGCAAACTCAGGGCCAGGCTAATGCTAAATCACAATCCTTGTAGGGCCTATCTGCACATCCCTTTCTTTTAAGATCAATTCATGCTTTTATTTTCTATTTTTTTCTTGTATGTTTGGTTTGTAAACTGTCTTGTACCCTTTCTAGAAAAACAAAAAAAGCAGGGTCTAAGCAAAGCCTACAAATAATATTTTTCTCCGGTTTAGTGGTATAGGGAGTTACCTCCATGTAGCCCTTGAGTCCAAGAGTCTCTGACTGGAGGGTTATGTGCCTTGGGCTCTCTGAACTCTCTGAGGTGCTAAGAGGAGGTATAGACAGGCCCCTCTGATGAGCCCTGAGTCCTTGGGGTGGAAACAAAGATACACCCCCAGACAAGCTCCAAAACGTCCAGGCAGATGGACCAGGTTCTTACCTCTTGCAGATGCTGCTCAGGTCCGGTGGGAGGGCAGACGTGTCCAGCACACCCTGTGTGTGCAGTCCTCTCCCTGCCCCACTGCCAAACGAGCCCTCCAGGGTGAAGCCATTGGGGAAGGTGACCTTGCCCTGGAGCCAGGAGAGGGAGGCAGGGATGTCTGTCTGTCCAGCTGCCCTTCCATCCAATCACGACAGGCCTCATGCCTATCTATGTGGGCCAGAGAGGATGGGTGGGCTTCCCACCATCCGTTCAATGTTCCCCACCCCAAGGGCTCATAAGAGGTGGGCACACCCCACCCCCACCAACAGCTATGCCCGCCTGTCAGGGGCTCACCTCTGAGGCAGGAGAGGGGAAAGAGGGGGAAAGGACACGCAGGGAAGAGTGGGGAGAGCCACCGCTGCGGGGCTGGGCTGGGGGTAAGGCCAGAGGCAGGCAGAGGCCTGGGGAGGGCAACTCCTCGCTGCATGGGGCTGTCCCATTCGCAGCACCTCAGCTCCCCATCCAGTCACTATGAAACCAAAACAGCCCTCACACTTCCAAAGGCCCCAGCAGGACACTGAAAAACGGTGACTCCAGGGACAGCTGCCCAAGGCACTGGCGGTGGAGGAGGGAGGGCATTCTGAACTAGGGGGGTTCAGCCGGGAGACCACCAGTACCCTTCGGACGCAGGGAAAGTCCACTGGGCTGGTCCCCTCTCAGCTTGCTCCAGAATCCATCACAGGTCCGTGGCAGGGAGCAGTCGCTGTGCCCAGCCTTGGAGGTGATGGAGGTGGGAGAGGCCCTCCCCTACCTGCCACCCTCTGCCTGCACCGCCTACAGAAGATTACAGACCCCAGCCAAGCCTTTGGCAGGGTGTGGAGTGGGGTCTCAGTGGCCCTTACCTTCCCCATGAGGGTCAGGTCCTTGGTGAAGGTGCCCTCGTACAGCGAGTCGTCCTCAGAGAGAAGGATGCCTGGGCCCTTGGGAAGGAAGCCGGGGAGGGTAGGAACTGTGGGTAAGAAAGCATCAGGAAACCGGGGGTGGGGAGAGGACGGCAAAAGAGGGAAGGTGGATACTGATCCATGGGGAGAAGGGTCCTGAGCCCTGTCACACCCCCAGGGCTGTATCTAAGTGGGACCCTAGTCCTTGGCCTATGCAACACCAGCCCCATGGACCTCATCCCTGGGTGTCCCTAAACAACACCCCAGACCTGGCTCCGCACCCCCAGCAGCCTCTTCAGGAAGCCCCACAAGCTCAGGAGGTGCCGGGCTTTTCCTGAACCGTCCCTGCTTCCTGCTTGGCCCTGGCCCTGGGGACGGTGGAGCAGATCAGGTTCCCTTGCCACGTTGGCTGCCAGGAAGCTCAGAGCCAAATGGGATACAATTTGTGTTCAACTTATTTCTGAATCTATTTTGTGTGCTTATTCTTGCCTTTTCTTCCTCTTCCCTCGTAGGCCTCCTTCAATCTCTTCCAGAACAAAGCAGAGTGTAAACAAACAAATCGTAGTAAGGGTCACAGCCATCAGGCCAGAGCCCCATGAGCACCAAGCGCTGGCGGGCGTGGTGAGGTGAAAGGGGAGGGCTCTGGGGGGGCCTCTGCTCTGCCACTCCATAGGCGTGACACTGGGCAGCTTCTCTGGCCCCTCTGAGCCTCTCATTTGTCATCTGTACGCTACGAATGATAATGACATCAACCAGCAGGGCCCTGGGAGGATCCTATGAGATCCTGGCAAGAGGCTTAGCAGAGCCAGGCATCGAGGTAGGGGTCCACGAATGTCGGTCACTGAGGCTACTGGCAGCATTACCACGCGTGGCATTCTTGTTATTTCACTGAGTCTGGAATAAGAACTATTAACCTGATTTGCTGATGGGAAAACCGAGGCTGGGTGGGCATGGATTTGGCCAAGGCCAGGGTGGGTGACAGAGCTGGGGTCCTGCCCACGTTCCAGCTCCCTCCGGCACCCAGGAACACAGCCCCCTTCTTCATCTACCCCTGAATAGCCTCACAGCTTCAGGGCCCCCAGAGCAGACGGGGTGCAGGGAGAGGGGTAGCTTGGGACGCACACAGGTTTCCCCACTCACCACCATCTTGTCTGCATGGAAGGTGCCCTGGTAGCAGACGCCCGCCTGGGTGACCACGACCCCCGGGCCATGGCGCTGGTCCGCCTGCCACATGCCAATATAGCGCTCGCCCCTGGGGCAAGAGGGGTGTGGCCAGAGCGGGATCAGAATCATTCCCATGCACCTTCTGGGTGCTCTGCTGCCATGGGGTTGGTGTGGGGATAGGAGCAGGGACATCACTGAATCCACTCAACTCAGACACAGGGCAGGTGAGGTCAGGACCCCCAAGAGGAACAGAGGGTGGAGGAGGGAGGGAGGCTGCCTGGAGAGGCCATCCTGGGAGGCTGCCCAGTGGACACACTCCTGTGTGTACAAAGCCATGCGGGCAGGAGCATATGACAGATATGTGGGGACATTCGGGGGTCCAGAAAGGCTGGCGGGGTGCACGGCAAGGCTGTGAAGGCCAGGCCAAAGACCTGGGGCTCTGTCCCATGGCCTGGAGAGCCTGACAGAGCTGCAGTCCTTAGATGGCAGCAGATCAGGGGTCAGAAACTCCTCTCCGACACCATGAGGAGGGGGCCGGGGACGGGGTGTGGCCCTGCAGTCAGGCAGCTCAGGGCTCCCTCATTCCGAGCCTCAGCAACAACCCAGCAGGCAGAGAGGAAGGGAGGGACTCAAGAGAGACCCTGTGAGGACAAGCAGGAGCCTGTGCCCTGAGTCAATCTGGTCTATGAGGGTCCTCCTGGCCCCTGATGCTGGGGGTGGTGGCTGAGGAGCACTCACCTGTCACTGTCATCCTGGATGCCATAGCCGCTCCGCTGGCCCTTCTCCCAGTGGCCCGTGTACCTGAAGGGTTGGGTGGCCTGCGGGGCGCTCTCAAAGACCCCAAAGCCATGCCGCAGGCCCTCCTGGAAGTAGCCCTTATACACCTCTTCAGTGCCGTATCTGGGGAGAGTCACAAAGAGCTGGCCCAGCCTCACAGAGTTCTGCCCAGAGGACGTGCCATCCCCCGCCGCCTCCCACCCCCACCTCCCGCCAGCTGAGGGTCACTTACGAGGGTCACTTACTCACAGATGCCATAGCCACTCATTCTGCCCTCCCTCCAGTGGCACTTGTAACAGTCGAACCTGTCCTCGGAGGCCTGGGGCAGCAGGCGGATGCCAAAGCTGACAGCGCAGTAGGGCAGGTGGGGACTCAGTACCAGGGCCACCTCCCTGTGCACCCCTCACCTGAGACACCTGTCACATCCCCTCCCTGCCACCCAGGAGTGTCCCTGCCCCCAGCGAGCTTTCCAGACCATAGGGAGAGTCTCAAAGGTACTCAGATCTCTCTTCTACCAAGGGCCCCCTCAGGACACCTCTCTCTCCGCCTGCCCCTGTGCACCGGGAGCACCTTCTGGCCCCGTGCCACTCCCTCCGTGACCTGGAGCTGGGACCAACCTGCTATTCAGGGCCTCAGGTCCCCTTTTGTACAGTGAGGGAGGCTGGACCAGATGGCCTCTAAGTCCTGCCTGAGGTTTGGGAATTTAGGATGGGGCCAGACTGGTGACAGCAGCAGGGAGGAAAGCGCTCCCCTGCCCCCCACACATGCCAGCCTCAGCCCCGGGCAGCCTTACCCATGCTCCAGGCCCTGGTGGAAATCCCCCACGTGATTCTGCCCGTCCGGCCACTTCAGGGTTCCCCTGGAACACAGTCAAGGTCCAGGGCCTCAGGCCCACCACACTCATCCCTCAACAGCCTCAGCTGCAGACTTTCTCAGTCCTCCCTTCCCCCTTAGACTGGACTCTTTGTCCCCAACCAGCCTTTTTGCCTGAGCGCTAAGGCCCCCAAAGAAAGCCCTGTTAGCCCTTCTCTGTTCCTGGCACAATTGCGCCAATAGCCTCATGGGATACACTCACCATATTCTATAAGGAAAGCCCAGGAAACATCTAGGTTCCCTTTTCCCCTTGACCAACAGGAAGCTCAGAGCTAAACTTCATACTCAAGTTAAATGCTAGTCAGTGGGGTTTCTAGCATTCTCCTCCCATCTTCTGATATGGCATTGTTTTTTTTTCTGTCTTTTTTTCCATAAGCCTCTTTAAGCCCTTTCTGGAAGTAGGCAGGGCATTAGAAACTAACGGATGTGCTTGCGAGTCCCTCCTGCTCTCTGGGCTTCAGTGTTCCCAGCTGTAGCATGGGGGGAAGGGTTTTCCGCTTGTGGCTGAGGCCAGGCCCACCCTATCACCTACCCTGAGGCCCTGGGCAAGTCATGCCAGACACGGTGCCGTGGTGTCTGCACCTATGACATGGGTAAAAAACACTCCCTAGAAGGTTCTTGTGAGGACGGATAGAGAAAGAATGTGTGCGAACCATTCGCCACCACCAGACAAGGCGGGAAGATTCTTCTTCCACCCTCCTAAGAATGGAATGGCGCGACTGCAGGCCCCGCAGGCCCGTCACCTGATGGCTACCCCTTGCTCTCTAGGTGTCACCACCAAGACGATATTTGACACAGACCTACTCTGGGCCAGGCCCTGTCCAAGAGGACTTAAGAGAGACTCTGAGGGACAAAGAGAATCAGCCACTGACAGTAACAGCCCTGAAGGAATGAGGTCCACGCGGTGCCATCTGCCCCTCAGACCCCCGGGGGAGCCCCGCCTTGCCGGCCCAGAGCTCCAGTCACTCACTTGCCGTGGGGCCTGCCCCGGCACCACTCGCCCTCGTAGGTGGCCTGGCAGAACCGGCCCTCCGAACGGAAGGTGTGAGCGGCACAGCGGCAGGCAGGGGGCTCAGAGGGCTCCAGGCCCGTCCCCAGCAGGGGGAAATCCTTCTTCCCACGCAGGGCCTGGCATACGGCCCGGGCCACCTTCCACTGCCAGACTGCCTGGTGGGGACAGGGAAAC